>NC_135372.1:11167472-11539972 GCF_049243985.1 Paroedura picta | reverse complement strand
GGGGCCCCGCACTGCAGGTGGGGTTTAAAGATATGTCCTTGTGAACTACAAATGGGTTTGAGGGGTTTGATTGGCTGGTTTGGCAGAGAGTTCTCATGTGGCTGTGTTTGGTTGCTGTGAGACAGTTTATTAATGCAACAAGATCAACATGTGCTTATATATGCCCACAGTTATAATGGTCAGTTCTTAGTTTGACGAAGAGTGCTTGCACTCCAAAGCTCACGCCTTGAATACATCTTTGTTGGTCTTAAAGGTGCCACTGGACTCTGATTTTGTTGTCCCCCCCTGGGAGTGACTCATCCAATGCTGGAGTGGGAGGGAAGGCCAGGAAACAGCCCCCTGGGCCACTGTAACCCGAGGGACGGGCGGGGACGGGGCCTCCTTTGTGACATCACCCCCTGCTGGTGCCCTGGGCTGCCACACCCGGGGTGGGCCTTTGTGGGTTGTTGAAGGAGCGTTGGAGTTGGAGTTGAAAGAGATTGGTGGAGAAAAGTCGTGTTTTGTTGGTTTATTGGTTTATTTCTTTTTGATTTCACTTTATCCATTTATTTAACTAAATTATTTTATTTATTTTATTTCACTTATTTATTTATTTTAATTATTTTATTTTATTAATTCATTTATTTATTCTTTTTTATTCATTTATATTATTCGTTTTTTATTTATTTAATTTTACCTTTATATTTATTTGTATATTTCTGTATATATCTGTATATATTTGTATATTTCTTTATATATATATATATATATATATATATATATATATATATATATATATATATATATATATATATATATATATATTTGTATATATTTGTATATATTTATTTATTTGTATATTTATTTGTATATTCATTTATTTGTACATTTGTATATATTCTTTGTATATATTTTTGAGACCATGGCTGAAAAACATCTAAAAATGTAAGTGGGGCACCTGTATTCTTTTCCTATGCAATTTTTATCTCACGATCTCCCAAGCGATCCTGGTTGGGAAGCGGGACGGGTTGCACTTAGAATCATAGAATCCTAGAATCCTAGAGTTGGAAGGGGCCATACAGGCCATCTAGTCCAACCCCCTGTTCAACGCAGGATCAGCCCTAAGCATCCTAAAGCATCCAAGAAAAGTGTGTATCCAACCTTTGCTTGAAGACTGCCAGTGAGGGGGAGCTCACCACCTCCTTAGGCAGCCTATTCCACTGCTGAACTACTCTGACTGTGAAAAATCTTTTCCTGATTGTTGTTGTTATGTGCGAAGTCGTGTCCGACCCATCGCGATCCCATGGACAATGATCCTCCAGGCCTTCCTGTCCTCTACCATTCCATTTAAGTTTGCACCTACTGCTTCAGTGACTCCATCCAGCCACCTCATTCTCTGTCGTCCCCTTCTTCTTTTGCCCTCGATCGCTCCCAGCATTAGGCTCTTCTCAAGGGAGTCCTTCCTTCTCATGAGGTGGTCAAAGTATTTGAGTTTCATCTTCAGGATCTGGCCTTCTAAGGAGCAGTCAAGGCTGATCTCCTCTAGGACTGACCGGTTTGTTCGCCTTGCAGTCCAAGGGACTCGCAAGAGCCTTCTCCAGCACCACAGTTCAAAAGCCTCAATTCTTTGACGCTCGGCCTTCCTTATGGTCCAACTTTCGCAGCCATACATTGCAACTGGGAATACCATAGCCTTGACTAAAAGCACTTTTGTTGGCAGGGTGATGTCTCTGCTTTTTAGGATGCTGTCTAGATTTGCCACAGCTTTCCTTCCCAGGAGCAAGCGTCTTTTAATTTCTTTGCTGCAGTCCCCATCTGCAGTGATCTTGGAGCCCAGGAAAATAAAATCTGTCAATATCTCCATTTCTTCCCCATCTATTTGCCATGATATCTTTTCCTGATATCTAGCCTATATCGTTGTACTTGAAGTTTAAACCCATTACTGCGTGTCCTCTCCTCTGCATCCAACAGAAACAGCATCCTGCCCTCCTCCAAGTGACAACCTTTCAAATACTTAAAGAGGGCTATCATGTCCCCTCTAAACCTCCTTTTCTCCAGGCTGAACATTCCCAAGTCCCTCAACCTATCTTCATAGGGTTTGGTCCCTTGGCCCCAGATCATCTGCGTCGCTCTCCTCTGTACCCTTTCAATTTTATCTACGTCCTTCTTGAAGTGAGGCCTCCAGAACTGCACACAGTACTCCAGGTGTGGTCTGACCAGTGCCGTATACAATGGGACTATGACATCTTGTGATTTTGATGTGATGCCCCTGTTGATACAGCCCAAAATGGCATTCGCCTTTTTTACCGCTGCATCACACTGCCTGCTCATGTTTAGTTTACAATCCACAAGTACTCCAACGTCTTGTTCACACACAGTGTTACCTAGAAGCGTATCCCCCATCCAGTAGGCATGCTTTGCATTTTTCTGACCCAGATGCAGAACTTTACACTTATCTTTATTAAATTGCATCTTGTTCTCATTTGCCCATTTTTCCATTGTGTTCATATCTCGTTGAACCCTGTCCCTATCTTCCGGAGTATTTGCCAGTCCTCCCAATTTGGTGTCAGCTGCAAACTTGATGAGTAGTCCCTCCACCCCCTCATCTAGATCATTAATAAATATGTTAAAATGTACCGGGCCGAGCACCGAGCCCTGAGGTACCCCGCTACTCACCTCTCTCCAGTCTGATGAAACACCATTGACAAGAACGCTTTGAGTGCGGTTCTCTAACCAATTCCCTATTCCGTAACTATCTGAAAATCCAGATTGCAGTCCTTCAACTTATCCATCAGAACATCATGGGGAACCTTGTCAAAAGCTTTACTAAAATCCAAGTAAATGACATCAACCGAATTTCCACGATCCAGCAAACCTGTTACTTGGTCAAAAAAGGAAACCAGGTTGGTCTGGCAGGAGCTGTTGGAGACAAATCCATGCTGACTTCCTTGGATCACGAAATTGCCCTCCAGATGTTTGCAGATCACTCCCTTTAATATCTGCTCCATTATCTTCCCCACAACAGAGGTCAGACTCACTGGTCTGTAGTTTCCTGGGTCATCCTTCCTCCCTTTTTTGAAGATCGGAATAACGTTTGCTCTCTTCCAGTCCTCCGGGACATGTCCAGTCCTTAAAGAGGTTCCGAAAATGATGGACAAGGGCTGTGCAAGTTCTCTGGAAAGTTCTTTGAGCACTCTCGGGTGCACTTCATCCGGACCAGGGGATTTGAACTCATCCAGTGCAGCTAAATGCCTCTCGACAACCTCTCTATCCATGTTAACCTGCCACCCAGACACTATCCTTTGTCTACGGCCATCTCTAGATGTGCCTAAACACTTTGACCTGTGGGAAAAAACAGATGTAAAATAGGCACTAAGCCTTTCTGCTTTCTCTGCATCTTCTGTTAGAGATTATCCATCCGCACCCAACAGTGGGCCTATTGCCTCCTTTACTTTACGTTTGCTCCTCACATAACTGAAAAATCATTTCTTGTTACAATGGGCTTCCCTGGCCAATTTTAGCTCACTCTCAGCTTTGGCCTTTCTGATATTGATCTACAGTGCCTAGTAACCTGTAGGCACTGGTTAGTATCTGCCTAGTAACCTGTAGACACCTCATCTTCTCCAAGCGACGAGGCTGTCCGAATGCTCAGCTCCGTGTCAGGGGAGGGAAAGGGTGTGTCAGGTCTTCTCCGGTCCCTCCACCCTCGCAGGCAAGAGCGGCCAAGAGCCCCCCACCGAGTGCCAGGGGACAGCGCAGAAGAGATTCTCTCCAGACCTCCGATGCCCTCAGAGTCACGATGCGGAGACGGAGGGACCTGCCATCATCCCAGAGAGACTCCCTCAAGTGTTCTTTCCTATCAGGGCGGGTGGTTAGGTGGGACTGCAGACACAGGGTGCCGCCAGGCCAGTAACGCCCCTTCTCTTCCCTCCCTTCTAGCCTCCAGCGCTTAAGGGCCCTCTTCAAACGGGACAAGGTCGCCCCCCGGGCCGGAGGAGAGGTGCAGCCTGCAGGTGAGGAGGGGAACGGAGGGCAGGGAGGGGGGCGGAAGCAGCAGAGCTGTTGAGGACAGTGACACCCCCGGGGCTCAGGCCCCCTGTGGCTCCCAGCACAAGGAGTGCTTTTGGAACCAGGCCGACAGGGCTTGGAAATCTCGTGGCACCTTCAAGAGCGACCCCATTGATTAGGGTACGTTGTCGGTGTCTCATGGCCCCTTTCGCCAGTCGGATCTGTGATGACAGACGACAACGGGGCATTCGTGGAGGGCTCCTGTGGGGAGGAGAAAAGGGTAGCCCTAATGGACCCCATTCTTTCGAAGAAGGGGGGAAAGGGACAAGATGTGGAGAAGGTGTGTGTGGGGGGAGAGTCTCCTCCTAGAGTGACAGAATTTGCCGATTCTCCCACTGGAGTCGGAGGGAGGCTCGGAGACGAAACGGCTCCCCTGATGGTTTCTGTGAAGGTGCCCGACAGCAGTGCCCACGGTAGGGGCCCTGAAGAATTGTGCCTGAAGGCCAAATCGGGCTCCCCCCACACAGGAGGGCTCCACAGTCCGGGCTGAGCTGTGTGGCCATCAGAGCCCCTTGGGGGTGCTGGGGGGACACCGAGGGGGGCTGCCACGGACTACAGGCAGAGAAGACAATGGGGGGAGGCTCTCTCTCCTGCTGTGGATGGAGCCCCACCCTCAAACCGGGGAGCCACTGAACCTGTTGCTGAAGCGATGATCCAGAGGACCCCTGAGGGGCGAGAGGGAAGGAAGCCCCCCCAGGGCAGGATTGGACCCAGCCCAGAACGTGTTCCCTCTGCCGACCACTGGGTGGGGATCAGCCCGCAGGGGCACGGAAGCGGACTCTTCGCCCCTGGGAGCCAGCTGGGAAGGGCTCTGAGGGAAGCCCCCATGGAAGGCGCAAGGCAAGCGGGATCTCTCCGCGTATTAACCGGGCCCTTCCTCCCCAGCTGCCGCTGCCTGCAGGAGGCGCCCCAAGAGGGGAGCGGCGGAATGCATCGCCCACTTCCTGGCCGCCAAGGATACGGTAAGCCCCAGGAGGCACCAGGAGAAGCGCAGGGTCCGTTCCCTTGCGAGGCTGTTCCCCTTCCGTTCCCCTTCCTCTCGGATTTCGCTGGCTCCAGTAGCAGAGGGATGGCAGTCTCAGGAGCAAGGGGGGCCCAGCACACGGATCCCGCACTGACTTGCAGCCGCCCCCGAGAGGGGTGCTTGCAGAAAAGGGACCGGGGTCCCCATCCTCCCAGGCCCCTGGTTTAGGAAGCCCCACAGCTGTCCCACGAGCACCTCTTGGAGGGACAGGACCCTCTACCCTGCCTCCTTCTGCAAAGGATGCCGTCTCCTCGAGGTCCAGCCATGTGCCCTGAGGGCCAGGGCAGCCATGGAGACTTTCAGGAGGGAGCCTCCTCGGGAGCAGGAGAAGCAGCGGCTCGTGTCCCACCAGATGGACTGCCCCTGACTGGGGATGCTGCTTCTCTCCCTGGCCCTCCATGGCCAGGCTCACAGCCTGCCTCTCGCCACTTGCAGGGCCCCAGACAGGACCGGGCATTCTTACAGGCGGTCCGGGGGTTCTGCCACGGCCGGGAGCGTTCTCTGCCTTCTTGCAAGCAAAGAATTGCAGAGAAAATACGAGTGAGTGAGACTCAGGACTGTGGGGGGGGGGAGGAAAGGGAGTGGGGGGCAGGAGCAGACCTGCCCCAGCCCAAGGAGCTCTGATGTTTCCTTTTTGAAACCTTTGTCTCCCCAAGGACATCATGCACAAGTCATTCCTTGCCCTAGAGGCGAGAATGGTTGGATGTATGGAGGCTGTGGCAGAGCTGAGGTACTTTTCTTCCTGAGGGAACCTTGGTGCCAGGCCCTCAGTGGGGAGGGATGGAGGGAGACCGTTCTGGGGCTGCAGGATGGTCAACAGAGCCAGCCCAAGGGAGAGACGGCAGGAGCAGGAGGCGGCGGGAGGCCATGGCTGCTTCCTGCCCGGCCTCAGGGCGATGCGGGCAGAGTGCCTGAGGGCAGCACCTGTTCTCCAGCTGGGAGCCGTGCCTCCCTCCCCGAGGCTCTCCCTGACTCTCAGGCGCTGCACTGCCATCCTCTCCTCCACCCTCACCCTCACGCTGCTCAGGGGGAAGTGGGGAGCCTCAGACGGAGCCCCGGCAGGGCTGGGGGATTGCCCTCCCTTCCAGCACAGAGTCTAATCCCGGCCCTTCTGTCCTGCCAGCAAGTTCCATCCGCCCCTGAGGACAGATCTCCGGCAGTCGATTGTAGCCTGGGCTCTGGGGATGGTCCTCGGAGGCCCCCCGATACAGGCAGACCCCGCAGGCCAGGTACCTTGAGCGACACCTGATTTCTCAAGAGGGTGGCAGACACACCTGGCGGTCCCGTCTTCTCTGGAGGACGAGGTCCTGCTGTGGGGAGAGCTGTGTCCCTCCTCCGGAAGAGGCGAAAGACGCAGGGTCCCTCTTTGGATCCCGAATCCAGAGGCCTCCTTCCCTGGAGGATGGAGTGGTGGTCTTCAAGGCTTCCTGGCCAGCCCTGGGGCGAGGGGGGGTCAGCCTTTTCATGCCAGATCGCTCTTCCCATCAGGCCCTGCAGCAGAAGGCAGAGGAGGCCCTGCGCAGGATGCTGCAGGGCCTGATCCGGGAGGATCCCTCCGCAGGCCACCTGGACACCCTGCTGGACGTAAGTAGCTGGAGAAGGTGGGAGGGAGATGGGCAAAGGGGATCCCAAGGGAGCCCAGCGGGAGGAAAGGGTCACCTCTGGCGCAACACAATCCCCCCCACCCTCCTGCCGCATGGGGGGGCCCTCCCACCTGGCTGCTCTAGAACCCCATTCCTGGAATTGGGCTTTCTGTGGCGGCAGCAGAGTGGCTTGCCTCTCTCCTGGGGGAAGAACTCCCAAGGAGCTGCCGTCCGTGAGCCGTGGCAGCACGCCAACTGGAAGGGTCACTGGGCACCCCGGCTCCAGGCTGGGAGACGACGGGCCCCTCAGGGGGCAGGTTGGGGGCAGGCAGCTCTCCCACAGGAACAGAGCCCTTTCCAGAGCCTGGGGCCCACCCCCTCTGGGGATCTTCCTGAAGAGCAGCACAGTCCTTGGTGGGCAGATCTGCAGGGGGAGGGTGTGCTGAGGACCATGCCCTGGTCCGAGGGTGTGGGCTGAGGGCCTGCTTCCTTCCTTCCTCTTCCTTCCTTCCTTCCACAGCAACTCTTATACTGGCTCCGTGTCAGCTGGCCTGCCCCCAGAGCCCGGGCAGCTGCTCTGTTGAGGGACGTCCTCCTGGATGCCTGCAAAATGCCTGGCTTGAACGTAAGTCCTCCACCCCCAGCAGGATCTGGCCCATGGAGCCCAGCAAGAGAGGAGGGGCTGTCCCATCTCTGGGAGGGGGAAGATGAGGACTGGCCCTTGGGCCTCCAAAGTGCCCACCCTCCCTCCCTCCCTGCCTGACTCTTCCCCCAAGTGCCAGAGTGTCCACCCCTGGGACATTGTTCCTTCTCCTCTAAGGTCCCCCCAGGATCAGTGGGGAGGGTCAGGAGGGGGAAGACCCCAGTGGTTCAGGGCTCCGGGGCCGTCTCTGGATGGACAAGCGAGGCCTCTTCTTCTGCTTCCAATCTAGATCTTCAGCCAGGACACATTCGGGCACGTGGTGGCGAAGCTGTCCGTCTCCCTGGCCGACCCGGAAGCGGAAGTCCGGGAGAAGGCCAGGGAGGTCTTTGGACAGCTGATGCAATTGCAGCAGAAGAAGCGGGGTGAGTTACGGTCCCTTTTCCGGGATAGGGCACCCCCTCCCTTCAGAGCAACGGGGTTCCTTCTGTGCCTTCCCCACCACAGCCTCCAGACATCTGTTCCGATTCAGCTGCCTTTCCTGGTGCTCTTTCCCCATGACCCCAGCCCTCCTCCGATGCCAGAGGGGGAGACCAGCGAGGCCCTGGGGGAGGGGGAAGAGACACCCCCAGGCCAGGAGGAAGCACAGCTTTTCTGTGCAGGGCCTGTCCACTAGAGCTCTTCCCGATTTCTGCCTTTCAGGCCGGAGCCAGTTCACCTGGGAGGAGGACCCAGAACGGCCCTGGAGGGAGAGCTACGCCCACCTCATCACGGCAGCTGAGGTACGGAGGCCCGTCTGTGGTGCTGGCCAGGCATTCTTGGAAAGGCCTCACCTCTTGGGCCAGGGTCAAGGGGGGCTTTGTTTATTAACCCCCGGGAGGGACACAGGAGATCCCCCTTGGGCGATACTTCTGGCAGTGGTGTGCAGAGGGACTGGGAGTCCTCCTTTCCCTTCGGCATGCTACAGCTCTGGAGCATGCCCTGATTCATTGTGGGAATCCCATTTCCTCGCAGGGGAGTTGGAGAGGGGCGAGGGAGGGAGGGAGGGAGGGAGGGAGGGAGGGAGGGCAGGAGCCAACCCCTCTGGGGAAGAGGCACCAGGGCTTCCGTTGGGAGAGGACTGACAGGGTCTCTTCCTGGTTTCAGGTGTTCGGAGGTTACCTCAGCGCGAGGCAGAGGCTCTCTCTCCAGGAGGCCGCTCTGGAGGACGCCCTGAGCCTGGACGGGCGGTGGGTGAGGGAGGGAGGCCTCTTGGTCCTCCTCTCCCTCCTGGGCCAGGCCAGGGCCCTGCTGGAGGAGGAGGAGGTGCGTAGAGGGGGAGATCACACGTAGAGGGGGGAGGCAAACGTCCCACCCTCTTGCCTGGGCTGTGAAGAGGGCAGGAATCACGGGGGGCATTTCTCCATCTCCCCAGATCGAAGACCTCCGGAGCAACCTCTCTGCCCTGCTCTATAATATGTGGCGGGGCAGAGAGGTCCCCCCCGAAATTGCGGCACTCCTGCCAAGTTCAGGTAATGTTCCTCTCCGGGGAATCAGGGGTGGGGAAGGAGCCGTGGCTTTGGGACTGCATGAGGGGCCAGGGCTCTGGCTGCTCCACACCAAGGCCCCTCTTTGGCCTCCGGGCAATGAAGGCTCCTCGGAGGAAATCCCTGGCTGCTTTTCCCCAGCTCAGAAGCAAGTCTGCCATCTCTTGCCTATTTTATGGACCAATGCAAGAGAGCTGACCCTGGGCCTGCCAGCTTTTCTTTTCTCCCCTACAGATGAGTAAAAGGACCCTGCAGGAGTGCCCTTCCTCCTCCTCCTCCTCCTCCTCCTCCTCCTCCTCCTCGTCCTCCTCCCACCACCCATTCCCATACACGGGTTACATGCCAGGTCAGCGTCATGTGCCCCCCAACAGACCCCCAGAGACTTTTTAGATAATCCCGTACCTCCACATGATATCCAAGATTCAGACCTCCCTCCAATGGGAACAACCACAAGGGCCTTCAGGGATTTGTCTGGATTCCAAAATGTTTCCGCCCATCTGCCCCCCACGACACCTCTTTGCCTGTTGGGTTGACCAAGATTCCTGGACCTTGGGGACCATTCCAGTTCGTCTCAGCCACTTCAGAGGGCTTCCAGGTAATGAAGACTCGCTTTCCTCCTGCCCCTGTTCTTTCGCCTGCCGACCCCATGCTCGCCTTCGTGAAAGAGGCCGATGCACCCAGCTCCACCCCGGGAGCCCTGCTGTCGCTGCAGGTGTGGCCCGCAGATCTGCTACCCCCCTGTGCATCCTCCTGTCGATGGTCGCTGTTTCTCGAGATCCCTTTGCCTCGGGGCAGCCAGGGCTCCTTCTGAGGAGGGGCCTTCGGACAACTGGCAGGTTGACCCGCCCCCTTTGGGACCCCAACCTCGAAGCGAGTCAGCGATCTCTGGCACATTTCATTGATCGGGGCCAGTGAGCTGACGCAGGGGCCTCCCTGCTTTTCTTCTCTCCCATACAGATGAGAGAAGACCCTGCAGGAGTGCCCTTCCTCCCCCCTCCTCCTCCTGCCTTCCTCATGCTGGGACTCTGGAGCAAAACCAAGCCTCCCAAACCCATTTCAGGCATTTGTCGTTGGCAGCTATTGCAGCGGTCCCCAGTGGCTCCCCCTCCTCTTGGGACGGGTCTGGTCACTCCTCCTGAGAAGCCAGAAGACTCGCCTGTGTTCCTGTCCCAGTGCACATTTGAACGAGGCTGAGATCAGACCAGGGCCAGCTTCCTTGGAAGCCTGCTGAAGGACAAAGCAGCTAAGCGGCCAACTCCACAGCTGGAGCCCCGGGACGGGGTGGCTGTGAAACTCTCAACCCCAAGGTGCTCCCATCTGGCGCTGGACCCGAAACACTTGCTCATTCCAGTAGAACTGTACCCTCCTGGGGCACCGCAGTTAGAAACAGTGTTTCTCAGTGCTGTGGACAACACAGAGGAAGACACAACTGCTGAACCTCAGGAAGCAGAAGGAGTTTCAGAGGGGGGTAGAGCCTCGCAAATAGAGACAGTGTTCCTCAGAGCTGTGGGCAACACAAAGCGAGCTTCCTCGCAACCAGAAACAATGTTTCTCAGTGTTGAGGACAACACAGAACAAGACACAACTGCAGATCCTCAGGAACCAGAAGGGGCTCCCGGGCCAAGTGTCAGACAATCGCCCAGAGCAAACAAAGGAGTCCCACCAGACGGATTTTCTCATGTGGTCAAGGCGGCAGCAGCAGCACCTGAGCCTTTCACAGGGAGAGAGAGAGAAAAAAAACCTGGACACTCACAGATCTGCCTCCAGGGAAGAGGACAGTGGGAGGCAAGTGGATCTTGGTGCCGAAGGGGAAGGACAGAGGCACAGAGCCCCATTGGTTGCCAAAGGAGACTCCCAGAAGGACGGAGAAGACAATGATGAAACCTTCGCACCAGTGGTGGACACACTTCAACTAGAATGCTCTTGGGCAGGGGACGTCAAACTGCGGCCCTTCAGATTTCCATGGACTACAATTCCCATGAGCCCCTGCCCATGAATGCTAGCAGGGGCTCATGGGAATTGTAGTTCATGGACATCTGGAGGGCCACAGTTTGACTACCCCTGCTCTTGGGCATAGTGGCAGCAAGAAAGATGCATGTGGAGAGAAAGACAGCATTTCCTCGTGGAGAAATGAAGGAAGAAGTCTACCTGGAACAGCCACCTGGATTTGAAAGGCACAGAGACAAGAAGCTTGCATGCCAACAGAAAAAGAACATCTATGGACTGAAACACGCTGCAAGGTGCTGGGATAAGAAAATGCATCCATTGCTACCCAAGGAAGGGTTTGAGCCAGCCACAGCAGAGCTCTGTCCCTACTCAAGATATACAGACAACCGATGGACTTCTGGACTGATTTAGGTAGATGAGCTGCTTTTATACTATGAAGCCAAGAAGGACCGTGATGAAATAGTCCAGAACCTGAATCGAGAAGTGGAAGGGAAGAGACTTGGAGGCATCCAGTAGTATCTTGGAATACAAACAGAACGTAGAGAAGATGGAGGCTCTCATCTCAAGCAGAAGCAGAAACCCCAAGAATTTCTGAACTTTATGAGTATGAAGGAACTTAAGCCAGCACCAATTGCTATGAAGACAAACTTCTTGGAGCACAGAGGAATCAGTGAACCTTTCCTTCACAACAAGCAGTGCAGAGAAGCAATTGGAAAGCTTCTGTACATCAGCACATTGATGTGTCCAGATATCGCGGCAGTTGTTGGCTTTTCATGCAGGAAGCTGGAATCAGCAGCCGAAAGTGACTGGAACGTACTCAAGCAATTTACAAAGTGCCTGACTGGTACTGCACACCTGAAACTAAAGTTACCCACATGTGACAATCCCAGACTGGTGGGATACATGGATGCTGATTGGGCAGGAGACTCCATGGACAGAAAGTCAACCAATGGACACCTGTTCTATCTCCTATGGCGGCAGAGTGATCAGCTGGAGCAACAGGAAGCAAGAAAGTGTAGCTGTCCTCACAACTGAAGCGGAATATGTGTCCGCAGCAGAAGCATGCAGACAACTGAAATGGAGACTGCAACTCATGCAAGACTTTGGGATAGAAGGGCCCAAGCCAGTGCAGCTTTATGAAGACAACCAAGGATGCATCAAGCTTGCACCAACGGAGAAAATCCACTCCAGAACTAATTACATTGATGTGAAGCATCACTTTGTACGAAACATGAAGGAAGGTGGGCTTGATGAGCTGGACCACTGTCCTACGAATGGAGGATTGCAGATGTGCTCAACAAGCCACTCTCCAGGGAGAAGTTTCACAGTCTACGTGAGAAGATGAGCCCTGTGGACTTTGAACACTAGACCTTGAGAAGAAGGGGTGTTGGAACAGGCAATGCCTGGTGTCCACAGAGAAGAAGAGAAGCAGAGCCTGAAGGGGGCACATGAAGATTATTAGACAGGATAGTCAGGGCCTTCCTCTCCTTCTAAGGGTTGCTTCTTGTCTGTCTCTAGATTGCTACTCTTAGGGGCAATTTCCTCCTTCCTCTCCGGAGCTCCTCTCTCTTAGGCAGCCATGTAGACAGGCTCTATCTCTACCTCTCCTCTATACTATCAATGGATGGTCGTTCCTTAAATAAATCCTTTTCTCCTAATCCTAAAATACAGCGTGTGCATGTCCATGTCTTACTTACCCAGGCTGTCATTTGGAGGAGGGCAGGATGCTGTTCCCATTGGCTGCAGAGGAGAGGACACGCAGTAATGGGTTTAAACTTCAAGTACAACGATATAGGCTAGATATCAGGAAAAAAAATTCACAGTCAGAGTAGTTCAGCAGTGGAACAGGCTGCCTAAGGAGGTGGTGAGCTCCCGCTCACTGGCAGTCTTCAAGCACAGGTTGGATACACACTTTTCTCGGATGCTTTAGGATGCTTAGGGCTGATCCTGCGTTGAGCAGGGGGTTGGACTAGATGCCCTGCATGGCCCCTTCCAACTCTATGATTCTATGATTCTATGGCCTGCATGGCCCCTTCCAACTCTATGATTCTATGATTCTATGGCCTGCATGGCCCCTTCCAACTCTATGATTCGATGATTCTATGGCCTGTATGGCCCCTTCCAACTCTATGATTCTGTGATTCTATGGTTGCTTCTTTGCTTCACATGGAACTGGATTTCGCAGTAACTCCCACCAAAAAATGGCTTTTTACACAAGGCTAATCCAGGGGGGTTGTATTCATGGGAGATGGGGAAAAGCCCGCTGAGGGAAGAGGCTCATAGCCAGAAATCCATTCTGTCTCTTTACAATGGAGGATTTGGGTGGCAGGAAGTTCCCTGGGCTACTGAGAAGGAGGCAAGCAGAGCAGGAAGGGAGGGCGCCCCCTGTAGTGCTGGAGGTCAACCCCCCCTTGTCCTTAGAGTTTCTCATTGGAGGTCAAATGGTTACTGTTAAAAGTCGAGGGGCGGAACGGATTAATGTTCTTTCATTGGGCACAGGGGAAGTCAACCTGTGGTCCTCCAGATGTCCATGGACTACAATCCCCATGAGCCCCTGCCGGCAAATGCTGGCAGAGGGTCATGGGGATTGTAGTCCATGGACATCTGGAGGACCACAGGTTGACTAGCCCTGATTGGTCAAACGTCATTCTGCAGGAAGGGTGCCTTCTGGCAGAGGCCCTCTTGGACTTGGTGCTGGCTTCAGAAAGCGTGGGGAAGCTAATGGCTAATAACAGCAACACGCGGCGGGCATAGATTGCCCTCGCCAAAGAAACGCAGGCCAAGGGCTACAGGCAAACTTGGGAAGAGGTGAAAACAACATTGAAAAGAATAAAATTGGACTTTTTAAATAGCATTGAGCAGTGGGGCGGGGTGGCCCTGGAGAGTGGGCGCACAATAACCTTTCACAATAAAACGATGCTGATTTGGGAAGCATCAGGCAAGCCCCCACTGGAGCAGCGACCGCACATGGGTAAGTGTTCCTCATTTTACATGTTAAGGCCATAAAGTGTTAAGATGCATGGCCAACCAACACCTACTGGAAAGAACAGGCTTCCTCGGGAGGTGGTGGGTTCTCCATCTTTGGAGATTTTTAAACAGAGGCTGGAGAGCCATCTGACGGAGAGGCTGATTCTATGAAGGTTCAAGGGGGTGGCAGGTTAAGGTGGGTGAGCAATAGGGTTGTGAGCGTCCTGCACTGTGCAGGGGTTGGACTAGATGACCCATGAGGTCCCTTCCAACTCTAAGATTCTATGATTCTATGCAAGGGAGGAAAGTGGAGGCAGTATTTTTGGATAAGGCAATATCTACCAAAGTAGATGAGAACTAGTCCATGAAGACAGCAGCAAAATGACCACCATTTCACAGGAAGAGAAGGCAGGCCCACCCTCAGGTGGGTGTGTGAGAAGAGCTGAAGCTGAGGGGGGGAGGTGGTACAGGAGGGAGGGACTTTACAGAAATTAAATTTGTGTACTGTATTGGCTATTGTGGGAAGGTAGAGCTAGAGCAGGTGGGGGGGGGTGAAAAATTTGTGTAAGGGAGATGGTTGGAGCAGGACAGGATTGTGGGGAAGCCAAGGTAGGACCAGCGAATGCTGGCAGGGGCAGATGGGAATTGTAGTCCATGGGCATCTGGAGGGGTGCAGTTAGACTACCCCTGCTGTAAGTACACAGAAACATCAAAAAAAGACTCGATCCTCCCCTATCCTCCTCCCCGGAGACCACATTTGGAACTCAAAGCAGAAACACAATTTAGAGGAATTGTTGAGGCACTGTATATTTCCATATGAAATTAATTTTAAATTGTTTACTGAGCTTTAAACCCACGCATGAATGGGCTTTTAACGTTGTCAACCATCTTGCCAGAGAGGAGCGACCAACAAGCCTAATAAAATATATAAGAGCACATACACAGAGTACTGGTGGGTGGATATTTTTGATACAAGATCAATGTTCCCCAGGGAAGTCTGGTGTGTTTGCTCCCAAAACAATAATATGATGGGATCTCCACAGGTAGATAATGATCTGTGAAATGTCTCATGAATTTGGCAGGAATTGAACCAAAAGTGTTAATAGTTCTTTATGACCTTCTGGGGCCCATCTTCGCTCCACGGCCGCAATTCCCGCGCTGGCCGCCCAGAGGCAAGGTAGGCCTCGAGGCCCCAGCGTCCAGCGGGAGCCGGGCGGGTGGGAAGACCTCGGCCCGGCCAAAGGGACAGGCTTGCCCCAAAGCCTCGGAATCAGACGGGGGCCAATGGGACAGGCCAGCTCCAAAGCCCCGGAGTCGGAAGGGGGCCGGCTGGTGGGGAGAGGTTTCGGGGGGGGGGGATCCAGAAGGGTCCTGTCATCCAATCCGCCTGCCTTCGGCTAAGGGGGACTCCAAGGCAGAATCCACCCGATGTGGTAAGCTCTTTCCATGCAGCGCTCCTTGGGAAGCTTCCTCGGGGTGTCCAGATCTGGCTCCTTCCTCCCCTCCCCCTCCCCCTCCCCCTCCCCTCCTTCCTTTGTTCTGCCCACTGCATCTTCCTCCTCCCTCCCTCCCTTCCTTCAAACCCAGGCAATAAGCAATACACTAAGCAATACACTCTACCATCAAACCATGCTAGCGCCCGCTGTATTTGGCTTACAGCGGGCTTGATTTCTAGTATAATATAATATAGAGCCAGTTTGGTGTAGTGGTTAGGAGTGCAGACACATGCAGGCACAGAGGTCCGCACCTGCGTGTGTGCACCCGTCGGCGTGCTGACGCCCACGCCTCCCCCTTCCATCGTGCGGCGCTCGCTGTGCTGGGAGAGACCGGCCGCTTCGGGCACCAAAGCACCCAACCCTAAACACGGTAGAGTTGTCTCTGTATCACCCTGCCCTCGCACCCCCCTCCCTCTCCCAGGGAAAAGAATTTCTTTTTTTAAATGGTGAAGTGCCTGGAGCAACGAATAGGTGGACATGTGTGTAGGTAATGCCAGAAATAAAAGAACTTCAGAGACAGACGCAGCAGGGGGAGAGAAGGTGGCGGGTCCCCCCGAGTGATGAATAAAGACAAAGATTTCTTTGTGGCACAAAGTGTGTCTCTTGAAAGTGGCATTCAAAAGCACTATGCGTCTATGATTGCTACAGATAAGTCTGAATGTTTTTTTAATTAGCGAGCATTGCGGGACCTTTAAACTGCTTCAAAATATGGCGGGAGGGGATTGGTTGCCTAGATTGATGGAGAGGTGGAAGTGTGATGTGTATGAGGCACGTTGCTCTCTTCCGCCTTTTTCAGCAGCAGATGAGGAGGGTAAGATGCATGAAAAGACGGCAGACAAAGACAAGACAGCAAAAAGGTGAGGAGGGGCTGGGAGGCACGATATTATTTTGCCCTTTATCATTCCACGGGCATAACGCTATTTCAGCTAATGTGCAGAAATTTCTAGAGAATAACCGTTCCTCTTGCAGAGGCCCTATTCCGATCCATCCTTCTGTACCTATCCATCACCAGCAGAGAATGGTCCTCACACCTAGCCAAGGGCTGCCAGGCCCATGCTGGGAAATGCCTGGAGAGAAATGCCTGAAGCCTAGGGAAGGGGGGGGGGGCTCAGTGGGCTATGATGCTCTCCAAAGCTGCCATTTCCTCCAGAGCGACTGGCGTCTGAGGATTCGCTGTGGCCAGCGTTAGCAGCCTCCAGGCAGCCTTCCCTGCGTCATAGAGCAGGTTATGTGCAGCTTGAAAAATGCACCACTGATAATTAGTTCGTTTTTTGGAGAAAGTCGTTTTTTTATTTATTCCCTTGAAGCACTTGTGAATATTTTTACTTCTGTGAGGTCCACTGTAGAAACCGCCTTGTGAAACGGAGGACTGTTGAACCCTCATTTGGACTTCCGTTGGAACTAACCTGCTGAATTGTTGCCTGAATTACTTTTTGCATTGTTTGTATTATGCACGATTTGTATTATACGCACATTTACAATGTTGTTTGATTATTGCCACTGTTTGCGCACTCCAGCGCTTCAGATGCTTTGGCCATCGCCACAGCCAAAGGGGCTGTGAGCCTCTTGTAGCGCAGAGTGGTAAGGCAGCAGACATGCAGTCTGAAGCTCTGCCCATGAGGCTGGAAGTTCAATCCCAGCAGCCAGCTCAAGGTTGACTCAGCCTTCCATCCTTCTGAGGTCAGTAAAATGAGTACCCAGCTTGCTTGCTGGGGGGTAAACGGTAATGACTGGGGAAGGCACTGGCAAACCACCCCGTATTGAGTCTGCCATGAAAACGCTAGAGGGCATCACCCCAAGGGTCAGACATGACTCGGTGCTGCACAGGGGATACCTTTACCTTTACCTTTAAAGTGGCTGAAGCCTGCTGGATCGCACAACCCTACTTTATATACTTTATAAATGACTATTTTGCGCTTTAGGAAGCATTATTTACTACAGTTTCAGAGGCACAATTACACAGTTCTCTCTCTCTCTCTCTCTCTCTCTCTCTCTCTCTCTCTCTCTCTCTCTCTCTCTCTCTCTCTCTCTCTTTTGTAGCCTCCAAACAGGGCCTGGAGATCTGCTTTCCCAACTGCTCTCCAGATGACAGAGAGCAGCAACAGAGAGCAAAGGGATGCTTTTGGGGGGGGGGGGACTCTGTGGCGTTGCCCCTGCTGATGCCCCTCCCCTCCCCTGACCCCGCCCTCTCCAGGAGCTGCCCTGGGAGATCTCCAGGCCGCTTCTGGGTTCTGGCAAGCCAGATAGACGCTGACGTGACAGCAAGCTCCCCAAAGGTTCTGCTGCAGCGCAAGTGCCCCTTGTTGAGACAAAACAAGACTTGGAGGTTGGGACACACACACACACACACACACACACACACACACACACTGGAATTACAGCTCTTCTCTAGAGTAGGGGTAGTCAACCTGTGGTCCTCAGGATGTCCATGGACTACAATTCCCATGAGCCCCTGCCAGCAAACGCTGGCAGGGGCTCATGGGAATTGTAGTCCATGGACATCCAGAGGACCACAGGTTGACTACCCCTGCTCTAGACCACAAAGATGACATCCCCTTGGGAGAATGGGCACTTTGGAGGGTGGGGCCTATAGAAATTACACCCTGCTGGAATCTCTTTCCCTCCTCAGACTCCGTCCCCAAATCTCCAGGAGTTCCCAACCTGGATCTGGCAACACTGCCAGTGACCCTAAATCGGGGGCTGTGACCCCCAGCAGACAGACACAGATGGAGGGGACAGAAGCGGCTTCTGTGCTCGTGCAGACTGACCCTCGTTAGCCGGGCGCCTTGCCAAAGCCTCAGCCGCCACTCTCCCAGCTGGCCGACGTCTCCCCCAGGTCCTCAGAGACCGAGCGGGCGGCTTGGCCTGCCTTGGCCTTCCCCCCGGCCAGGCCTGAGAGCAAAACAAACAGGGGGGATGCTTTCCCTCTTCCCGAGAACAATGGGGCCCTGTTGTGCTAACCCCCAAGTGGCGGCCGTTCCGGCAGGGCAGGAAGGAGCCAGGAGAAAGGAAGTATTCATCACCGCAATCCAAACAGTGGCCAGAGCCCGGCCCCACCCCGACGAGGGAAAGGCTGAGCCGCCGAGGGGCCCGGCCAGTCAGCAGAGGCAGCCATGGAGAAGAGCCCCTACGCCATGGCCAAGCTGGGCCTGGAGAACAGCACCCTGCTGCGCCCGCAGCGCGACTGCGGCTTCTACGCCAAGTACGTCTTCCTCTTCCTCTCCCTCATCCAGTTCCTGATCATCCTGGGCCTGGTCCTCTTCATGGTCTACGGCAACAACCGGGCCACCACTGAGAAACACCTGCAGGGAATGAACGTCTGGCTTCAGGAGTGCCGCATCCAGACCAGCGCCCTCACCAAGGAGAAAGCCAACCTCACCAGCCTGCTGAACGCCAGCCGTGCCGAGAGCCGTCAGATCACGGGCCAGCTGATCCGGCTCAATGCCACCGGCAGGGCCTGCACCATAGAGAAGGTACGGGCCGGTGTCGAGGCGCTCTCAGGCTGCGGTGGGCTCTGGGCTGCCCCACCATGAGAGAAGCCACCTTTGCCAGCTGAGCTGCTCCCCCCTTGCCAAAACCTCTCTATCTGGATTCAGGTTGGGGTCTGAGACCTGTTTGGAGCTTCATGGAGAGTGGGCAGGGGGGGGGGGAAGCGGTCTTCTTGGGCATGACACAAAAGCATCAGACCCCTCTCCCCAAGGGAGGTTTCTCTTCGGTTGCCGTCTTCCACCGGAGGGCAAAGACCCTTTTTTGGGTCACATCAGGCATACCTCAGTGATCCTTCCTTCCTATTTTTTAATTCCCATTTTTAAAGTTTGGTTTGTTTTTTCTCTCTGGGCTTTGAATCGTTTTAACAATGTGTATTTGGGGAGGGGGCAACTGTACTGGTTTCGAAACATGATTTGATTGGCTCTGTTTTAAATCGTTAGCTGCCAGGGTGGCCCTTGTAAGGCCGGAAAAGCAGGACGCCCATTTTGGAAATCATGGTTGTCCTTAAAACAGCCCTGATCTGCAAGGGATTCCACGTCAAGGCTGAGGGACTGTCAAATGGGTTGAAGTCTGAGTCCAGGGGCACCTTTAAGATCAACGTGGGATGCATGCACCTGAAAACTGATGCACTGAATAAAACTTCATTGGTCTTAAAGGTGCCAAGGGTCACAAGGATGCTTCACGCCAGGGGTGGCCAAACTGTGACTCTCCAGATGTTCATGGACTACAATTCTCATGGGAATTGTAGTCCACGGAAATCTGGAGAACTACAATTTGGCCACCCCTCACGTTTAGGCTGATCCTGCATTGAGCAGGGGGTTGGACTAGATGGCCCGTAGGGCTCCTTCCAACCCTGTGATTCTATGATTCTAAACTTTCCACTCTGGCTGCTAGGACAGGGCCTGATCCAGCACCCACCTGCGTGCTGAGTCAATGCACGTGAACGGGCATGTAAATCAATAGGCAGCTAGAGTGAGATCAAGAAACTTTACAAAGAATCTCACCAGAGGCAGAGAAGTTCTGCCTGGAGAGATTCTTCTCGTTGCCCGAACCTCAGGGAGATCTGGGGCACTGTCGAGGGGGTTGGCCAGTTCCCCTCTGATCAGCGGCACTGGAGCTTGGGGAGAACAGGCTCATCAATGGGGCACAATGACGTGGTGGCCTCCCTCCCAAGCAGCCATCATCTCTAGGAGGACGGGTCTCTGTAACCTGGAGATGAGATGTAATTTCAGGGGATCCTCAGGTTCCTCCTGGAAGCTGGCATCCCGACCTGCAGGTCTTGAGGTTCCAGCAGCTCTTCAGAAGGCTGCCCTGGTTACTCAAAGTCAGTATCTACAGCCCCCTCCTTCCCCAGATCAGCCGTCAGGAATAAGCCTTTCCTGATCTTTCTCCAGGTGAGGCTTCAAGGACAACTCCGTCAAGCAGAAACTGCGATCCACAACTCTCGGGTGTGCTACGAAAATCTGAATTACTTCAATGCTACCTTTCCAGGTAAGAAACCACACCCCAAGGGGGCATCCAAGCAGTCTGTTTCTTTCTCCCCCCCTAGTCTCTCTGACCGAGGAACTGTTGACAATGCAGGGTCACCCTGGAGGGCTACAGTGACCAAATGTTTTGGGAGTAAAGAAAGGTTTGTGAGCAAGAATGGGCTGTGGGGAGGGAGTGCTGTGGGGCGGGGACCACCAAGAGGCCAGCAGCAGACCACTGTGCAGGGCCGCCTCTGGAATTCAGACCCACATTCCTCCTTGTATGTCAGAGTGTCTGCACAGACCAGAAATTCTCTGTTGTTCTGTTCCGTTTTGCGAATCCAACCAGGCGCCTTTAAGACCAACAAAGATTTATTCAAGGCGTGAGCTTTTGTGGGCATGCACACCAACATGGCCGTCCACTTGAATCTGTTCCATTTTTGTATTTCCCAAGCTTGATGTGTTTTCCCCAATGCTGTGTAAGTTGCTAACTCTGGAGTGGGAAACAGCAGAAAACTTTGAGGGTGGAACCAGGAGTGGGCAGGAGTTGGGGTGGGGAGGGGCCTCAAGGGGGTTCACTGCCATAGAGTCCGCCCACTGAAGCAGGCCTTTTCTCCAGGGGAACGGAATAGGAAACCCCTGAAAATGAGCTAGAATTGCAGGGGATCCCCAGGACCCACCTCCCCACCCCTACCATTGCACATAACAAGCAACGTGGATTGAATTGCAAGTCTTTTGGGGCCTCCTGTTACCATTGCACCAAGCCCAGGGGTGGACGTGAGTAGAACACCAGTCGCATAAGGAATCTGGTGGCAGCTTTCCCCACAACTAGGCTGAGATTGTGTTGTTTGCAATGTGAAGGACAAGGACCAGGAATCTGTGGCTGGGGTCTCTCTCTCTCTCGTAGGTTTTTTAAGCAGCCTGTGAGGAACTGCGACAAGAGGGTCATTTCAGGCTGCCCCCCTCCTCCCAAGAATGACCTGTCTGTTAAGCAGACTTAAGAAACGGACCTGGATAACCCAGGCTAGTGCACCTTCGTGCCCAGATTAGTACTTGGATGGGAGACCCTCAGGGGGGTCCGAGGTCGTTGTGACATGGAGGCAGGTCAGGGCCAATCACCCCTACAGGGCTGGAGGCATTCCGGGGGGCAGGGCAGAGAATGGTCAGGCCAGGCCAGGCCTTCCACCGTCCTTTCTCAGAAGGAAGTCCCTCTACGTTCAATGGGACTCCCAGGATAAGCAAGCTTAGGATTTCAGCCTGCGGAATCAGGCTGTTGATATTTCACTATGTTTTTGTTCAGTGGTAGCAGGTGGGAAACTGAGTCGTAGTTTGCAGAGGCTTCAAAAGCCTCTGGGTCAGCCCTCCCCCGGCCCTTCAATGGTTCACATTTCTACTCTTTAGCTGCAATTTCCTCCTTGTAAGGAAAGAATAGAGCACAGGTGGCCAAACTGTGACTCTCCAGATGTCCGTGGACTACAATTCCCAGGAGCCCTGGTAGCGATCCTGGTAGGGGCTCCTGGGAATTGTAGTCCATGGACATCTGGAGGGCCGCAGTGTGGCCACCCCTAGACTAGGATTTGGGAAATCCAGGTTCGAATCCCCACTCATGCTGTGGAATCTCACTGCGTGACTTTGGCCAGTCACACATTCTCAGCCTAATCTACCTCAGAGGGTTGTTGTGAAGATAAAGTGGGGGTGAGGGGAATGTCATAAGCCACTGTGGGTCACCAATGGGGAGGAAGGCAAGGTCTAAATGAAATAAATACAAAGTAGGTTGCCAGCCTCCAGGTGGGACCTGGGATCCCCCCAGAATTACAGGTCATCTCCAGATTACGGCATAGCACCCTGCTCAGGTCCCAGGAGTTCCCCCCCACACCCCATGCCAAGGGCCAAGAGAGAGCTGGCAGCTCTAAAATGAATAAAGAAGCTCATCCCTCTCTGACCTTCCACAGACAAAGTGAAATCTCTTGAAGCGCGGCTGAAAGCCCAGGCCTTGTCCGCTGACCTGGAGAAGAAGGAATTGGAGCTGGAGAACCAGCGCCTGCAGGCCCAAGTCAAGAAAGCGGAGCGCGAGGATGCGACCTGCCAACGGGACGTGCTCCAGCTCCGGATGCAGGTGCGGAAGGTCGGGGAGCTGGAGAGCCAGGTGATGAGAGAGATGCAGACGGCCAGCCAGAATGTGAGGGTCGCTGTGGAGAAGGCCCTGCCCAGCCAGGCCATCTGGAACTGCAACACGGAGGAGGTCCAGAACCTGAAGACCACCTGCCAGAACCTGTCCAAGCAGCTGGAAGGCTACGTGGCCTCCCTGGGCCGCCGTTTGGAGGAGAGTGTCAACGCCATGGCCAGGGAGAACGCCGCACTGCAGAAAGAGAAGGAGGCCTGCTCCCAGGACCGGCAGGAGCTAAGCAACAGGCTCACAGTGCAAGAGCAGCAAGCCACTGAGGAGAAGGACAAGCTCCAGCTGGCCTGCAGCAAGGAGAAGACGAGGATCTACAGCGAGCAGCAGAAGCTCTTTGGCGAAAAGGAAAGCTTGCGGCAGGAGCTGGACCGGATGAAGCAGAAGTGCTGGGTATTGACGGGAACCGGTTTCAAATATTAGGGTCTCTTCTTGGGTGGGCACTCAGGCTGAAGGGGGGGGGGCTGAACCTGCCTGTAACCGGGGAGGGGGAATTCTGGACAGCCACAATAGGGAAGGAAAGCAGCACCTTGTTTGGGGGGCCTTGATGTCTCCTAGGGCTGCCAACCTCCAGGTGGAATCGTCCACTTTTTTCGTGCTGAACCTCCAGGTGGTGGCTGGAGATCTCCTGGGATTACAACTGGTCTCCCCAGAGAAAACGGCTGCTTTGGAAGGTTCATTCCAATCAGGGGTGGCCAAACTGTGTCTTTCCAGGTGTCCATGGACTACAATTCCCACGAGCCCCTGCCAGCATGGGAATCGTAGTCTACGAGCATCTGGAGAGCCACAGTTTGGCCACCCCTGACTCGATGGCATTAAGGCCAGGTGTTTCCCAACTGCAGCTGGCTAACCTACCGACACTCAGAGGGAGGCAATGGCTAGACCTGGGCCTAGTCTGCACACAATAGATAATGCACTTTCAATGCACTTTAGAAGTAGATTTTCCTTTTCCGCACAGGAAAATCCAGCTGCCAAAGCACATTGAAAGTGCATTATCCCATGTGTGCAGAATGGGCCCTGGAATCTCCACTGAGCGATCACAGCTAGTCAGGCTGACAGAGGCCTTCCTTCATGAATGTGTCTAAACCGTCTTTCAAGCTTAGAAGCTTCTCTGAGCTTCCTTGATGAGAAGGTCAACAAGAGCAGAACAACATTTGAATCCTGTATACGTCGAGTCAAACTCTGTGGGCCTCCAAGGTGTCCCCGGACTCAAACTTTGCTCTGCTTCTTCAGACCAACATGGCTGCCCGCCGGAATTAACACCAGATAAGCTTGCCCAACATTTCCAACCAACTCTTGCAACATTTCTTTCTGGAGGCATTTCTTTCTGGAGGAATTCCTGTGCTACTTTTCTCCCTGCGGGGGACTCACCGAGGTTTAAACAAACAAACAAAAACAAAAAAACCCGAAATCTGTACTTTAAATATTCAAGAAAAAATTAATTCCTGGGTAGGGTTCTAGATCCACTGGGCTGCACAGCTACTGGGCTCCTACCTCTCAGGGTGCCAACCTCCAGGTGGGACCTGAGGATCCCTCTGAAATTACAGCTCATCTCCAGGCTATTTGGAAGTTTGCAACAGGAAGGGAAACAGAGGCACATCGTGAATGTTCTGTAGGCCGCGAAGGTAGGAGCTGATCAGTGGTACTCAAAGTTGCAGCGGTTAGCAGGGATGAGGCCCGATGGGTAAGGTTGCCAGCCTCCAGGGAGGGCCTGCAGATCTCCTTGAATTACAGTTGACCTTCAGACTAAGGAGATTATTCTGGCCATAAGCGTCCGTGTGCACACACAGAAAATTTAAAAGGCTTGCTCCTGGCCTGAAACTTTGTTCTGTTGCTCCAGACTGATGTGGCCGCCCACCTAAATGTATTTCAAAACCTGGTTAGATGCAGGCTGCTGCACGATGTCTGAAGCGACAGACAAAGGCTTGCCAACTCACAGGAAACTGCTGGAGAGATGCAGGGGATGGGGGCCTCTCTGAGGAAGACAAGGGCCTCAGAGGGATAGAATGCCCTATCAGAGTATACCCCCTGACTCCTCAAAGTAGCGATTTTTCTCCAGGACAACTAAGCTGTGTCACCTGGGGTCAGTTGTTATTGTGGGAGATATCCAGGCCACACCTAGAGATTGGCTACAAGGGATCTCCTGGAATAACAGAATCACAGAATCATAGAGTTGGAAGGGGCCATACAGGCCATCTAGTCCACCCCCCTGCTCAACGCAGGATCAGCCCAAAGCATCCTAAAGCATCCAAGAAAAGTGTGTATCCAACCTTTGGTTGAAGACTGCCAGTGAGGGGGAGCTCACCACCTCCTTAGGCAGCCTATTCCACTGCTGAACTATTCTGATGATGAAAATTTCCCCCCTGATCTCTAGCCTATATCGTTGTACTTGTAGTTTAAACCCATTACTACGTGTCCTCTCCTCTGCAGCCAATGGAAACAGCATCCTGCCCTCCTCCAAGTGACAACCTTTCAAATACTTAAAGAGGGCTATCATGTCCCCTCTCAGCCTCCTTTTCTCCAGGCTGAACATTCCCAAGTCCCTCAACCTATCTTCATAGGCTCATCCTCAACAGCTCATCTCAAGATGATAATCAGTTCCCTTGGAGACAAAGGACGCTTTAGGGCAGGGGTAGTCAAACTGCAGCCCTCCAGATGTCCATGGACTACAATTCCCATGAGCCCCTGCCAGCATTCGCGAAGGCCGCAGTTTGTCTACCCCTGCTTTAGAGGTTGAACTCGATTGCCTTGTCCCCCACTGTGATCCGTGTCCTTCCCAGGAGTTTCCCAACCTGGATCTGGGAACCCTAGAAGCAGCCCTATTGGCCACCCCAGATGTGCATCACGTTGGGGGTCACCAACTTAATTTGCAGTTACATGGGAGTGTGTTCAGGACACTCCCTGCATGCTTCAGAGGCTGAATTGACTCTGGGGTGTAGCATGAAGGGACTTCTTCCTTTCCACTCATGCTGTTTTCCTGGGCCAAAATGGGGATCCCCCAGCAGGGGATACAAGTAGGGTTACCATTCTCCAGGTGTTGACTGGAAATCTCTCAGAATTACAGTTAATGTCCAGATAAAATCAATCAGTTCCTCTGGAGAAGATGTCTGCTTTGGTAGGGGGGCTCTGTGGTGTTAGTGAGGCTTCCTCCCTTCCTGCACATCACCCTCCACAGGATCCACTCAGAAAACCTCCAGGAATTTCACAATCCAGAGTAGCACAATAAAACCAGAGTCCAGCTGCACCTTTAAGACCAACACCTTGAATAAATCTTCGTTGAATCAATCTTTGTTGGTCTTAAAGGTGCTATTGGACTCTGATTTTATTGTGCTAATTCAGACCAACACGGCTGCCCGTTTGAAACAATCCAGAGTAGGCAAGTCTACATACAGGGCCCCCTTATAGCTCTTTCAGCTCAGGAAAAGAGCACAAGAAATGGCCAACCCTGGAGGTCTCCTGGAATTTCAACTGGTCCCCAGACCACAGGAGAACATGGCTGCTTAGGAGGGTGGAGCCTATGGCTGTATGCCCTGCTGAGGCTGCACACCCCTCCAAACGCTGCCCTCCAAAGTTCCCCCCCCCAAATCTCCAGGAACTCAGGACTCAGAGTTGGCAACCCTAGACCCCTCCTTCTTTTGTGTCACATTCCTGTACTTGGGAAGGCTAGTTCCTCAAACTCTCATGTGTGCCTGCAGCTCAGAGTCAAGTATTGTCTGCCTTGCTTCATATATACCACTGCAATCAGGCATTTTGTCAGATCTTGGTTATTTTGACATGGAGGGTTTGCTGCAATCTGTCACCTTGACAGTGCATTGGGGTGGGAGGGGCATCCATCCAAAGCAGTCCACATAGTTTGTGAACTACCTTGGCACTTCATATGCATAAGGAAGCGAGCACTTCTGAATGGGCACCATTTCCTTTGCTTCAACCCCTGCAGAAGAGCATTTTCAGGGTGCTTTTTTAATATTCTGGTATTTTGCTATACTTTTATAACATTATAATTACTGGCACAATCTATTGCTCTGAATTTCCAGCATTCATTCAAACAAGACTATCAGCCATTTTTGTTGCAGATATAAGGGATGCCCATTTCCTCTTTTATCTCCACTATAAAAAGGACCAGAAATGTACGGAAGGAAGGAAGGAAGGCAGGAAGGAAGGAAGGAAGGAAGGAAGGCAGGAAGGAAGGAAGGCAGGAAGGAAGGAAGGAAGGAAGGAAGGAAGGAAGGAAGGAAGGAAGGAAGGAAGGAAGGAAGGAAGGAAGGAAGGAAGGAAGGAAGGCACGCAGGCAGGAAGGAAGGCAGGCAGGAAGGAAGGAGGGAGGGAAGGAAGGAAGGAAGGAAGGAAGGAAGGAAGGAAGGAAGGCAGGCAGGCAGGCAGGCAGGCGGACGGATGCCTTTGGCAGCAGACAGCCTCGATTTCCTGCTGCCTCTTCCTGAGCTGGAAGGCGTAGCCTTGTTTGGTCTTAAGGATGGCCAACCTGAAGATCTACCAGTATTACAATTGATCTCCAGACATCCAAGATCAGTTCCCCTGGAGAAAATGGCTGCTTTGGAGGATGGGCTCAATGGCCTTACTCTCTGCTGAGGCCCCTCCCCTTCCCAAGTCCTGCCCTCCCCAGGCTCCACCCCTAAATTATCCAGCTATTTCCCAACCCAGAACTAGCAACCCTTTTGTATTTGAGTGGAGCAGCACAAGGAGAATTCTACAAGATCCCTTGGCTTCGAAATATGCAAATATGAGCAAAGGTACACAGACTCCTGAAGGGAGGCAACAGGCTCCCCCAACCCCTCTAGAAAACCCACAGCGCTCTGGCTAGAAAGCCCAAGTCACAAAAACTCCGTCTTTGGGCGGGGGAGCCGGGGGGTGTTGTCTGTTGGGCCAAAGGAAGCAGGAATCCAGTCGCACCTTTAAGAGGAACACTACACAAAAGGGGTGTGCGCACAAAATTTTCTACCCAGAATGAAACTTTCCAGGTGCCCCCAGGCTCAAAATTTGTTCTGTTGCTTCAGACCAACACAGCGACCCACTTGAATCTATCTGTTAATGAAGTTTGTAATATTTCTGTCCCTGCTGTTTTTGTCTCTTATGCGCCAGAGTGCCCCTCAGCCCAACCCAGCCATGAGAGTGCCTGGCATCTCGGGTGGCACAAACCTCCTGGCCAACTTGCCCGGGCATTTCAACCCCAGCGCCCCAGTGGGAGCACCAAACACCTTCAACCCACCTTGGCCACGGAGTGGAGCCCTGTCCGTCCTTCCCAGCGCTGTGGGTGACCAGGGGCCACAAGGAAGCATGCCCATGCTGCGAGGCCTCGCCCCGCCAGGGAACATCGGCTCCCACAGGCCCTCCAGCCGCAGTGGTGAGTCTGCCTCTCTGGGCTAGTGGACGTCCCGGAGAGGCCCTGAGAAGCCCACCCCAGACCCCTGGGATGATCAAGGCTGGTGGGAGGCTGGGGAGAGGCATGGAGACCAGACGGCAGCCTTTGGGAGGGCCTGGATTAATGAGGCTGCCAACCTCCCACAGCAGTTCTCCAGGCTATGGAGATCAGTCCCCCTGCAGAAACCAGCAGCTCTGAAGGCGGATGCTGTGATGTTTATTTATTTTACTTATTTATTATATTTATATACCGACCTCCCCTGAGGCTCAGGGCAGTTTACATGGAACTGGAATAAAAACAGTACAGATAACACGATAAATTGAACAGTAGTGAAAGAGTCATAACAGGAGAACAGTGACATGATGGAACAAACATGGTGAGAACATCCAATTTTAACTGTAACATACTGATGGCCCCATAGGATGGACATGTCAGTGGTGGTTTTCTTGGGAGTTGGGCTCAGGGGCCGATGGGAACTGACTGAATTCAGGTCAACCTCAACCAAAAGCCTGGCGGAAGAGCTCTCTTTTGCAGGCCCTGCAAAACAACAACAACAACTGTTTAAGCTCTACTATATACCGTAGATTCTGGGTAAAAACCCTCCCCAAATATTTCCTTGCACTGGCAGCACCCCCAAACTCCCCAGAATCCCTCAGGCTGGACACACTAGTCTGGAACCCAAGTCCCAAATTGTGGGGGGAGGGGAGGATCCCTGATATCTCTGTTTCCCAAGATGAGCCTTCCTAACCCCTCTGAGCCAGGTGTAGGCCACATGGATCTTTATGTCACAGTAGAGTGTGGGTCAAGGATAGAGCATGGGGGGGGGGCAGGGGCAGCTGGATCAGGAGTGCAGTGTGTGTCAGAAACCTGTGCGTCCAGTCTGTAGAGATAGAGCATATGTCAAGGGCCCTTGTGTCCCAGGGTGCTGGGGAGACTATGGGTCTTACTTTTGCGCTCGTTCGAACCAGCATCTGCATTAGCTGCTGACGGAACTCCAGATCAGATTGACGGTGCTGGTTCTAACCATTAAGATCTTGCACGGTCTGGACCCTGCATTTCTAAGGGACCCCCTCTCCCAGTCTATGCAAAAGTGCTGATGGTCCATGTCCCTCTAGAAGTGCCACTGGCCTCCACCAAGGCCTGGGCCTTTTCAGTCCTGCCCCCAGCCTGGTGGGATATGTTGCTGTCAGAGAGGAGTGACCAAAGTTCCACAGGACCTGCAGAACACTGCTCTTCCGCCAGGCACATGGCTGAGGCTAGGAGGCACAGATGAACGGCAAGCACGGGGGGGCGGTGGGGGGGGGAGGTGCTCAGGTATCCAGAATTAAATACACTTGCTTCTTGCCTAGGCTACAACAAGCTGGAAGAGAGCAGGAAGCCCACTGGGGCCGGAGCCATTCCCCTCAACCAGCCCCTGCTGAAGCCCGCCGGACAGCCCAGGTGCTCTTGCTAACTTGCGCTTGTAGAAGGCTAGCTCAGCGGGGCGGGGGGGGGGTGGCCTTGGCTGGCCATGGGGAGGCTTCAGTTTGGGGGCAGATCTAGCTGGGTGTTCAGCATTGGATGGGGCTTTCCATCAAGACACATCCAGCGCTCCCTCCTCTCCCCCCCCCCCCCCGACTCACAGGAGCCTGTTCAGACTGTGCCGGATGCTTGGAAAGCATTTTCAGACATCCTCAGCCTGGCTGGTGCCGCCTGGCCTCCTACACGCCACCAATGGTCTTCCCAGGCTCCCAGGGGGCAAGCCCTGTGGGGAGGGGGAAGAATGGCAGCTGTCTGAGACCAAAGTCCTGTAGGAAAAGGCAGGGGAAATGAAGGAGTGAGAATTCTGTGCAAAACATTTAAACATCAGGGCCCTGCCAGTTGGAGCAACAACACCACAATAGCCCCCTCCCAACTATAGCCCCTCCTCACGACCAGTAGCACCAGCAGAGAACAACCCAAGGCAACTCCGGGCCGGCTAAACAAACAAAAGCCAAGTGGAGAACGGTTAAAAGTGTTTATCTTGTTTAAATTGTTACACTGTTGTGTCCAAATGTTATTCACATGTCATAACTCCAAAACTGTTACTGTGTTCCCTGTACTATGCCAGCATCACAGTGAACCATGAGCCACATTTTTCATTGTAAGCCACCCTGAGCCGCAAGGGAGGGCGGTATAGAAGCATAACAAATAAATAAATCAAATTTGCTTTCCCATTCCAGCGGCTAAGGGGGTCCGATGATAAACGCCGACCAGAAGGAGCTCCCGGCTGAGTGGATTGTGAAACAGCGTGGGAAAAGCCTGCAAGGGGCCGTGATCGGAAAGCCTCTGTCCTAGACAAGTGCTTCAGACTGGCAAGAGAGAGGTGCTTCAGACTGGCAGTGCTCTTGAACGGCAGTGCCAAGTTGGCATCTCTTGGCCTCATCTGCTTGCCATTGGCTTCCCCTACCTTGAGCACAACTCATGTACGTAGGTATTTCTCAAAGCAAACCTGCTCTGTTTGGATACCCCTCCCCTCTTGAGGAGCCCGCCCCCTTCCCATCTCCAGGAGCCACAGTACTGGGGCACTCATCATCCTGCAGCCTGACCTACACTGCAGGGTTGTTGGGAGGCTAGATGTCCGCCACATCAAGAGCCCTGGACTCTATGGAGAAGAGATGCAATAAAACATCGGGAATGCATATGTATGTATATATATATATATATTAAAATTCCTGTGGCTGCAATCCACTCAGGGAAGAAATGAATCCAAGTCCATTTTTTGATGTTTTCAGAATTTGAGACAGGAACGTGAATCCAGTCTGAGGCTTCCATAAGAAAGGAATTCTGGCTCCCACATGTTTCAGACACAATATATTGACCATTTCCGCACAAGGAATCTGCTCCTGAACAGCCTTCGAATGTTGGTGGCTTTTAGAGCCCCCTCCACACGACGTTGCCTGCATCCTGAAGCTGTCCAGTAGATGGACCGAGATTTGGCCATCTTTAACTCGCAATTAGGGGAATCGCCAAAAACTGGATTCACCACCCTAAACTGCACGTACCATCAGTGGGCAATCAGTGAGCAACCAGGGATAAGACAATAAGGAAGGGGGAAAGTGCAAGAGTCTTGGCAGCTTTGTCCCGCCCTCGCACACGCCCTCCCCTCTCCATTTCTTGCTCTGAGTAATCTTTTTTTTAATGCTGCGGTCCATGTTGCAGCGCAACCGCAAACCTACATAGTCAAAGATGAAATAAAATCTTCTTTAACGTGTCCATGGGTTTTAAAAAATAATTTGTTTGTTTGTTTATTATATTTATACACTGCCCTCCCCTAAGGCTCAAGGCAGTTTACATAAAATGGGGGACAATACAGGTAACTCATTAGTTGTAACAATAATACAGTAGTAACAATTAGATAATACAATTGAATGGTTGAACATGGAGAGAACATTAACAACTATTGCTTACTGATGGCCCCGCGGATTGGATGGATTGGCAGTGGCTTTCATGGGAGGGAGGCTCAAGGGGGGGGGACCAATGGGAAGCAGTGGTTCAGGTCAACCTCAACCAAATGCCTGGTAGAGGAGATCCCTTTTGCAGGCCATGCAGAACTGTTCGAGTTCCATTAGGGTTCTGCTGTCCTCAGGGAGCTCATTCCACCAGTTGGGGGCGAGGACAGAGAAGGCTCTGGCCCTGGTTGAGGTCAAGCAGACTTCCTTGGGGCCAGGGATCACTAAGTAGTTGGAGGTAGTGGAGTGTAAGGCTCTTTGAGGGGTTTGGGCAGAAAGGCGATCCCTCAGGTACACTGGGCCCAGACCGCGTATGGCCTTGAAGGTGATAACCAGAAATCCAGAGTTCAACCGTAAGCTAGCACAGCTGTTGAAGGATGGGCAGAATGTGGGACCTCCCACATTTTGGGGATCAAGCAGGCAAAACACAACCCCCTGGTTTCTGGAGGTGGGGAATGATCTGGAAAAGGGGGAGGGTGATAGGGCTGCCTCCTTCCGATCATACAGGGGTCTGAGTGCTCTGTTTTAAAGCCAACCATTAGCACAAAATGTTTTTTGGGGGGACGGGGCTACAGGGACCACGTTCAGTGTCTCAGGAATCCACCCAGACAGAAATAAACTGCAAAAGAACACGAATTCCAAAAGGGGAGGAGAATGCCATATCATTCTGGCGTTTCTCAGTAGCAACGCAGAAGTCTTGATTTTTATTTAAAAAGCATCTGTGTTGTGGCATTACTGCATAGCAATGCAGAAGTGTTTTTTTAAAAATAAGAATTTGGGGGGGGGAGTTTCAGTCCAGAGAACTGCTGTGCTGTGATTGGTGGTTTGCTGTGATTGACAAGCCAAGGAGTGGAGAGAGAAGTTTGCCTTGTTTTCCCTTGCAGCCTCCTCAGGAGGCAAAAAGCTGCAATGGGGCAAAGGGAAAAGACGGGAGGGGTCTCCCCGTGAGGAGGGCTGCAAACGCAAGATTTACCATCCTGCGTTTGCAAGCAGGAAGCCACTTGTGTTTTGCCCCTCCATACGGAAATGGTCATTATATATAATGTATGCATTGGTTGCATATGCATAATGTACACCTTTACGTATAGATCTATGTAAGACCAGGTTTTAAAACCCCCAATTTATTGTTGTTTAAACTCTTTGCAAATAGGCTTACTCATAAGGAGGAACGCAGGCAGCCACTCCTGCACACGAAAGCTTATACCTAGAATTAAGCAATGTTGGTCTTAAAGGTGCCACTGGACTCGAAAGCAAACTTCTGGGGTGAGTGGTCATTGGAGAGCACATCGGACCCCACAGAAAGAGACTGCAGGGGCACCACCCTCTGCCAACTCAGTTTCTCTTCTAGGTAGAGTTGCCAATTCAGAATTGGGAAATTCCTGGAGACTTGGGGGGTGGAGCCCGGAGAAGAAGGGTTTGGGAAGGGAAGAGACCTCCACAGGGTATAGCTCCATAGAGACCCCCCTCCCAAGCAGCCATTTTCTCCTGTGGGATGATCTCATCTGGCGATCAGCTGCAATTCTGAGAGATCTCCAGCCCCCAACTGGAGGCTGGCATCCCCCCAAATAGAAATCCTCCCGCCATGTGCTGAGAAACTCCAGGGACAGTTGTAGAATGTTCTCCCTTTGGAGCACTGGAGATTTCAGGCTTGAATCTTTGCAACGCCTGCATGATTCTCAAGTCAACATGGAAGGTTGACCCCAAGTCAACATGGAAGGGGGGGGGGGTTAAAACCTTTAGTAAGTCCATGTTCCCTTCATCAGATATCAACAAAGGGAGTTTTGACTCTCAAAACCTCCCACCTCCCAAACCGTGTTAGTCACGAAGATGCGCCTGGCAATTCTTCTGCAGACCTACATGGCTTCCCTCCAAAATTATTTAAATAAGAGAGGCTTCACGCTGACTCCTCTGTTGGCCTAAGCAGAAGTGGAGTCCGGAATTTGATGAGCTGAGAGCCAAGGTGATAACCAGTACGCTGTAACTCGGAAATATTGGAAGTCTCACAATCACTGAGAAAACGGGGAATTGAGTAACCCGGGATCCCGTTCTGATTGTGTTCAAATGAGAATTGACTACTAGAAGAATAAATGAATATTTGGTTTGGCTTTACGTGCCTGAGGAATTCCATTTTGAATCATATTTGATATACAAGGAATTGACGGCTCTAACGGGACTAACACAGGCACTAACCAGGTTCCCCGTCAACAACAAGGCAGAGAGGCCCAGGTGGGCATGTCCACAGCTGTACTTTCAAATCATATTCCGCATGGTTGTGCCACTTCTGGGGTTTCTTGATGCCTGGAGAAAGTTTCAGGGCTTCCTTAATGGTAAAAAGGCTGAGGGAGGTTGGCATTGGAGAAATAGGAATTTCAATTCTGCAATTCAGCCTTGGCACGCCAGGCAGCTGGCGTTAGTCACACAGGAATAATTGACTTTTCAACTCACTTGGGAAGGTCAAGCCATGTGTGAGAACTCAATCCCGGCAGAAGAACAGGCTGGCCAGGAAAGGTGACACACATTGTTCCTTCTTTAGAAAAGGACCTGATGTGACAAACAGATAAGCAAGTTCCCCCCAACCCCCACCCCTCCAAAAGTCCCCACATGCAACCGTGATGCTGAGTGAGCTCTGCCTTGACTTCCTAGCACTCCCTTGTGTTGGCCAAACGTGCCGTTGAGTTGCAGACCGCTCATGGGGGGTTTCAAGGCAGGAGATGAGCCTACGTCTGCTGAGCCAGCCTGGTCTTCCTCTCCCCCCACCAACCAGCGCTGACCCTGCTTGGCTTCTGGAAACTGATAAGATCAGGTCAGCCTGTGCCAGCCAGACTAGGGCTGATGCCAAATGTTAAATGTGGGGGGAAAGAACCAAAGGTGAGACCAACCACACCCTTCTGATGGCTCATCCACACAACCCTTCCTTTTTTTTAGAAGGGGGAAAATTCTCCATAAGATGACCAAAAGACACTCCAGACCACCATCCCTGCTGCCCTCCAGCCCCCAGCCTCTCCCCCCAGGACCTCCAGCTAGATCTCGGGGCTTGGGCTACCCTGGAAGAGATGGGGTGGATGAAAATGGAGGGCAGCCCTGCCATGTTTTCAAGGCACAAAGATAGCAGAGGTTTGCCCTTGCCTGCCTCTGCTGAGCCACCTGGGACTTCCTCAGTCTCCTAACCCAGTGGTCCCCAACCTTTTTATCAACGGTGACCACTCAACTCCTCTACTCTCAACCACTGCCCTAACGCTCTCTGATCGCTATGGTAATGTTTAAACATCCCTTCAAAAATAAGATACAGACACGCCACAACAAGGAACAGAAGGAACATTTTATTTTCATGGAAATTTTAACTTATGACAATGACAAATCAATGGGAACCCTGAGCTTGTTTCTCTGCAACGAGATAGTCCCATCTGGGAGTGATGGGAGACAAGGACACCCAAGGTGTGTTGTAAAGGGCTGGGGGGGGGAGAAGGTGACCTTCGGGGCCCACCTCCAATTAGTCGACGGACCGCATGTGGTCCATCGCCCACAGGTTGGGGATCGCTATCCTAACCAACCCTGCTTCCGAGATCTGGCTAGCCTGGGTCATCCAAGTGGGGCATAGAAGCAAGAGTTTGCTGGCACAGACTGTTTCGAGCGCTCCACAGGGCTCTCCGGGGGGACGAGCGGGGAAGTTTAGGGACCCAAACAAATGTCAAATCTGACCCCATTCAGGAGTCCCATCGATATCTCCATGTTCACACGCAGCCTACCTCGGCTTACGCAAACAGACGTCAGGAGGGGCTTTCCTGTCCCGCTGGGCTGGGCTTGCCAAAACCACCTAGCTGTCCCCAGCCGCAAACAGGATGCTGGATGGAATTTTTGGCAAATCCAAGCCCCACAATTCTGACGTTCTTAAGGAGCACAAAACACATGCGCAACCCCCGCTGCACAACGTGTGTCATGAACTATTTTGCTCTTGGCAAAGATTCAGCATTTTCACCTTCCAAACATCCAAATCAGCCATGGCCCTTCTGAGCGACGTACAGACTGTATTTTCCCTTCTGAATACTTGCTTTCACATTTTCGGTATATTCCACAGAGTGCCCCTCCCTCCCTAAAACGGCTGTCAGATTTCCAGACCTTCCTTCTTGGCTTGGGTTGAACAAACAAATCTCCAAGGCCAGGATGTATTTAATGGGACACGGACACACAGACACGCAAGACTTTATTTTTAAAGGGGGGGGGGGTTGCTTCTCAGGGTTGGCAGATTTCCTTCTCTGTCACTTTAAATCATTTTTACAAGCTTGTTTTCCGCAACTGGGGACACCAGAGACTGCTTCTCGCTCCTTCTGGGGAAACACAGCAAGTCTTTTTGAAGGGCCACACCGGGTTCAAGGCCTACGTGGAGTGCCAGAAGGCCTGCTGACATCCAAGGCCTCTCAGATTTCGGCTCAAAGCAAAGCAACGTCCTCCTTGCTACAGCCACAGCTGCCTAGTGGTTAGAACGCCAGGCTTGGATCTTGGAGGCCCAGATTCAGATGCCCACCCCACCGACTCAGGCCTCCCAGGGGCGGTTGCAAGGATAAAATGGAGGAAGAGGTGACTGATGCATTGGGTCACCATTGGGGATAAAAGTCTGATCGAAATGAAGAATATCCAAATCTGTAACCTGGGCCCAGGGCGCCATCCTCAAGAGCTTTACGCAGAAGTCCCATTTTACTCAATGAGCTGACTCCCAGGGAAGGGTGCCTGGCCAGCGAGTCTATCAAGAGTTGCAAGGAAACCACACCGTTTAAAGGCAGTTCAGAAATTCTGGTTTTTTTTTTTTTGGGGGGGGGTGCTGTGGAAGCAAACCTAACTGAAAGTATTAAATTAAACATCAGAAGAAACTGAGAATCCTTTGCTGGGCCTCTAGACCAGGGGTAGTCAAACTGCGGCCCTCCAGATGTCCATGGACTACAATTCCCAGAACCCCCTGCCAGCATTCGCTGGCAGGGGGCTCCTGGAAATTGTAGTCCATGGACATCTGGAGGGCCGCAGTTTGACTACCCCTGCTCTAGACTCTGCCCTTCAAAACACAGAGGTCACGCCCTGCTTTTCTTAGGTGCTTCAGGGAGCAGGCCTGCTCCTGTCTGCTGATTCCTCAGACCAGCACTGCAAGGTAAGTAATGCTCAAGGCCACTGAGATTGTCTAATGAACTAGGGTTACCAAACACCAGGTGGGGCCTGGAGATCTCCTGAAGTAACAATATATCTTCCACTGTAGGAGATGGCGTCTTCACAGGGTGGACTCTACAGCAGACCACAGAGTCCAGGAGAGGGTGAAGCCCCCCCCACACCACCCCACCCCCCAGCACCATTACCCGAATCTCCGGTAATTTCCCAAGGCAGAGCTGGCAACCTTAACTTGAACCCAAGCGCTCCCCACCACCACCCCTCCCAATCTGACCCTCTCTCATCCAGGGCTCAAGTCTTCCTGGCTCTGTTCTCATTAACTGGAACAGAGGAGGGGGAGGGGGCATCCACTTGCCTCTCCCCCCCCCCCAAGGAAACGTCTGCTTCCCATTGATGGATGGGCTGGGAGACGCCTGCAAGAGGAAGCCCCCACCCCACCCCAGTTCCTGCCCTTGGCTCCCTCTCAGCGCCTGCAGAGGAAAAGCTCCTCACCTCTCGACAGGCAGGAAAAAGAGGCTTTCAAAGACGGCTCCCGCCTTACCTCCGTGGCCAGCAACATGGGACTGGGGGGGGGGGGGGGACACCCATTTGCAGAGCCCTGCTCTGAGCCCGCCAGGCCCCAAGGCCGAAAGTCTCACCCAGGCTCTGCAGCAGTCAAGGGCGCAGTGCTTGTGGGACTGCCAACCACTAGGTTAGAAGGTTTTAGGGAAGGCGTTATGACTGCAAACATGAGCAGACGCCAAGAAGCCCAGAAGTAAAGTACTGAGGCCACAGACCTCTGCTACTCAACAACCGGTAGACTGCTTCTCAACATGGAGTCTCCACTGAGCCACTGTCCTCCATGCATACTACCGCTTTGAAAAAAGGAACGAAGCCTTAAGACCCTGCCCCCGCTTGTGAGGCCTGGCATGAGTGTCCCCTCTCATTATCTGTCCTGAGCCAAGTGCCAGGCAGCTGAGCACCGCATCTGCCCCTCTTCTCTTCTACCCTAAACCAAAAAGCCCCCCCGCAGAGATCCTGGGCGTTCGACATCTCAAAGGTGCTTTGGACCACCTCAGTGGTGTCAGGGAGCCCCTCTTTCTTGCTGCAGGATGCAACTTCAGCCCCCGTCCAATTCCTCATTTGCAAGTTCTTCAGATCCTGCAGGTGCTGAGGCCTCGGAAGGCAGCCCCCGGCTGAGTCCCTGGCACTGCCTGCCAGGCGATGGCCTCAAGAGCCGCTGTCTGACCGGCTGGCCCCCTCACTTTCCAATGCAGAAGTCCTTGAAGATGAGAGTCAGGATCTCCTCGGCCCCCACCTGCCCGGTCAGTTGCCCGAGGAATCGGCGGGCCTGGCGCAGGTCCTCAGCGGCTAGGGCCAGATCCAGGTTCCGGTGCCGGCCAAAGCAGCCCAAGGCCCCCAAGCACTTGGTTAGGCTGAGCCGGTGGCGTGCCTGTGTGGGGCTGGGGGAGCCCAGCAGGGGGTCACCACACCTAGAGAGAAAGGAGAGAGAGAGAGTTGTCCAGGGATCCAAAGGATGTCACTGTAGGAGAACTCGTCCTTAGGACCAGGCATCGCTAAACGACACAGGGCTATGAATGCAAAAGGCACATACATTTTATTAAATAGTGGAGAAGGGCCGTTTCCTTCCACATCTCCCTGTGTCCCAACCAGGGACCTCACACAGGTCTGCTTTGGCCATCCCCCCATGCTGGGGGAACCTTCTAGACCTCTCCTGAAGAGGGGAGGGGGGACGTCTCTCTGGAGATCTTCAGGAGGCCTTGCAAGGCCGGCCTGTTTGCCAGGTCTTTGGAGGGGGTCCAAATGGCGGGCATCTTTAAACCGAAAATATTTTTTACTTGGATTCAGGGGGACCGCCATGTTGTCCTAAAGCAGCATTACAAAGCTTGAGTCCAGGAGCATGCTGAAGTCCAACAGAGTTGAATGCTATGAGCTTATAAAAGGTGCCCCTTGACTCAACCTCTGCATGCTCTGTACAGGCACACAAAAGCTGGGGAATTGGAGCCCACCAGGTATGCGCTCTTGTGGCGCAGAGTGGTAAGGCAGCAGACATGCAGTCTGAAAGCTCTGCCCATGAGGCTGGGAGTTCAATCCCAGCAGCCGGCTCAAGGTTGACTCAGCCTTCCCTCCTTCCGAGGTCGGTAAAATGAGTACCCAGCTTGCTTGCTGGGGGGTAAACGGTAACGACTGGGGAAGGCACTGGCAAACCACCCCGTATTGAGTCTGCCATGAAAACGCTGGAGGGCGTCACCCCAAGGGTCAGACATGACCTGGTGCTTGCACAGGGGGATACCTTTACCTTTACCTTTTAGGTATGTGCTTTTCAGGCGACCACTTTAGGCAGGAGTTTATTACAAGATCATCCTCTCCCTTAAGGGAAATGTGTCATGCTATAAGCCAGAGGTAGTCAAACTGAGGCCCTCCAGATGTCCATGGACTACAATTCCCACAAGCCCCTGCCAGCATTCGCTGGCAGGGGCTCCTGGGTATTGTAATCCATGGACATCTGGAGGGCCGCAGTTTGACTACCCCTGCTATAAGCAAACCAACCTTACTGTATTTTTAGTCTGTTTGGTACATCTGTTTTGTAAGTATTTATTTTTGTTGAGCATCTATTCATTGGGGTAATTTATTTGATTATAATTTTAAAAGTTGTCAGTTTTATAGCTGACTTGGAGTTGTATTACAAATAAATCTAATCGCACAAAAGCTTATACTCAAAATGCAATAATAGTTTAAAAAGACTGAAATTAAACTCCCTCAGTCTTACAGGTGCCTCTGGACTCAAATTCTGGACTCAAACTTCAATCTTTTAAACTATTGATGTAAGCCGTCTTGAACTCCCAAGGAAAAGGAGGAGAATAAAGATTTAATAAAATACAAAGTAAACTGTACGTGCTGTAGGCTTTGGAGGGCCTTTTCCCCACACACCCACCCCTTTCCTGCCCCTTCCTCACATGCGGCTCAGCTGTTGGCTGAATGTGTCCAGGAACCGGGGGAGTCCTTCTCTGGTTTTGCAGGACAGCAGGCAAACAGGAGGGAGGTCCGCTTGGCCACAGGCTCCCAGGAGTCTGGCTCGGTCCTGCTCACTGAGCAGATCGGATTTGTTCAGCACCAGCAGGGTCGGCTGAGCCCCGTCCGGCTGGGCAGGCAACAAGATGCCCTGCAGAGCGGTCAGCAGCTGGTCAGGCTGTGGGGCCATTTCTGCGGCATCCAGCACAGCTAGGATGAGGTCAGCGCTACAAACCCTGTGGATACGCAGAAAGACAAGTCAGGGCTTTGTCCCCCACCACCACTATGCTCCCCAATCGGAGACCAACAAAGGTGGGATTATGGCTGCAGCTCATTTCCAAAGCTTGCAGAAGTCCAAAAGAGTTGCCTCAAATGTTGACCAAACCCAACTTCTCATGCCCCACAGTGCCCCAAATGGATGCCCCAGGAAGGCAGCAGCCCACCTCATCATTGCCCGTCAGCACCTAACATTCAAAGGTAGACTACATCTTAAACTGGAGGTTCTATTTACACAACTGGAGCCAATATTGGCATTCTGCTGGCAGCTACCTCCAGACGAACCCACTGCCCCAACTGAGCTCTTCCTCATGGACCCAACTCAAGGCATAGAAAGATGGATAATTCCATCAGCCCTGCACCCCCCACACACACACTTCCTCCTCCCCTTCCTTTTACTGCTCTTTTTGTCCACCTACTCTGGTTTCAACAGCATTGATCAGAAGGCCTGGAACTGAATGGGATCTAAGAGTTGGACCATGGTTGGGGACCATGACCCAAAAGGCCCTGGTCAGAGCCAGGCAGACTTTGGGTTTTTAACAGCTGGAATTTATCTTGCGTTGTTTTGTGAGCCACCACCAGCAGATGACTGGAAAAGGTTGGCTTATCAAAATGTTATTAAGGAGATACATACATTCTAGAGCAGGGGTAGTCAAACTGCGGCGAATGCTGGCAGGGGCTCCTGGGAATTGTAGTCCATGGACATCTGGAGGGCCGCAGTTTGACTACCCCTGTTCTAGAGGCCAGTGACCAAAAGTGGGAAGCCTGGCCTGGATCTCCCAGGACCTTTACCAGACCTGGGAACACACTGAAGCTAGTCAGCATCCAGTGCAGGGCCCCCCACGGTAGCCATGGCCTTTGCTAGAGCCCACCAAGTATTTTTAGAAAACTGGAGAGGCCTGGGAGGGGTTGTGTCCAGCAAGGGTTCCGACCGGCCACTGGAGATTTGATGGCTTGTGCAAGTTTTCAAAATGTTGCGCTGGTGGGAGCTCCTATATGACTGGAGGGAAGCTGCGGCAGCCATTTTGTGATTGGCTTCATCTCCTGTAGCAGCCATTTTGTGTCTGCCCCCGCCACACACGTTGTCAGAATTCCAAAGGTGCCTGCAGGCTCAAAAAAACAAATGTAGATCCCAAGCCTAGAGGCAGATGCCGCTCAACATCTGGCCCTTGCTTCAAATGCAGAAGAAGACCGAGGGGCCCAGCTGGAAGGTTTTCAAATCCTGGCTTTCAGCAAATGCTCGGCACAGAGAGTTTGGCCCAGGGGTAGTCAAACTGCGGCCCTCCAGATGTCCATGGACTGCAATTCCCATGAGCCCCCTGCCAGCGAATGCTGGCAGGGGCTCATGGGAATTGCAGTCCATGGACATCTGGAGGGCTGCAGTTTGACTACCCCTGGTTTGGCCCATTCAGCAACCGGAGATCCCTCCATGCCCTTCACCTCTCACGAGCTCGGATCATGCCCTCCTTCTCAATGTCGCTGTCAGTCTCCCGCAGACCCGCCGTGTCGCTCAGCACCACCGGGAACCCCCCAATGTTCAGTGCCGCCTCCACCACGTCCCGGGTGGTCCCTGCCACAGGGGAGACAATGGCTGCCGGCTTCTGGCCTAGAGGAAAAGGACAGAGTCAGAAGGATCCTGGGGAATGGGAGAGAGACCACCACACCCCTGCCCTGGCAGGAAGCAGAGCGGGGGAGACCAGCACGCTCACAGGTAGGCCAGGGCTCAGACGGCCCTCTCCCAGAATTTTTAAGGCTTAAAGGTAAAGGTATCCCCTGTGCAAGCACCGAGTCATATCTGAGCCTTGGGGTGACGCCCTCTAGCGTTTTCATGGCAGACTCAATACGGGGTGGTTTGCCAGTGCCTTCCCCAGTCATGACCGTTTACCCCCCAGCAAGCAAGCTGGGTACTCATTTTACCGACCTCGGAAGGATGGAAGGCTGAGTCAACCTTGAGCCGGCTGCTGGGATCGAACTCCCAGCCTCATGGGCAAAGGTTTCAGACGGCTGCCTTACCACTCTGCGCCACAAGAGGCTCTTTTTTAAGGCATAGGGGAAAACAAACAGCCATCCGGAAGGAATTTCAACATACGCCTTCCTAATCGAGCCTACGTTTATAGTGCAGCTTCCCTGTTAAGTGTATAATTTATAACATGATTAGCATGCAAAATAGTAACATTTGGCATGCTGAGGACAATTTATAACGGCTGTAACTTCCTACCAGATGAATCGCAAATGTACCTGATGTTAGAGAAAGAGAAATGGAAAATGTTGCATCCGAACAGTAGAAAAGAACACAAAAGCTCCCCCACCCCTCCATATTGTTTTCATCTTGAAGGTGCCACTGGATTTTTTCGTCTGCTCCAGACAGATGTCCCCCCCCCCTCCTCCATCTTGACCTATCGGAAGAAGTCAGCAGGGACTCCTAAATCGACAGCTGTGTCAGGATTGGTGTCTATAAATATAAAATAAATAAAATGCCCCCCCCCGGTCACATTTTGTGTTAGTCTTGCAGGTGCTGCTGGATTCTGGCTCTTTTCTCCTGTTTCAGGCCGATTAACATAGCCTCCCATCTGGATCTATGCTACCTTAGCATATGTATCTTCACTTTTCTCCTCTGGGGAAGCAGGAAAAAGCTTAATTGCACCACAGAAAACATTTACTTTAGCAGAAAGCCAAAGGAAGTGTACGAGTTGAACAGGAACAGTCTCGTACATGCGTAACAGAACTAAATCAGTTATCTAGTTCTATTTTCTAGCACTGAATGCTCTACAGCAGGGGTAGTCACTGTGGCCCTCCAGATGTCCATGAACTACAATTCCCATGAGCCCCTGCCAGGCTCATGGGAATTGTAGTCCACGGGCATCTGGAGGGCCGCAGTTTGACTATCCCTGCTCTACAGCATATTGATGGTGGAAAAATTATTCTTGACAACAAACATATTTGTTTACTGTGCAGACACAAGCAACATCTTTTTCAAAAGAATTGTGGTTCTCTAAAGCTGTAGATTATTACATACAGATAACCTTTGTTTTATACTTGCTCAGTGACTGGAAGCTTGCTTTAAAAAGCATTCCCTGATCTCTTCCCACTGATCTGCAGAATTTCCAGTCTTGCTTCTAGAGAAATGAGAAAAGCCTCCCTCTTCCCCTCCTTGGGATTTCACAGCTGGATTCTGTGCTGTTCTGTTGATGCCAACTTTAAACAGGAAATTTCAAATGTGAAGGGTCAGAAAACTCCTTCATTTCAGGAAAGGAGCAGGGGTGGAACATAATGTTGTTCTCAAAGGGGCCACCAGACTCAAATGTTGCCCTCGTGTCATGAACCAGGAATTCATAAATAGCTAATATGACAGGAAAGGATGTATTTCCCCCCCCCTCTTAAATTGCCCCCCTTCCAGTCTCAGGCTGGCACCAGGCTTAACTCTCTTCCCCAAAGTGGGAGGGAAATGCTGGCAGAGTCTAAGGAAGGGAACCCCAAGGCTGGTACCCTGGCCACCCCAACTTCAGCCAGCTCGGGCATAACTTTGGGCATCTCCAGGTCAAGGCCTCAGTCAGCTGGGAAAGCTGCTTCTCTGCCGCAGAGCCACGGCCCCAGCAGGAGGAGGCAAGGCTGAGCTGGGGGGCCCCAGGGCTGGCCCATGCTGGGGGGGAAAGGCAGCGCCCAACACGATGGAACAGCCAACATCGACAGCCTCATGCTGCCACCCAGAGGCCATGCAAGGTGATAACAAGCAAAATGAACCTTCAGGGCAGAAAGGGATGGTCACAAACCGGCTCGTTTCATAGAATCCTAGAATCCTAGAGTTGGAAGGGGCCATACAGGCCATCTAGTCCAACCCCCTGCTCAACGCAGGATCAGCCCTAAGCATCCTAAAGCATCCAAGAAAAGTGTGCATCCAACCTTTGCTTGAAGACTGCCAGTGAGGGGGAGCTCACCACCTCCTTAGGCAGCCTATTCCACTGCTGAACTACTCTGACTGTGAAAAATATTTTTCCTGATATCTAGCTTCGGAGTTTGCGGTGTTCCCGAACCAAACCAGCAGCCCTGAAACGAGTTTGGGTCAGTTTGTTCACCTCCATCAGCTTCTTAGGCACGGCTGAAATGGCTGTCGACCATTGCAAGCTGATAGAGGAGCGTGCCCTGCGGTAAGGCTGAACGGCTTCCGCTCCCTCCCACCCACCCCCCAAGTAAAACGGAGCGTTAAAACAGCTGGTGGCAACATCGACCTCACAGCTGGACGCTGTTCCCCACTCACATAGGTGGTTGAGAAGGCTGCTTTTGCCGGCATTGGTTGGCCCAGCGATCGTGACGCGGACTCCATCCCGCAGCCTCTCCCCACGCCGGCCGTCCTGCAGATGCACCGTCAGCTCCTTCTCCAGAAGCGCCACTGTGGCCTCCACTGCAACGAAACTTGGCTGATGACTTTTGCCCTCCTCCATCGGCTCCCCCATTCTGCCTCCGCAGCAAACAGCAGAAAGGCCACTGCAGTGCCATGATTCGGACTGTGGGGCTGTTTTTGTTCAGCCAACTTAAAAAATATATAAGGAGGAGTGGCCATTCGCTGGCAGGGGCTCCTGGGAATTGTAGTCCATGGACATCTGGAGGGCCGCAGTTTGACTACCCCTGCTGTAATTGGTGGATAAGAAGAAAATTTGGTTTTTATACCCCGCTTTTCACTACCCAAAGGAGTCCGCTTACAAACACCGTTCCCTTTCTCACACCTGTGAGATAGGTGGGGCTGAGAGGCCTCTGTGAGAACTGATCTGCAAGAACAGCTCTAAGAGAACTGGGACTGCCCCAAGGTCACACAGATGGCTGCGTGTGGAGGAGTGGAGAATCAAACCCTGTTCTCCAGAATAGAGTCTGCTGCTCTTCAGCCAACACAGCACACTGGCTCATATGGGGTGTGTGAGGGGGAGGAAGAAGGAAAGGGGAGGAAGGAAGGGGCTCACCTTGGGAAAGAACCCCCTCTTCAATGTTGTCGTCTTCGCTGAAGTCGATGTAGGCTTCTATGTGGGCGAGGGCCTGCAGGGAGGGAAGGGTTAACACAATTACTTCTGCAAGGGGGGAGAGACACACCATCTCACTCTCTGCCTCTCTCTTTCTCACACACACACACACACACACAAACACAGCTCTTTGCATCAAGGATTCACAGATGGGGAGGTAGTATTGGATGGGCAATCCGGGCCACTCCTCCCCACTGTGACCCACATTCTGATGGCTGACCAAACCCAGCGGAAGATGGAAGCCACCACAAAGTGAATCAGCTGTGACTTTGCAAAAACCCACCCAGGAATATTCAGTCGCACCAGGGGGTAACAGGAAGACAGGATTCCAGGAGAGGCTTTCAATATTGTCCGTGGCTGTATTACTCTGTGGCAGCAAAAGTTGGATCTCAAGCTCCCTAAAACTTAGCACGTTTTTATAGGCATGGGCAGCAAACCTAGCCTTCGCATCTCCTCATCCTCACAACAGCCCTGTGATGTAGGCGAGGCAGGCTAACGCAGGGTGCCTGGCTCGTGGTCACTCAGCAAACATCTGTCGTGGACTGGGGATATGAACTTCCCCACCAAAGCTTCACCATCTTAGTCCAAAGCTGTGAACTTGTACACAGGAGCATACCCTCACCCACGTCTCCTGATGGGCAGATCTGCTGTGGCTGGACGGTTTGTGCCTGAGCCACAAGAACCTGCTCAAAATGCTGTTCCAACACATGTGTGTGTGGGGGGGGGGGAGAGGTCAGTTGCATCCCCACGGAGACTTCCTTCCAGGAAGTATCCAAGGTTTTCCAGGGCATTCACAAGAGAGAGCTCCTGAGAGACCTCATCCTAAGCTTTCCGCCAGCGACTCAACTTCTCTCTCGCAAAAGGTCGGGACAGCCCTGCAGTGGTGGATTTCCTTTCTCCAGTACCGGACACAGAAGGCTGTAGTGGGAGGGAGATGTCACACCCCTTTCGGCTCCCTTATGGAGGCCCACAAGGTGCTCTCCCTTTTGCTTTTTAAAATCTACATGCACCCTCTGGCCCAGCAAGTTCATCGTTATGGGCTGGGCTATCACCACAGAATTATAGAATCATGGAATAACAGAGTTGCAGGACGACCCTGTGCAGGACACCCACAACCCTATTGCTCATCCACTGTCACCTGCCACCCCCTTGAACCTTCACAGAATCAGCCTCTCCGCCAGATGGCTATCCAGCCTCTGTTTAAAAGTCTCCAAAATGGAGAACCCACTATTTCCCAAGGAAGCCTATTCCACTGAGGAACCGCTCTAACTGTCAGGAACTTCTTCCGGATGTATAGATGGAATTTCTTTTGAATTAATGTCCTGGTCCTTTCCTCCGGGGCAAAAAAAAAAGAACTCTGCTCCATCATATGGCAGCCTTTTAAATACTTGAAGATGGTTATCAGATCCCCTCTCAGGGATCCTTTATGCACTTTATAGTGGGGTTTTTAAGCGTTGTAACTGGGAGTGGTGGGTAATAAACGGAAAAATAAATATATCTTTGCTGAATTACTTTATAAATACTTTCTAAAATACTGAAATGGTTTTATACTTGTGGCCTTGAGAAACTTATTCGGATGGAAAGGCATCATGGAAATGTTTTGATTAAATAAAGGAAGTCTCTCTGCAACAAAATGTATTAGAGAATTAAACAACTGGGGATCTGAAGACGTAGTAGAAAGGTTATTATTGCACTCTAGAACGGAATTTTTAAAATCCCCCAACTCTCAGACTAACCTACATCTCTGCCAAGCCCGGCTACTAGCGCCCTACCTGTCCCCCGACCACTTGGCCACAGTGATCCATGCGACAGTCACCTCCAGATTAGATTTCTGTAACTTGCTCTACACTGGCCTACCCTTGTCCTTGATCCGGAAACTTCAGCTAGTGCAAAATGCAGCTGCTAGGGTCCTCACTGGCACACCTTGGAGGGCCCACATCCAGCTTGTGCAGAGGCAGCTGCATTGGTTGCCAATTGCTGTCCGGATCCGGTTCAAGGTTTTGGTTCTAACCTTCAAGGCTTTACGCGGGTTGGGACCCACATACCTGAGGGACCGCCTTTCGCCCTATGCCCCTCGCAGGGCCTTACGCTCTACGGGGGGAAATCTATTGGTTGTTCACGGCCCCAGAGAAACGTGCCTAGCCTCAACTGGGCCCAGGACTTTCTCTGTTCTGACCCCTACCTGGTGGAATGAGCTCCCGGGTGAGCTGCAGGCCCTGCGGGAGCTGTCAGCGTTCTGTGCGGCCTGTAAAACGGAGCTCTTCCACCAGGTCCCTGGTTGAGGCTGGGGTCAGCGAGGTACATCAATGGCTCCCCCCCTAGGCTTCTTAAACATCGTTGACCTCCTTCTTCTCTGCCTCCCCTTAGCAATGGGGGTAGGAAGGGGATTTTTTGCTTCCGCCATGTTGCTTTAGGATGCTTAGGGCTAATCCTGCGCTGAGCACGGGGTTGGACTAGATGGCCTGTATGGCCCCTTCCAACTCTATGATTCTATGATTCTATGATGGATTTTAAGTCTTTTAATGGGAGTTTCAATGGGGTTTTATGACATCGTGACCTGCCACGAACCGCTTAGGGAGTGGTGGGAAATAAATTGAAAAAAAAATAATAATAATAATAATAATAATACCTCACCGAGATATTGTGACGAGAATGGTGAAAGCAGACATCAGATAATGGGGCCAGGAAAGAGCAGGGAAAATTTTTTGCATGGACTCTGTTGCCAAAGTGGATGTCTGCAGGGGTTAGGAGCGGCAGCCTCTAATCTGGAGAGCTGGGTTCGATTCCCCACTCCTCCTCCTCCAGCAGGAGATACTGTTGGGGGTTGATGGAACTGCAAAGATAGAGCATCTATTTCTGCCTTGCTATTCTAAACAAGCTCCCTCCGGAATGGTCAGGACTGGACCACGGGCATTCTGGGGGTGTTCTGCCCTTGAAACCGGAGCTCCCACTCAGCTATGTGGGGGCACAGCTGCTCATTGGCACAGGGAGCCCCACTCAAGAGCACTAGAGGGCCATGCAGGGTCTTGCTAATGCCCATGACCCAGGGCCGGAACCCAGGAGTTCACTTCCACTCAGAATGTGAACTGCTCCGCTCAGAAAGAAAGAAAGAGGAAAGGAGGGAGAAAGGGAGGGAGGGAGGAATTAGGGGGAACCCTGTCTGCCACCCGCCCGCCTTGCCTTGGTGAGAGCATCACTCCAGTGCTGATAGAGCCTGCCCAGGTCACCCTCCATCTGGCGCAAGGCCTGCCGACGCTGGCCTTCTGTCTCTGCATGGATCAGGTCCCCCAGCCCCTCAACCTCCGTCAGGTCGAGTTTCCCGTTCTGGAAGGCCCGCTTGGTAAACTCTCCAGGGTCTGCCTGGCGCAGGTGAGGGAGGGCTCCTGAAACGAGAAAGAAAGCTTCTCTCAAGGGGAAGAACGAGAACATGAGGCCATAAGAAGAGCCCTTCTGGACTGCGCCAACGGCCCACCAAGCTCCACCTTCTCCTGTCCCCAGAAGCCAGAAGCAGCAACGGCACCATCCTGCCCGTGCCCCCCAACACCAGGGCGGCCTCTGGGGTGGGAGGGAGGAGGCCTCTGTCATGACCAGCAGCCAGGGAGAGCTTCACCCTCCGTGGGTTTGGCCACTCCCCTTTCAAAGCCAACTCAGTGGCTATCACTGGATGCTGGGGCAGCAAAGCCCACCATTTAAGTGTGGATTCTGTATAGTTTTTTTTTAAATAGTCAGGCCGGTCGCCATGCTGGTCTGAGGCAGCAGAGCAAAGTCTGAATCCAGGGGGCCCTTGAAGACCAGCAAAGCTTAATTCTGGGTACAAGCGCCACTTCTTCTTTTTAAAAAGTTGTCGTATGGAAAATAAAACCTACCCAACGCGTTCAGAACTCCGCTCACCACAGCTAGGCCACCGTGGACATGGAATTCTGCCACGTCCTCCCCCGTGAAACTGCCCGGCCCTGAAAAGCAGCACGACAGTCCTGAGAATTTGCTGTATTTAGTCCAGCAGCAAAAGGAGAATTTTAAAAGGAGAAGCTGCCTTATACTGAGTCAGGCCCATGATCCTTCTGCAGGCCAAGTGGAGGTTCTACCATTAAGCCACAGGCCTCTCCAGTGTCTCAGGCAGAGGTCTTTCCCATCCCCTCCTGCCTGGTCCTTTTCACTGCAGATGCCACCAGGGATCAAACCTGGGACCTTCAGCATGCCAGTGAGCAACGGCCCCTCCCCAACAGGATGTGTTGCCCCGACCACCTGAGACCAGCCTCAAGAGCGTGGAGGTTTCATTTTTGTTTCCTAACCTGGGAACCACACAACAAGTCCACGGTCCAGCATTTCCGAGGATTGGGGGTCATAGATCCGGCGCAAGGCAGCGGATCGCGAAAGCGGCAGCTCCTCTGTCCCCGTCAGGCGGAGCAAGGCCAGGCGGCTGGAAGGGCCGCTGGTTCGGATCACAGCCACGCCACACTTCCCTCGGCCAGAAGACAAGGCGAAAATGGTGTCCCTCTCGGCAGCCTGGCTGCACCACCTGCAACGGGCACAGCAAAGAGAGAGAACATATCACAGGACACCTGGGGGACTGCCCCAAACCCTCCGGCCCCCCAAGAAGCCTGCCAAACGCCAAGGGGCTTGTGTGCGAGAGACGGCCCAGACAACTGCCGCTCACGGACTTCCTGTATCTGTCCAGGCAATTAGAAACTGCTCGCTTTATCCAGACCCAGGGGGGTGTTGTGTCAGTGCCAGACCGGGACTTGGGCAATGCAGACTGAAAGCCCCTCTCAGGCAGGAAGCTCCGGGCTCCCACCCCACCCCACAGAGTTGTCGTGAGGACAAAAGCATGATGGGACAGAGTCATAGGCAGGATAATGCTGTGCCAGGCTGCTTAAATGGCTTTCTTGACTGATGTGGTGGAGGGGGTTATGTCCGTGTAGGACCAGGATTCATGGGAATTGTAGTCTGTGGACATCTGGAGAGCCACAGTTTGGCTCCCCTGGTCTAGGACCTGGGTTCAAATCCCTCACTTGCTCAACCAGCGGCCCTGCGTCTGTTGCGGTCTCTCAGCTTTACCCGCCTTCACAAGGTTACTTCTATGGGGGGTTAAGTAGACGGAAGGAGAACTATGTGAAAAGCCACTCTGCATACCTGATCAAGGAGAAAAGTGAAATATAAATTTAAAAAAAGTTAAAAATTAAGGTGTTTTCAAAAATAGCTATTTAGGCAGCTCTTACAAAATGTGTATTCAAAGATTAAAGTCTGGGTCTAGTGGCACCTTTAAAACCAACTAGTGCGCATTCCGCGCTCAACAAGTAATGAACTTTCAATAAACTTCAGAAGCAGGTCTTGCACTGGAAAATCCAGCAGCAAAAGCATGTTGAAAGTGCATTATCCTACATGTGCGGAATAGCCTAAAGTTTAATTCGGAGTATACGCTTTCTTGTGCATGCGAAAAGCTTCTACCTGGAATGAAACTGTGCTGGTCTTCCAGGTGCCCCTGGACTCAGGCTCCGAGGTTCTGCTACTGCAGCCCAACACAGCCACTCACCTAAGCCTATTACCTCAGGGGTAGTCAACCTGTGGTCCTCCAGATGTCCATGGACTACAATTCCCATGAGACCCTGCCAGCGAACGCTGGCAGGGGCTCATGGGAATTGTAGTCCATGGACCTCTGAAGGACCACAGGTTGACTACCCCTGTATTACCTAACGAAAATTCCTCCGTGCAGCCCGGGCTGCTCCAAGGCCCCCACCCACCCCGCCTCGATGCAAAGAACGCCGCCCCCCCCCCCCCTGGGATCAAAGGAAGATGGAGAAACCCGGCTCGATTCCTGCATGGTGGCAGGCTGGCGGGGGGAGTTCACGCCAAGGGACTCAGCCAAGACCCCCCCCTCCCCTCGCCGCCAGCTTGAAGGCGCACCTGCCAAGGACGCGGCCTCTTCTTCCCAAGCAGAGCCGGGAAACACCCGGGAGCCACATGGTCCCCGCAAGGACCCCCAGCTCAGGTCCCCGCCAGGCCTGCGTGACGTCGCCGTGTGGCTTCACGGCGGGCAGCGTGCTATTCTGCAACGTGATTGGCTTGGGCGAGGGCGGGGCGGGGCTTAGTTCCCTTCGGCGCTTGGACCACGGCGGGACTGCGCCGCCTGCAAGACGGAAAGCCGCCCGAATCAGGTGCCAGCCTCCAGGTGGGGCCTGGAGATCCCCCGGAATGGCAGCTCGCTTCCCCGCCGCAGAGATCGGGCTGCTCCGGAGGGGGGGTGGGGGCTCTACGCCCCCTAAATCCCCGGGAGTTTCCCACCCCAGAGCTGGTAACCCCCCCCCCGGGCGGTCTTGGTATTTTATCGGTATGCGTGGTTTGCAGATTAAGTTTACAGATCGCACCCGATTGGGAGGAGTAGCAAACAGCCCAGAGTTCAACGAGCTCTAATATAGAGAAAGAGTTGCACAAGATCTGAACAAGCTGGGAAAGTGGGCAAATGAGGACAATAAGGGGGAGTGCGGAGTTCTACATCTGGGTCGCATGCTGGGTGGGAGATGCACTTGTGGTGTGAACTAGTTGTGGTGTGAACGTGGTCTTGGGGTGCTTGTGGTCTGGAAGTGAAATATGAACAGACTCTGTGATGCAGTGGTAAAGAAGGTTTCTGCAGCTACCCTGGACGTTTGGAGCCTCTTGCTCAAACCCCCCCACCCCACGGAGATGGCAGGAACCTGAAATATGCCAACGCAGAGAGGGGAGACTCACTCACATGGATGCCACCCTCCAGGCAGGAGATGATTGGTATAAACAGGAATTGTCGTCCATCTTCATACAGAGAGCAGTTCTCATTCCCATCACCTCACCTGGGGGGAAAGGGATACTGCATGCCAAAGCTGCAGGGGATGGCCATGGCTGGCTGTCCAAGCAATACCTGGATGCCAACTTCCACATCAGAACTGGAAACCCACTGAAATCCACACAGAGCTCATCTGAATTCCCCTGGGGGGGAGATGCCTGCCAAGGTGTTTGTGGGGGGGGGTATCTCACAGCACCACTAGTAGCCTAGGGATGCCAGCCTCCATGGAAGACCTGGAGGCCCACAAAATACCACATGGGGGGGGGAATGCCTGCTACTGGTAAGTGGGGAGGGCGGTAGCGTCACATGGACACCTTCCTCCTCCTCCTCCACAGGATCAGCAGGTGCACCAAGAAGCTCAGAGTGGCCTAAGCACTGAATCCATGCTGCCATCACCCCAGGCTCTCCGTTCCAGCCTCACCCCAACATACAAAACAAAAACACTCAAGAGGAAGACTAGCTGCTGGTTTTTATACCCAGCTCTTTACTACCCAAAGGAGTCTCAAAGCAGCTTTCCCTTCCTCGCCTCACGCCAGACACCGTGAGAGAGATGACAGAACTGCTCTGTGAGTTAAACAAACCCTCCCAATGTGCACACATTGAACGCTCAGATGGGGAATCAAACCCAGATCTCCAGATCTCCACTACAACAAGTGCTCATCATGCAACCACTGTCTTCACCCCTGGCTCCTATAACATGCATATAAACTCCTGGGCACCCCCTGAGAACGGATGGTTTCTTTTGTGTTTACATGAGCTCTAAGGCTTGCAGTTGATTTGGGAGGCATTTTCCCATTTGGGGGCGGCTTCTGGTGACTGGGGAGGGGGGGCTACATTTGGTACTCTGTCTGCAGTGAGACATTTCCAGATTAGCGGTGGGGATGGGGGGGGGGAGTAAGCCCTGCCGCTTCTGTCTACAGGATTTTAAGCCTGGGGAGAGTTTTTCAACCCTGCAGCCCAGAACAGAGGAGATGCAGTCACAGCAATTCTGTGCTCACCTCAGTCCTCCTCATAGCCCATTTCTGGAAAGTCAAAAGCCAGCAAGTTGATCTTGAGAAAGACTAACTCCTGGACTCTTTCGGGTGCCAGGTGGGAGCGAAGCACGTAGACAATGTCACCCATGTGGGAAAATGCCGGCTCGTTCTGGACGCTTGTTGGAGGGCACAAGAGGAAGATCATGTGGAAGAGGGCTGGCCAGACTGCCAAATCAGCCCTGCTTCGGAGATTTTAAACATTTCTCGGGTGTTATGACTAGGGACATATGGTCATGTCAGAAGAAGAAGAGTTGGTTCTTATATGCTGCTTTTTTCTACCCGAAGGAGGCTCAAAGCGGCTTACATTTGCCTTCCCTTTCCTCTCCCCACACCCTGTGAGGGAGGTGAGGCTGAGAGAACCCTGATATTACTGAAGAAGAAGAGTTGGTGCTTATATGCTGCTTTTTTCTACCCGAAGGAGGCTCAAAGCGGCTTACATTTGCCTTCCCTTTCCCCACAACAGTAGTAGTAAAGGGACCCGGATCTGTCGCCATTACGCCACACACACCCTGACAACACCGGAAGCGGCGCCATTGTGCCCTCTGGCCCCTGCCAGGTCTAGGAAATTCAGCGAAGGCAGACTGTAAAAACTAGAATCCTGAATGACTGTCAGGGGATTGTGGCTGAGATCTACTGTGAGCAAAAACTGCATGCCATGCCAGACTTCGAAAGTTTGCGATCTGGTCGATTATATTACCGCTGAGGTTTATAATCTCCGGGAACGTGATGACCTCAAATGCATTCCTCTCGATAATATGGATTTTATTGTGTGATAAGTCCAAGTAGGTAAGGGAATGCAAGCCTTCCAGAGATGGCTGTTGGCCCTGACGATCAAGTATTCAGCCCATGGATAGGAATCCCATACTTCTTTTCTGATAGACAAAATTGCATTCCCAGTAAAGTCCAAGTATGTGAAAGGATGAGAAGGAACTCCTGGCTTGGGAAGAGGAATTAGGTGGAACCCAGGAGGTGATCCTGCTGCAGTGGAGGATTTCCAAGGTGTTGCGGCAGAGGGTAGGGCAAGGCCCTTGAGCGCCATCTAGCCATCCAGCCCCATAAGGGGCACCAGTAGTATCCAAAATAAGAGATGGGTATAAACCATAACTAGTGACAGATTTTATTTTCCTGGGCTCCAAGATCACTGCAGATGGGGACTGCAGTAAATAAATTAAAAGACGCTTGCTCCTGGGGAGGAAAGCTATGGCAAATCTAGACCGCATCCTAAAAAGCAGAGACATCACCCTGCCAACAAAAGTGCATCTAGTCAAGGCTATGGTATTCCCAATTGCAATGTATGGCTGTGAAAGTTGGACCATAAGGAAGGCCGAGCGTCAAAGAATTGAGGCTTTTGAAATCAGGTGCTGGAGAAAACTCTTGTGAGTCCCTTGGACTGCAAGGCAAACAAACCGGTCAGTCCTAGAGGAGATCAGCCCGGACTGCTCCTTAGAAGGCCAGATCCTGAAGATGAAACTCCAATATTTTGGCCACCTCATGAGAAGGAAGGACTCCCTGGAGAAGAGCCTAATGCTGGGAGCGATCGAGGGCAAAAGATGGGGACGACAGAGAATGAGGTGGCTGGATGGAGTCACTGAAGCAGTTGGTGTGAGTTTAAATGGACTCTGGGGAATGGTAGAGGACAGGAAGGCCTGGAGGATTGTTGTCCATGGGGTCACGATGGGTCGGACACGACTTCGCATCTAACAACAACATAAACCATATCAGCAAGGTCTACACCACTGAGCAGGTCTTTGCAGACTGCACAGCTATCACTGTGGGCAAGCTTTGTGTGTCTGCCTTCGCTGAATTTCCTAGACCTTGGTGCCACCCAAGTGACACCGAAGACATTGGAGAACCTGCTGCAGACCTCGCTGCAGTTGCAAACGCTTATATTGCCCAGAAAGATGTCCTGCTGCCTTTGCTCCATTAAGGAGAACGTTGAACTTTCATTTGAGACTATCAAGTTGGATTGCTCCAAGTCATGTGCCATAGATGGAACTCTGTGTGAAAAGGAAGAACTTTCGAATGGCATCATGACAATATTAGAAGCTAGGAAGCTGAACAGTAACAACCTGCTTAGCATCATACCTGAACGGCACAATTACTTGCTGGAGAGTGCTGAACCCAACAGTGACATGCTGGCACCAGCCCAAAACTACTCCAACATTGCTCTCAAGTTTAACTTGTTAAAATCGGTCAAACAGGTCATGCAGATGAAAGGAGATGAGCCCTTGGATATAAAATGGGCTGACAAAAAGCAGTTGAAAATACTTTATCTGTTGGCCTGTGTGTTGGAGGGCGCACTCAAAGGAAAAATCGTGGAACTACTCCAAGGGACTCCAGAAGGAACTATTCAAAATGAACTTTCTGCCCAAGGCTTCCAGGAATCTCCAGATAAGGCATCCAATCAGGAAAGACTTCTGAGAAAAATAATGAGAGAAAACTGGCTTTGAATAAACCAAAGAAGCCAGGCCGCACTATTCAGACATGTGAGGGATGGACAAGAGTTTGCAAAGGCCACCACGCAGTCTGAAGCCCAGCCCAGCATCTTTGAGTCACACAACAAGGTTGAAAGCCAGAGGAAACTCATGGAAGGCGTAGACTCTCAGCAGGCCCTTTCCTTTCTCAGGTTTTGTTGAGAAGCACTTCAGTCTTCGAGGAAATGGTCTATTTCAGACTCCTTGCTTAATGCTCTCAACCCAACAGGCTCCATCACAGAGGACAAGAACAACAATGATTTGAGTAGCCTCTCTAGTAAGGGAAACACTGTGGCAGTCTTGGGAAATGGACACAGAGTGCAGTTTATGACTAAAAAGGAATTATGGGACAAGCTGCTAAGCAGAAGTAGCATTCTTACAGGAGAAGAAAAATCTAACCATAAACTCAGAACTCTCTTTAAATGAGCTCTCACCGGATATTTGGTTGTCCTGTGGGACATCCTGGAAATATCAGAGAACAGGCCTTCTCATGAAACCTTTCAGTGAAAATGTCAGTGAGACCTCATCTCTGTGGAAGTCGTATTTCTGGCCTTCCAAGAATGTATCCGATATGACTACGGCAAGTTCAAGAGACTTGGAGAAGTCTTTGCCAGCAAGGCAAGGAACATGGGTACAGAACATGGGTACAGAAATAAAATGGTCCTGTCTGTTTCCCTGACTGTTATACTCATGGCTATCATTGTTATCTGCCTGATTAAGATCTGCTCTCAGTGTTCTGCTCCCAAAGATAGGAGCTTTCTGGGAAGATTTAAGAAATCCACCCCAGATGAAGAGCATTCCAGATCAAGCTCTGTGTCGACGGAGAAGGAGAACTCAAGGACCAGCCTTTATGTGAAACAGTAAAGAACAAGGTGGACAAATTGCACTATGAAGACGAGAAAATACGCAGCTTCACCAGTGCAAGACCATCCTTAACAGAATCCACTCCTGATAAACCATAATCTGTACCAACACTAGAACTACTGGTGCCTCCTATTCCTCCACCACCTTCTCATTCTCCTGCTCCTTCTACCGCTCCTGCTCCACCAGCACCACCTTCTACTTCTTCTCAAAAGTCCATTATGGAAAAGTGTTCAGATGCAGGAAAAGGAACTTCCAAGACCAGCAGTTCAAAACCAACAGGATCTGAGAACCCCACTGGAACAGAGGGTACAAGTGAAGTGCCTGAAATTGGGGAGGAAGATTAGGAGGAGGTTGAAGATGATGATGAGAGTGAACGAACAATCTGTTTTTACAACTATTGCCACAATTATAGTAATGTTTCACTTTTGTTAATATTAAATGTTATTAAAAACACACCTCTGAAATATAAGCAAGCTAACAGAATAGACAGTTTGCTCTGAACATCTACAAGCATGCGTCTGTCTTTAGAAAGAACAGTCATCATTGTGAACCAAAGAATTTATTGGAATAAGATCATCAAGATTGATCTCATTCACTTGAGGATATATAATGATAATAAGAAATGATTCTTGTTTCCCCTTTTTTTCTTCTATTTTTTATTTTGGATTTTTCTCTCTCCCGTCTTACTTAATCCATTTTTATTTCATTCTCTCCCCCTCCTTTTATTTTTCTTCTTTGGCTTTCTTTTTCTTTATGTGTATGGCAAATACTTAATAAAGAGTTCTTTAAAAACAAGTTCCTTTGCAGTTATTATAGACAACCCTAGGGTGATAAATGGTTTACCCAAGACAGTATGTTGTATGATGGCTGCACTAATAATGATATTTGTATTACATTGATAATATAATTTTTAAAAATGAGAGGCAGCAGCCTTCCCTATGTCAAACCCAATAATCCTTGGTTGCGACTCAGGGTTTCCATTGTTACCATAGTGGTTGCTATGCTATGAGACCTGTTAAATGATGTCAAGAGAGGTTCACATTAACATGTGCAGATTGCCAAAAGCCTGGATAAAGCGCTCATCAAGCTGTCCAAATAAAACAATAAGAAACAACTGGTAAGTAATGGAACTCCTCAATAGACTCCCTGGTTTCATTATACACCCACAAACAAAAACACTTTTTTTTACCTGTTTACCTGAGCATTGAATGCTTTGACTTCCATTTCCATGGATTCATTAAAAGCCTCGTCATTTTCTGTGTCCTTTTGAGTTTCCTCATCTTCAGATTCCTCAACAGGATTCTGGTAAATGCAATGCAGAGGATTGGGTATCCCCAAGTCCACCTCATCTGTAAGATGGCCTGCCACAGGATGGGTTCCCCAAGATGGTAGCGTACTTTTTATGTTTGCAAGGCCATTTACCTCTGCAGTTGTAGGGCATTTGGCCATCTTGACCCCCTCACTGAGGGGCCAGTAAACAAAATGAGTGGGAACATGCCCATCAAAGCTACCTGTAGTTGCTGTAGGGAGGTTAAATACCAGGCACCTCATGGCAGCATTAGGTCTCAGCATGGGTGGTGGGGTAGCAGGTATTAGGAGCCTGCTAGGAGTCTCCATGTTTTCAGCAAGAGCCGTGTTGTGTATGGTTTCAACAAGAGCAGTGGTGAGTGTCTGCTAGCACAAGTGGCTTCTTTCCTAAAATCACTTCTTTGGGGGGCTGTCCCAGCCTCTTTGCTATTGGTCAGAGGTGATAGGGCATGTTGCTAGAGGGAACACATGGTCATTCCCATTGGTTGTGACGCAGTAGGGAGGGTTGGTCTAATGCTGCATGTCACTGAATGTAAAAAGATGGCTGCGTTTCCGGTGGGAGCATGGTCTGTGGAAATTGTTCCTGGGGGCAAAGGGGGCAGAAGGTGGGGGCATGACATCATCACTTCCAGGGGGTGGGGGGTGGCAACACTTCGGGGGCAGGGTCCAGTGGGCAGGATGGTGCCGCTTCCGGTGTTGTCAGGGGGTGTGTGATGTAATGGCGACACATCCGGGTCAGGGGGCGCATGGGGTGGGGCATGATGACGGCGCTTCTGGTGACGTCAAGGGGCGTGATGACATGGCGGCACTTCCAGGGCAGGGGGCACCGGGGGGGGGATGATGATGATGCCACTTCCGGTGATGTCAGGGGTGTAGTTATGCAACTAGGTTAATTAGTATGCAAGGTGGTGGGCGTGGTTATGCTCATTATAATATGTGTATCCCTTTACTACTCATAACAGACACCCTGTGAGGGAGGTGAGGCTGAGAGAGCCCTGATATTACTGAAGAAGAAGAGTTGGTTCTTAGATGCCGCTTTTCCCTACCCAAAGGAGTCTCAAAGCGGCTTACAGTCGCCTTCCCTTTCCTCTCCCCACAACAGACACCCTGTGAGGGAGGTGAGGCTGAGGGAGCCCTGATATTACTGAAGAAGAAGAGCTGGTTCTTAGATGCTGCTTTTCTCTACCCGAAGGAGTCTCAAAGCGGCTTACAGTCGCCTTCCCTTTCCTCTCCCCACAACAGACACCCTGTGAGGGAGGTGAAGCTGAGAGAGCCCCGATATTACTGCTCGGTCAGAACAGCCTTTTCCCTTGCAGAAATGGGAGCTGAACCCCATATGCCATCTGCCTAAGGTTGTGTCCCCCCCAAATCTCCAGGGATCTCCGAAGTCAGAGTTGGCAATCCCCACTTCCCACATACCCTCAACTGACCCTGTCTTCTTGGAGGTCCGGAAGCCCTTCCCCAGCAAAGAACTTGAGAGTCTCCAGCTCAGATTACCTGGCTGATATCTCTGCACCCATCCTGGGTCTAGAAATAACAAGTTGACCTTTGGGGCCAAGGAGTAATTTGAGGTCAAGACAGGAGAGGGCGAGGATGGAGGAGCCAGCCATACTGGGTACCAGCGGTCAGCACAGCCAGAGATCCGCCAAGCAGAGGGCCAAAGAAACCCTGCCAGGAAGGAAGGGGTGGCTTTGGCAGGGGTAAGTGGCAAAGCAGATTGCTGGTTTGAGGAGGCCCCCCAGTCTGAAAACTGGCATAAAATTCCCCCAAGGTTCCCCAAACCTCTCACTTTGTCACCAGGTGCTGGTACTAATTTCTTTCTGCCTTTTTAAAAAATGAGAGCCATTCACCCTGGAGCCATCCACTAGGTGGTGACCCAGGACCCTTGGAACCTCCATCTTCAGGAGCAAGCTACCCTTGAGCCCATTTTAGAAACTATAAATTTGAAAGTCATGTCTTAGCCACTACACTGCAAAATAATATTCAGCTTCTAATGAACTGAAGCACATTCATTTCTAATAAACAGCACAGTACTGTCTGTATTGCTCTACTGCTCCATTTAAATATCTGTGCTTTGCATTCCCAAAACGTTGCAGCGGCATTAATGGGTCCATTTGCAGGGCGTTGGAGACGTTCAGGGCTCCTTTTTTTTTCCAGTGAGGGAGTACCGGGCTCTCCTGGCGTGCAGGGCTCCGGGGAAGAGCGGGCGGGCGGGATATGCAGTTATCTGCACAGACTGGGCTCCGGGGTCAGATTCAGGTGGGTTCCCGGGTGGGCCTGAAGCAGCAGGGCAAAGTTGGAGGCTCGTGGGCCTTGGCTCCGGGCGGGCTCCTTCCTTTCTTGCGACCCTTTGAAGACCAACTCCTGATCAGTAGGCATGGCTCCCCCCACAATCGTCGCGGCCATGGCAGCCACAGCCCTTCGAGGTAGGCCGGCGGCGCAGAGAGAGGCCCACGTGCGTCTCGGGCTGCTCCCGGGTCTCCCCTGCCTGGCCCGGGCGTGCGGCTGGCCGGCCGGCTGGCAGAGGGCGCTGGGGCGGCGGACCGACGCCAAGCAGGCAAGCGCGGCGGCGGCGCCTCCCCTCCCTCCCCTCCCTCCCCTCCTCCTCCCTCCCTCCCCTCCGCCGCCGCGGCGCTTTGTCCCTGCTGCCTGCTCTGTCTGCCGGCGGAGGCTGCGGGAGGAGCGGCCGGCGCAGGTCTCCCCGGCCCGGCTGCCCTGATGGCGCTCCGGCTGTCGATGCTCCGCAGCCGCTGCTGCTGCGGCTGCCCTGCGCGCCCGCCGTCCGTGCGCCGCCGCCACTGCTGCTGCTGAGGGCGGGCGGGCGTCGCGGTGGTGCCTGCAATGCTGCCCGGGGCGCGGGCCGGCGCGGGGCGCGCGTGAAGGCGGCGGCGGCGGCGGCGGCGGCGCACGATGCCCGAGAGCGGGCCGGGGCCGGCGGAGGGCGAGCGGCACAAGCGGGGCGCGGCGGCGGCGGCGGCGGAGGGCGAGGCGGCCCCCGGCGTGCTGGGTGAGTGCGGGAGGGCGCGCGTGTCCCCGGGGAGCGACGGCAGGCAGGCAGGGCGGGCGGGAGGCGCTCGGCGGCCGGGGTCTCCCTGGCTCTGGCGGCATCCGCCGACGAGGCCCACGCACAATTTTTACGCGCGAGGAGCATCGGTCCTGCGGGCCTCTGCGGATGCGGGCACGCCTGGATTGCCGGGACGGGAAGGGAGGGGGGTCCCGGGGCCGGCGCGACGACGGATCCCGGCCGCAGACCGAGGAAGCCGCCGGGGGGGGGGGGGAGCCTCCTCGCTGGGGCGCTTTGCGGAGCTCCTTTCTGGCTCTGCTGGGGCCCTTCGGCGCGGGGAAGGGAGAGCAAAGGGCCTCTTGGAAGCCCCCCAAAGGAGGGAGGGTCTTCCCGGGGCGGGGGGGGGCAGGCCCTGGAGCCCCTTCTGTTCGGCCGGGATGCTCTGCAGAGCCGGCCAAAGCCGCGGAGACATGCCGTGTCTGCAGCAAACATGACCTTAACCGGCCAACTCCAAGGTTAGCTGGAGAGAATCCAGCCCGGAATTGGGGGGGGGGCGCGATATACTTGGGCAAAACAGCAGAGAACAGGCGACCCCCCCCCCCCCAAGGCTGGTCCCTAGTCCGAAACCCCCACCCCCCTTGGGCCTATGGTCTGGGTGGAAACCCAGCAGGGATGGGAGCCAAAGGCATCCTCCCCAAGGGAGCTGTCCTGGCCAGGCTGATCAGTTTCCATCTGCGCTCTTGGATGCCTCCTGCCAGCTAAGCAGTTTCCTTTGCTTGTGGGAGAAAAGTAAACTTTGCAATAAAATCTTGTGCCAAGAAAATCCCATTGTGTTCAGCAGCACCTTTCCCCAAGTAAACCTGCATAGAATCATAGAGTTGGAAGGGGCCACACAGGCCATCTAGTCCAACGCCCTGCTCAACGCAGGATCAGCCCAAAGCATCCTAAAGCATCCAAGAAAAGTGTGTATCCAACCTTTGCTTGAAGACTGCCAGTGAGGGGGAGCTCACCACCTCCTTAGGCAGCCTATTCCACTGCTGAACTACTCTGTGAATTTTTTCCTGATATCTAGCCTATATCATTGTACTTGTAGTTTAAACCCATTACTGCGCGTCCTTTCCTCTGCAGCCAACAGGAACAGCATCCAACAGGAACACCCTCCTCCACGTGACAACCTTTCAAATACTTAAAGAGGGCTATCATGTCTCCTCTCAACCTCCTTTTCTCCAGGCTGAACATTCCCTAGTCCCTCAACCTATCTTCATAGGGCTTGGCCCCAGATCATCCTCATCGCTCTCCTCTGTACCCTTTCAGTTTTATCTACGTCCTTCTTCAAGTGAGGCCTCCAGAACTGCACACAGTACTCCAGGTGTGGTCTGACCAGTGCCGTATACAATGGGACTATGACATTTTGTGATTTTGGCATTTGCCTTTTTTACCGCTGCATCACACTGCCTGCTCATGTTTAGCTTACAATCCACAAGTACCCCAAGGTTCACACACAGTGTTACCTAGAAGCGTATCCCCCATCCAGTAGGCATGCTTTTCATTTTTCTGACCCAGATGCAGAACTTTACACTTATCTTTATTAAATTGCACCTTGTTCTCATTTGCCCATTTTTCCATTGTGTTCAGATCTCGTTGAACTCTGTCTCTATCTTCCGGAGTATTTGCCAGTCCTCCCAATTTGCTGTCATCTGCAGACTTAATGAGTAGTCCCTCTACCCCCTCATCTAGATATGTTAAAAAGTACCGGACTGAGCACCGAGCCCTAAAGTACCCCACTACTCACCTCTCTCCAGTCTGATGAAACACCACTGACAACAACTTTTTGAGTGCGGTTCTCTAACCAATTCCCTATCCACCTAACTATCCGAAAATCCAGATTGTAGTCCTTCAATTTATCTATCAGAACATCATGAGGAACCTTATCAAAAGCTTTACTAAAATCCAAGTAAATGACATCAACCGAGTTTCCACAATCCAGCAAACCTGTTACTTGGTCAAAGAAGGAAACCAGGTTGGTCTGACAGGACCTGTTGGAGACAAATCCATGCTGACTTCCCTGGATCACCAAATTGTCCTCCAGATGTTTGCAGATCTCTCCCTTTAATATCTGCTCCATTATCTTCCCCACAACAGAGGTCAGACTCACTGGTCTGTAGTTTCCCGGGTCATCCTTCCTCCCTTTTTTGAAGATCGGAATAATGTTTACTCTCTTCCAGTCCTCCGGGACATCTCCAGTCCTTAAAGAGGTCCCGAAGATGATGGACAAGGGTTGTGCAAGTTCTCTGGAAAGTTCTTTGAGCACTCTTGGGTGCATTTCATCAGGCCCAGGGGATTTGAACTCATCCAGTGCAGCTAAATGCCTCTCGACAACCTCTCTATCCATGTTAACCTGCCACCCAGACACTATCCCTTGGTTACTGCCATCTCTAGATGTGCCTAAACCCTTTGACGTGTGGGAAAAAACAGGTGTAAAATAGGCGCTGAGCCTTTCTGCTTTCTCTTCCTCCGTTAGAGTTTGTCCACCTGCACCCAACAGTGGGCCTATTGCCTCCTTTACTTTACATTTGCTCCTCAAATAACTGAAAAATCTTTTCTTGTTACAATGGGCTTCCCTGGCCAATCTTAGCTCACTCTCAGTTTTGGCCTTTCTGATGATTGAAGTCACTGGAGAGGTTCTCAGAGACATCCACATTTCCTGTGGAATTTCAGTGCCTCTTTCAGCTTCCCCCACATACAATATTGAACCCCTTTCTGTGGTGATTCCTCTCTCAGCTCAGCCTTCTCTTCCTCTGCAAGGCACCAGCGGCTCAGTGTTAGGTCCCATCTCAGCCGTCTTAAACAAAAGAGAAGAAAGACAGTCTCTTAGATGGCACAGGACCCTTCTCTTAGATGAGGAATCCATGTCCCCTTCTATGGAGCATGGGAGGGAGAGGTGCTTTGATGATGAGGAATGTGTGACTACACAAGAAGGAGAAGAAGAGTTGGTTCTTACATGCCGCTTTTCTCTACCTGAAGGAGTCTCAAAGCGGCTTACAGTCCCCTTCCCTTTCCTCTCCCCACAACCTGTGAGGCAGCTGGGGTTGAGAAAGCCCTGATATTCCTGCTCAGTCAGAACAGCCTTATCAGTGCTGTGGGGAGCCCAGTTGGCTGCATGTGGGGGAGCAGGGAATCAAACCCAGCTCACCAGATTAGAAGTCCACACTCCTAACCACTACACCAAGCTGGCTCTCTTGCATGTTGCAGAAGGCACATAGCGTCTGGATAGGTTGATCAATGGTGCCGGGGAGGAGTCAGCAGTTACGGTGCACATTGGCACCGGTGACTGAGGGAAACACCCATGGGATAAACAGGCAGAAGGCAAAAGGCCAGGACCTCCAAGATAGTGAGGTTAGTGGTGCCGCCTGTTCTGCTTGCAGAGCCAGCTGGACAGGCACAGATTAGGGGTCCCAGTGAGTGGATAAGGAAGGGAGTTGCCAGGGGGGGAAGGGTTGGATTTGTCAGGAACTGCAACCAGCCAAACCTGTACAAAAGTGTCACGTTCACTCAAACCAGAAGGGAACCAGAATGCCGGCACCGAGTCCTGAGAAGGTGATAGAGCTGGCTCTAAACTAACATCTAAGGTCAAACGGGTCGCCATGTTGGTCTGAAGTAGCACTATAAAATCAGAGTCCTGTAGCACCTTTAAGACCAACAAAGATTTATTCCAGGTGTGAGTTTGAAAACTCACACCTGGAATTAATCTGCTGGTCTTAAAGGTGCTACTGAACTCTGATTTTATTGTGTAACATCTGAGGGAAAGCCCTCTCGGTCTGTGGAGAGCCTCCCCTTTTAGTCAAGTCCTCTGGAAGAGATGATGCAGCACATGCTTGGAGTAAGATGGACAGGGTCGTGCTAGAACCTGAGAAGGAGAGCAAAGCAGTCAAGGATGGCCCTGTGAGGAAACCTCAGGGTGACGGGTATCCTGAGGATGGGAAATAAAGTATAGGTGCCTGGATGTCAAGATCTAGAAGTCTGCAAGCTAAGATCAGAGAGCTCAGTACGAGGCAGACGTAGCAGGCATTTCAGAAACAGAATGACACTGGGAAAACAATGGGCTGCAGGAAACTGCTATCCCAGGTTGCAGATTCTGTAGAATGGACAGGGATTGGGGGTGGCATTTGTCTGTCAAAGAAGCTGGAAGAGATATACGGAAGAAACTCCCATGCAGAATCACAGTGGGTGGAGATACTGAGCCTTAGTATATTTGCTTTAAGGTGGAGTGTACTATTGCCACATGGATCAAAACCATGCGGCAGATCTGGAAATGGGCAGGAAAATAAGGGGGTGATTAAACTGCAAAATGTCTTAAGACTGTGCGGCTTCAACTAGCCTCATATGGATGGGTCAAATATGTACTTGAATTATGCTGTAGAAATGGGGCTCGTGAAGAACTGCGTGTCAAAAGAGTGGGTCAGGTAGACCCCAGAGGCACAGTGGCCCTAGACTTGGTTCGAGGGGGGTGGGGCTAGATATAGCTGTCATCGCCCCCCCCCCCCACACACACACAAGGCTATGAAGTAAGGTGAACAGAGAAGAGTGCAAAAATTACCTCTAAAGCAAACTAAAACAGAATTTGAGGGGTGCATTGTTAGAAACATTAACACGATAAACATTTTCCCCAAATGTATTAGGAGTGGGAAACTGGCTAGAGAGGCATTTGACAGAGCACCAATCCTAGCTGCAACCCAGTGGAGACGCTCTCCCAGGTACACTGGCTCCAGGTTGGAAGCCGAATCAAGTTTAAGGTTTTGGTTTCCATCTTCAAAGCTCTAAACCAGGGGTAGTCAAATTGCGGCCCTCCAGATGTCAGCGAATGCTGGCAGGGGCTCCTGGGAATTGTAGTCCATGGACGTCTGGAGGGCCGCAGTTTGACTACCCCTGCTCTAAACAGTCTGGGACCAACATACCTACGGGACTGCTTCTCTCGTTATGCCATCCTGAGAGCATTAAGATCCAGCAACCAAGATCTGCTTAGGGTCCCCAGCCCTATAGAGAGCCAGTTTGGTGTAGGGGTTAGGAGTGCGGACTTCTAATCTGGCATGCCGGGTTCGATTCTGCACTCCCCCACATGCAGCCAGCTGGGTGACCTTGGGCTCGCCACGGCGCTGATAAAGCTGTTCTGACCGGGCAGTGATATCAGGGCTCTCTCAGCCTCACCCACCCCACAGGGTGTCTGTTGTGGGGAGAGGAAAGGGAAAGCGACTGTAAGCCGCTTTGAGCCTCCTTCGGGTAGGGAAAAGAGGCATATAAGAACCAACTCTTCTTCTTCTTCTTTTAAAACTGGCCTCACCCAGGGCCAGGGCCTTTTCAGTCCTGGTTGCAGCCTGATGAACACTCTGTCTAGTGAGATCAGAGCTCTGTGGGCCATTACGTTGTTCCGCAGGCCTTGCAAACTAGAGCTGTTCTGCTGGGCCTGTGGTTGAGACCTAAGGATGGCGTCAAAAGTACTGCTGGCCTCCCTGCCTGAACCCACCCTAACACTGAAGGTTGCTCTCAGGGCCTCTGCTTCCCATTCCTCGGAATAGGAGACTTAAGTTGTTATAACAAGAACTGTATTTTAAATGGAATGGTTTTAAATTTTAAATCTGCTCTGTGCTATATTATATATAATTATATTGTATTTAACCTGTGTGAGCCAGCCTGACCTTTTGGGGAACGGCAGCATACGCATGCACATATATGTGTACACATATACATACATACGTACTTAATGGGAGATGGGGAGATGGCAGGGGAGGTGCGTGGCTTCCGTATATCTGGTATTACTGCAGAAAATGTGGGGCACAAACCCACACCAAGGTTTGGGGGAGTGTGTCAGAAAAACCAAGTCCAGTTGAGGTGGCTAGAGATGAAGTCCTGGAAGTCCTAGGTAAGCGGAAAACAAATTGGCCCCTAGGGCCAGTTGGCATACCCCCGAGGGTTCTCAAGGACCTCACGGGCGAAAATTGTTGCTCTACCAACCACCAGTATATGTAGCTAGCTGTGAAAATCAGCCCCCGTAGTGGAGGACTGAAAACTAGCAAATGTTGCACCAGTTTTTAAAATGGTATCCAGGAAATTGCAGCCCAGTTGTGCTAACATCTGTACCGGGTGAATTTCAATGTATGCCAGGGTAAAGTGATGCACTGTGAAACAAACGCACGTTTTTAATACATGCAGATGGAGCCTGGATTGATTGAGACTGAGAGAGAAAGAAAACTTGGGTGGAAAGCTTGTTCCCCACAGGTGAGGGTGTGTGTTCCCCACACCTGTGGGTGTCTGGATGGCCATAAACATGGATGGCTTTAAAGGGGATTGGACAGATTGATGGAGGAAGAGCTGGTTTTTTATACCTCACTTTTTGGTACCAAAAGGAACTCCAAATCAGCTTGCAGACACCTTTCATCTCCCCGCAACAGGCACCTTGTGAGGTAGTTGGGGCTGAGAGAGCTCTAACAAAACGGCTCTGGGAGAACAGCTCTAAGAGAACTGTGTGGCCCAGGGTAAACCAGCTGTGTGAATGTGGGTAATCAAACCTAGTTCTCCAGATTAGAGGCTGTCACTTTTTAACCACTACCCCATACTGGTTATCAAAGTCCATGGATGACTATGAGCTACAATGGCTACAGGAAACCTTTATTTTCAAAGATCTCTGAATCCCATGGCAAGGAGGCAATGTCAGGGAAAGGCTTTGGCCTCTGTGCTCCTTCTGTTGTCTCTGTGAGACAACTGTTTGGCTCTTGTGTGAGACAGGATGATGGACTAGGTGGACCACTGATCTGATCCAGCAGGGTTCTTCTGAAGTTCTTCTGATGTTCTTCTGAAGGCCTCCTATGCCCTCTTTGTTTGCCCTCCAGAAGAACTGGTTGGCCACTGCATGATACAGGTTGCGGGACTAGATGGACCACTGGTCTGATCCAGTGGGAATCTTAGGCTTTATAAATAGAAGCAGACTGCTTATATAGACTCTGGTACTATATTTGGAATTGCAGTGAGATTGGCAATTCAAATAACAAAGATAAACTTTGCAAGAGCTGTGCTGCTAAACTGAAACAGGCGCCCTTGCAAGAGCTTATCTGTTAGGTTCATTTAAATATAAATCAGCTAAGCTTGTCAATGTAGGCAAAATAACCTTTGGGGACTTAGTTGCAACAGATTATTTTTTTAAAAAATCCCTCGACTATTTTAAGCCTTCAAATAGGACACAGCTATCTGACAGAGCCTCATTCTGAGGACCACGTGATTTCAGATTGCAGGTCAGACCCTGCATGTATGAATGTTCCACTGGCCCCAAAAGTGCTTGCCTGGTGCCCAGCCTCCCCTCTGCCGTGGGAGAGACTTGCTTGCAGTCAGAGTGCATCCCATGATAGTAATGCCACTCTGTGCCCTCTCTAACTTTGTACCAAGGAGTTCTTTGGCACCCACAATGCCCGGCCTGTTTCCTTCGTGGCTGGGAGAAATGCTCTCTTTCTTCTCCCTGAGCAGGGGCTGGCAGCCCACAACGGGCAGAGAGAGGCATCCTTTGTTAAGCCCATGGATGCCCGGGGAACTGGGTGGTTTTTTAAATGCTGCCTGTTTTCCCGGCGATTTCCCAGCAGTAGGGGGTGTGATTTTGGATTGGTAATCTGAGGGGGCTGAAGTTTTAAAAGATGGTTTTAAAGATGAATTATTAGTCCAAGTGAAAAGGCCAATCCCAGAGCTCGAAAAGGCTGCAGGGAAGATATTGTGGTACCTTCTAGATCAGGGGTAGTCAAACTGCGGCCTTCCAGATGTCCATGGACTACAATTCCCAGAAGCCCCTGCCAGCATTCGCTGGCCGGGGCTTCTGGGAATTGTAGTCCATGGACATCTGGAGGGCCGCAGTTTGACTACCCCTGTTCTAGATCAGTGGTAGTCAATCTGTGGTCCTCCAGATGTTCATGGACTACAATTCCCATGAGCCCCTGCCAGGGGGGCCACCACGAAAAGGCCACCATGGATCAGCCCCTGACATTCTTGGAGGAGGCTTCGGCACTCGACCCATACCAGTTGGGCTTCGGTTTCTGCCCGATCTGGCCGGGGGGGGGGGGGGGGGGCAACTTAACATCTCCCCAGGCGCCAGGAACCTGGGTGTGATCCTTGATGCCTCCCTTTCTGTGGGTCATGAGAGTAGCCCAGCTGGCATTTTTCCATCTTCGCCAGGTGAGGCTGCTAGCACCCTACCTGTCCCTAGAACACTTGACTGCAGTGATTCAAGCAACGGTCACCTCCAGAATTGTCTTCTGCAGCTCGTTATGTGGGCTTTCCTTAACCTGAACATTGCAGAATGCGGCTGCAAGGGTGCTCACAAGGACACCTTGGAGGCAGCTGCATTGGTTGCCAGTTGCAGCCTGGATCAGGATCAAGTTTTGGGTTTAAGGCCCTTTGTGGTCTGGGACCCGCATACCTGAGGGACTGCCTTTCACCTTTTGCCCCCTGCAGGGTCTCACGTTCTGCGGGCATGAATTTGTTTTTGGCTTCTGGCCCACGTGAGGGGCGCCTGGCCTCGACCAGGAGCAGGGCCTTTTTGGTCCTGGTCCCCACCTGGTGGAATGAGCTCCCAGAAGAGCTGAGGGCCCCACAGGAGCTTTTGTGGTTCCACAGGGCCTGTAAGACAGAGCTCTTCTGCCAGGCTCTTTGGTTGAAGCCAGGGTGTGAGAGACCTAGGTCTCCTGTACTCCTAAAGTGCTACAGTCTGCATTGGAACAGTCAGCCCCCCCCCCCCAAGATTCTTTCCTGATGCACTGGGAGGGGGTGCCAGAGGGAAGGCGAAGAGATGGAGGGGTGGGTTCATTTTGATCATTCCTCTCTCTCTGGTACTGCCGGTTACAGCTTGGTTTTTAACGTTTTAACTTTTCATTTTTGCGGGGTTTTCTATTTTTATAATTGTAACCCACCACAAGATGAATTTCGATTGCAATGGGATATAAAATCTAATCTATGAATAAATAAATAAATAAGTTTCCCCCTATTATGCAGAAGTCTATCAGCCACAGTAGCTTAATAGAGCCTCCCAGTTCAGAAGCAGTCTATCTGTGATTCTGGTGGCAAAGCCGTTTCATGCTTGGCTTTTCAGGCCTCCACCGAGGCTTCTGCCTGTCTGCTGCAGGAAACAAGATGCTGGGCGACCAGTCGGATCCAGCAGTTCTTTGAGGATAGGAATGCAGCAAGAACAGATCTTTGCTCAGGAACCGGGTGTGCCTCAGCTCTTAAGGAAGCTTTTGAGACAGGGACCTCCCACCTGCCAGGGGATCCCCCTCTCCCAGCAGTCTTTCCTCAGGGGAGGGAGGGGTGTGTGAGCCCCGTTGTTCTTAAAACCAGTTGCAGGCAGCGTGTTGTTGTTTGATCCCTGGCTGGATCCAGCAGCTCCTGCCCATTTCCTGTCTGACACCTATTCCGGTCGGGCTGGTTTGCTGGGTGGCCAAGGCGGGAAGGCCCGGGCCTCTGTGCTCCTGCACCCAGCGAGGATTCCGATCCTGTGGCTGTTTCGGAAGGGGTGCCTCTGAGGGCGTAATGCCGGAGAGCCTGCTCGCCTGCCCCTGGCGACACTTCCAGCAGGAGATGCCTCAGATCCGAGCAGGTGAAATTTCTGAGGTACCCTTCCGCCCCATGAACCATTGGATTGGGGGGGGTGCTGTGGTAGAGCATCCGCTTGGCATGGGGAAGTTTCCCCGTTCAGTCCCTGCCATCTGCAGTCGAAGGAGTCAGGCTGTAGGTCATGTGGAAGACCTTTGAAAGCCAACATTAAGCCAGCTGTGGTGTTGTGGATTCTAATCTGGCGAGCTGTGTTTGATTCCCCACTCCCCTTCCACGTGCAGCCATCTGGGTGGCCTTCAGCTAGTCACAGCTGTTCTGACTGAGCAGTGATCTCAGGGCTCTCAGCCTCACCCACCTCACAGGGTACCGGTTGTGGGGAGAGGAAAGGGAAGGTGAATGTAAGCCGCTTTGAGACTCCTTTGGGTAGAGAAAAGCGGCAAATAAGAACCAACTCTTCTTCTAATCTGGATGTTGTTGTTGTTGTTGTTATGTGCGAAGTCGTGTCCGACCCATCGCGACCCCATGGACAATGATCCTCCAGGCCTTCCTGTCCTCTACCATTCCCCGGAGTCCATTTAAGTTTGCACCTACTGCTTCAGTGACTCCATCCAGCCACCTCATTCTCTGCCGTCCCCTTCTTCTTTGGCCCTCGATCGCTCCCAGCATTAGGCTCTTCTCCAGGGAGACCTTCCTTCTCATGAGGTGGCCAAAGTATTTGAGTTTCATCTTCAGGATCTGGCCTTCTAAGGAGCAGTCAGGGCTGATCTCCTCTAGGACTGACCGGTTTGTTCGCCTTGCAGTCCAAGGGACTCGCAAGAGTCTTCTCCAGCACCAGAGTTGAAAAGCCTCAATTCTTTGACCCTCGGCCTTCCTTATGGTCCAACTTTCACAGCCATACATTGCCACTGGGAATACCATAGCCTTGACTAAACACACTTTTGTTGGCAGGGTGATGTCTCTGCTTTTCAGGATGCTGTCTAGATTTGCCATAGCTTTCCTCCCCAGGAGCAAGCGTCTTTTAATTTCTCTGCTGCAGTCCCCATCTGCAGTGATCTTGGAGCCCAGGGGAAAGTACTTTGTATTTTATTATTTCTTGTTCTCCCTTGACTCTCACTCCAGCTATGGATACCCAGGTTAAATTCCCTGCTTCTCCTCCACTTGCAGCCAGTTGGGTGACCTTGGGCCTGTCAGTTCTCTCAGAGCTCCCTCAACCCCACCTACCTCGCAGGATCGTTGTGCAGAGAGGAAGGATTGGCAGCTGTAAGCTGAGTTGGGACTCCTTGGGGGTCCAGAAACCAGCTCTTCTTCTTCCTCTTTCTGTTCTTCTGCTTAAGACCCTGGAGAACCACTTGATGGATCAGCATTAGCTGTTCTCATGGGCGTTCATGGACCAGCGGTCTGTTTCTGGGGTCCAGCTCCACTTGTGTGCCGAATGTCCCACATCCAGTCCTCAACTGCACCGGTGAAGAGATTCACTGTGTCGGGAAGAAACCTTTTTCTGGCTGAGACCCTGGAGAGGGGCTGCCAAGTCAGAGCTCCCCCCACCCCGCAGCTGGGCCTGAGCCCCAGACAGAGACCCTCATTCCATCTGCCCCGGGACAATCACGGGGAATTCTTTGCAACTGGCATCATTCCAGGACTAGGGGGGAGATGAAGGGCATGATGCCAGCTGTACAGGCAGAAAACCAACAAACACGGTTCCAGTGTGGAGGGACCCCCATTCTCAGCAGTTTGCTACCTCAGGTTGCCCAACCTTGCTTGCGAAATTCCTGCAGATTTTTGGGGTGGAGCCTAGGGAGGGTGGGATTTCGGGAGGGGGGAAGGCAGGCCAAATTCTGGGATGAACCTCAAAGCTTTGCCTTTAATTTTGTGCTAAAGAAACCAGGGTGTGTATGGGAGGGGGGAGGGCACATGGGCTAGACTGGCAGATCCAGTAGGATGGCTGAACCCTTCATTGGCCCTCTCCCGGAGGAGGTTACCATAGAGACAGCTGGCTTTTGAATTGCCTTCTTGGCTGCAAGAGGAGTGGTAGGTCTCAGGGTGGGGAGGGGGGCGTGGCAGACCTTGGAGGACGGGGTGGGGCAACCAGGTAGGGAACTGACTGGGCTCAGAGCCAGGGAGGGCTAGCGGGAAGCATTGTGCTGGCAGCTGCAGCGTCTTCCTGTGCCAGGAATGGCAGGCAGGCCGGCCTGGCGAGGGGGTGGGCTTGGTCAGGCTGCTGCCGAGGTCCCACGCCTTGGGAGGGTCTGCAGCTCCTGAGGAGGGTGGGGTCAGAGCTGGGCCTGCCCATTCCTCCTTCCTCAGCATGCACAGCCCCTTCCCCTGTTCTTCCTCGGCCTGGTAGGCAAGGAATGCCATTGGGGAGGGGTGTTCCTGCCCCCTGTTGCTGTGCCTGGGAGCAAGACCTGCCAAAGGCCCCAAATACTGAGCATGACCCCACAGTTGCAGGGGCTCTGGGATCCAGGCCGGGGGAAAATTTGCCGGGGGGGGGGGTGGGCCATGGCTACCCAGTCTTGCCCCTAGAACCATAGCCTCTCCAGGGAGGTGGGAAAGGGGGCTCACCCAGTGGACATTGGGAGGCTTGTCCTGCTCAAGCAGTGGTCAGCTTTTCCCTGGCAAAACAGCTGAACCACATATGGTTGCTGGTGCATGGGGTTGATTGGGGAGAGAACTAGAGAAATGGCACCATGCCATGCCATGGTGTCACATCCCTCTTCATGACTGGAAGGGACATCATTACCTCACGCAGTGTGTTAGGATTTCCCCTGAAACTCTCTGGTAAAAACCACAGAGATCGGGAAATTCCTAGAGTGTCATATGACATGACAACACCATCCTCTCCCGCACAATTGGGCACTGACAGGGAGCGGTGATGGGGGAATGCTTTGCCCCAAGCAAGCAGCTGGTAACCCTGGACACATAGACACCCAATCAGTGTATGTATTCAAGCAAAGAAATGCATTTCCTGCCAATTCATGGCTTTCTGGCTATGTCCACGCGTTCTCGGGGTATCTTTGTGTACTGAGAAGGCTCCCAACAGATTTTCTCATTCCTCCTGGATGTGATACCAGCACAAGATGCTGCCCCAAAACGACAGGAGGCGTGCCCAGCCAGTGAAGCAAGGTCAGGAAGGTTCCAAGCTACCAGGCCTCATGGAGGAGATCTCCTCTCCAGGCCCATTCAGTCACCCACTGGGTCTTAAAGGATTAATTTTTACCACCAGCCATCAGTTGGAGTTAGAGGTTGCCTCATATGGTGACCTGTAACCCAGAGGCTCTAGGTCTCCATCGTTGGAGACCCTTCTCCTTATCAAGAGTCACCCTCCTTCTCTAAACCACCATGAATGTCAGGGGAAAGCTTGGGAATCCTGAGCGATTCACACCCTGGCATGGCCCTCTCTGCCTCCCCTTGGTTTCCTTGAGCAGGGTGAGCCTCAATGAGGGCAGGGGCTAGCTACCTAAGAACAAGGAAAAGGTGCATTCCATTGTGTAAGTAGTCCATGGTTACCAAGAGAAAATCTATACAGTCAGGCAGTCATTAACTATTGGCACCTGGCAAAGGATATCTATCATCTACCTACCTACCTACCTACCTACCCATCCATCCATCCATCCATCCATCCATTATATTTCTATACCGCCCTCCCATGAGGCCTGCATCCTTTTACTGTGAATCTAAAACAGACCCCAGGGATGATGTGGCAAGTAGGAGGCAGAATAACCTTTAAAGCAAGGGTAGCCAAACTGTGGCTCTCCACATGTCCATGGACCACAACTCTTGGGAGAAGGGTCTCATGGGAGTTGTAGTCTCTAGGCATCTGGACAGCCACAGGCTGGATACCCCTGCTTTAAAGTTTCCTGATTTTCTTGTTTGCAACCCTACTTTTCTCTGCCACCTTGTTGGCATTCTCTCTTTTTGGACTGTGTGCAGTGGTCTGATCCTGTGGGCAAGACACATTCTCCTACAAAGACCCTCCCCAGCTGTACCTAGTGGAAAGTCATCAGCTTAAAAAAAACACACACACACACACACAAATTTAATTCAGGCCTTGGGAGCAGGTGTCTTGTTTTCCAGGCAACTTCCTCGGCGTATGAACTTGCCTGCCTGAAAGCAGGGAGGGGAAACCTTTGGGCTACCCGTCAAGGCAGTGTTAGTTTAGCCTCTGGATGTTCCCAGAGTGCACGTTTGAGAAAAGCACTCATCTTTTCAAAGTTGCCTGGGGTAAAGTGCAATTCCCCCCCAGCTAAATGAAAACTGAAGCAGTCTTCCTCCAAATACCAGGTACTGCAACAGTTTGCACTAGTTTGCATTCATAACTGGGTCTGTGGGTGGATGTTTTTGCTGGTTACTGACTGGAACCTCCAGATACAGGGGGAGTGTATCGCTGCCTACCAGTTTCTGGTTCGTTACTGATGGAACAGTAGACTGACTTGATCTAGCATAGCAAATGGTTGCTGAATGAGGGTTTGGAATCCAGACAGATTAACCAAACTCATTTTGTTGGATGCCCTCTAATAAAACCATCCCATGAGTGCATCATGGGGTGTCCTTTTGGCATAAGGAATTCCCATTTTTTGTTTGCTTGCCCTGATCATTAACCGTGCAACAACTGGAGGCTGGCAAAGAAAGTGGGGCAGGGGGGGGTGGCAAAGGAGCTGTGACTTCTTGGCTCCTGAGGAGCAGGCTCTGTGTGGGGAGCTGGCCGCCCTCTCACCTCTTCTGTCCCTCCAGCTCCCAACCATGCTCTTTGCTCTCCCTACAGACAAGCTGTTTGGCAGGAGACTGCTGCAGGCCGGGCGGTACGTCATGTCGCACAAGTCCTGGATGAAAACTGTGCCCACGGAGAACTGCGACGTGCTCATGACGCTGCCAGGTATGTGTGGCCAGAGTTTTCCAGAATTCCAGGGATTCGGCAGCAGAGGCACCCTCCAAAATGGGTACCCTCCAAAATGACCATTTTCTCCAGAGGAACTGACCATTTTCTCCAGAGGAACTTCTGGAGATTGGTTGTAATTTCACAAGATCACCAGACCTCGCCTGGAGGCTGGCAACTCTTTTGGAGAGGCATCTGTCATCCTCATGCATTGAATTTGCTTTAGGATGCTTAGGGCTGATCCTGCGTTGAGCAGGGGGTTGGACTAGATGGCCTGTATGGCCCCTTCCAACTCTAGGATTCTATGAATTTGCCAAATTAACTGTGCCTTTCAAAGTAGGCCTATGAGGCAGAAATTCAATTGGTTGAGCCTGCCCTCATCAGTTCATCTCTAGGCTAGGCCGGGGCTTCATTGGCTGAATGCCTTCTGTTCTTGGCACTGTTAACACAGCCTGGGCAGGAAGGATAAGGTGGGATTCCTGTTGGGGAAAGCGGTCTCCGCTAATCCACGGTGTTAGCATTGGTCTATTTCAGGGGTGGCCGACCTGTGGCTTTCTAGATGTCCATGGACTACAATTCTGCCAACACATGATCCATAAACATCAGGAGAGCCAGAGTTTGGCCACCCCTGGTATTTTTAATTAAATTATTTGGACAAATCAGCATATGCAGATTAAAAAAAGAGTTCTGAAACTGTTTTTGAAAGAACTATTGTAGGAAAGATGGGGCCTCCTTGTATGTACTGTTTTGTAAATGCATTTACACTGGTAGTTAACAGAGGTTTGCTTTTCTTTTTATAGGAAAGCTTGGTGTAGTGGTTAAGAACGGTGCCTTCTAATCTGGCTTCTAATCTCGGGTTCCTCCCCATGCAGACAGCTGAGTAACCTTGGGTTCATCACAGCCCTGATAGTGCTGTTCTCACAGAGCAGTCCTGTCAGGGCTCTCTCAGCCTCCCCTCCCTCACCGGGTGTCTGTTGTGGGGAGAGGAAAGGGAAGGCAATTGTCAGCTGCTTTGAGACTCCTTTGGGTAGTGAAAAGCGGGGTTTAAAAACCAAATCTTTAATGTCTTTCTGGTTACTGAAGGCAGTGGACAACTTTTTAAGGCATCAGTTGTTGTTGTTTTTTTAATGATTAATCCAACTAGTTAATTGACAAAAGCTGCAACCTGAACACCTTCCAGGGAGTAAGTCCGATTCACTAAAATGAGACTTACTTCTGAGTAGGCCTGCTGGGGAATGCCCTTCAACTGTGGCAATTCCTGGGACTAAGCAGGCAGTGCCAGGCACTCTTGCCAGTATCTGGGGTAGGGCGTGACATCTTCCATCTCATTGTTTTGGTTTTGTTTGGATGGCATATGTGGAAGGGCTTTGAACCCTCAAGGAAATACTAGGACTAATATTAATACTAATAGTGTTAATAATCTGGAAGGACAGAATTCATTATTCCAGAAGGTAATTCAGGATATGTAGTCAGGGATAAGCTCATGTTTTGAACAAAAGATTAATTGGAGGGGAATAGAGCTATTGGCATTAAAGATTTATGCCATCTTGAAACATCAATCCTTCTCCACTTGCTCACCCTCAAAGAATCCTGGGAAGTGTAGTTTTGTGAGCAAGTTCTTCGCTTGAACTCACATCTGAAACAGGCTTTACTTTACCGCGCGCATAGTCTGGGTTCAGTCACGGCTCCTCTGTGGCAGAGTTGGAAGATGGGGGGGGGGTCTGGCTAATCCTGCAACAAAGATATGAGAACTGTGGGCCTTCCAGACAGAGAAGAGTCACAGTTTGTTTGTTTCTTTATATTTATACTAGGAATAAAACCCATTTTATAGCAAAATAAAATGGGCGCTAGCGGCCAGTCCCCGGGGGCGGGGTCTTGGCCACGATCTGGGCCGCGATCAGAGGCCACCCCTGCAGGCGGGAGAAGGGGGGGGGCTTACCTTGGCCATCGTGGTAGCGCCAGGCATCCTGACTGACTGGGCAGGGGCTCAAGGTTCCCCTCTGCGGGTAGCGTTGCCCTGGCCTGCCGTCTCCAGAAGGCCACCAAAGGTGGCCGGCTAGCCGCGGTAGCGGCGGCCAGGGTTGAAATGGCGGCCTGGGGGGAAAGTTAGTCGGGAGGCTCGTGAAGCCCCCCCCCCCCCCAGCAAGGTCCCTGCCTCGGCGGCAGGAAAGGAGCATGGCCGATGCATCTTCGACACGGCAGCCCTGCTCCTTTTCTGGCAACCCCCCCCCCCCCAGCCAAGGTCCCTGCTTCGGCTGCAGGAAAGGAGCATGGCCGACGCATCTTCGACACGGCAGCCCTGCTCCTTTTCTGGCAACCCCCCCCCCCAGCCAAGGTCCCTGCTTCGGCGGCAGGAAAGGAGCATGGCCGACGCATCTTCAACACTGCAGCCCTGCTCCTTTCCTGGCACCCCCCCCTCCCCAGCCAAGGTCCCTGGTTCGCCGGCGGGAAAGGAGCAGGGCCGCCACGTCTGATGCGGCGGCCCTGCTCCTTTTCCTGCGGCGAACCCCCAGAGTGGCCAGTCCAGGGCGGGGCAAGTGGCACCTGGAGGGGCCAATCAGGAGCCACTTTGCGGCTCCTGATTGGCCCCTCCGAGTTTCTATCATGGACAGGCCCTGCCCCTTTCTCCTCCCTCCTACCCCTTAGAGCTTTATTATTACCGCTCCATAGGAGCGGTTACTGATATATCGCCCTACCTGGGGGCTCAGGGTGGTTTACATAAAACTTATAAACAATACAATGAACAATCCGTAACATATAAATAACCGTAACATTAATACTAATAACTGATAATTGTAACAGTGCAAACAATGCAAACAGTGCAAACAGGTCCAGGAGCAGAGCGCACTGATGAAGTTCTGGGAGGGAGGGAGCAGGGGCCCTGCAGATGTTATGCCTGGTCTTGACCAAATGCCTGGCGGAAGAGCTCCCTTTTTCAGGCCCTGCGGAACTGTTTTAGCTACGTCAGGGCCCTGATCTCCTCCGGGAGCTCGTTCCACCAGGTGGGGGCCAGGACAGAGAATGCTGGCCTGCCTTAGCGCGTTTGCCAACAACCTTTTGGCTCTGCCATTTTTGATGCTAACAGACAGCCTGTTGATAGAGTGTTACAGGCCTGCACTGCCTAGACTGGGATTGCCATGTTCATAGGCATCATAGGAGTCCCACCTCCCTGAACCGTAACAGGGCCCCCAACCTCTCCCCAGCTTTCCTGATGAACCCTCCAGGGCAGCCTTGTGCAGATTTTCCCCCTCTCTGGCAGCATCTCAGGGCAGCAGGTTGGTTGCTTGTAAGGGGATACCCGTCTGGGCAGGGTGCCAGGCCTTCAGATCCTCCCGTAACTGCTGCCTGCAAGGAAGCACTGCTCCTGGCCAACTACCCTCCCTGGGAATTGCATCACCCATGTGCCTGCCTCTATGCAGATCTTTGTAGCTGATACTGAATCGTGGTGGGAGTGGGGGGTTTTTTTGTGTGTGGGGGGTGTAATTGGGTCTGTCTCTGCCTGGAATTGAGTTTATCCACCAGAGAGGTATTCTTCTGTGTGTGCAGTTGCAGGGAGCCACTCTGTGTGGCTACATTGGCCGGGAATATGCCCCCTGACCCTGCCGGCCTTCTGGCAGAATAGACATCAGGATAATCTTGAGACGTGTGCCAAATGAGCAAGGGAAGTTGCCTTGTGCTGAATCAGGTCCTCCATTTGCCATTGCCTGCTTTGACTGGCAGTTGCACGATGGGCTATGGTCCCTTGGCTCATCTTAGAAGAGGCATTCCCTCTTGCAAGGGAATAGTGCAGGGAATGCCTCATTTTGTGGGATGAGATTCTCTCCAGTGGAACAGGGAAAAGAGGAGTGCCTTGTCTTAAAAGAGGGATCCTCTCCCACTGAAGAGGGGGTTGCCTCATCCTCAAGAGGGATTTCTTCTTGTGGCTGAAGGAACCAGCATTTGTTGCATCTTCAGAGAAGGACTTGCTCCTGAGTGTGAGGGAAAGGGAAGGTGCCCCTTTTCAGAAAAGAGGTGCCACCCATTTTCTGATTTAAAACACTTCCTCTGCCTGGATGGGGTGCAACTCCAGTGACTCACTCCGCCAGGAACCCAGGTGTGATCCTGGATGCTTCCCTCTCTATGGAGGCACAGATCACCAGAGCAGTGCAGCTGCTGTTTTTCCACCTTTGCCAAGCCAAGCCAAGCCAAGCCACTAGTGCCCTATTTGACCACGGAGCACCTGGCCACAGTGGTCCAGGCAACAGCCTCACTGAGACCAGATTCCAGACTTTTAAAGGACCCTTCAAGCTTCTTAGAAGCACGTTGAGGATTGACCATTTTTATTCTGTAGAGGCCACTTCTTTGGGAGGCTCCTTGCTGGGCAGACCTTCTGTGTAGGAGACATGAAAAAATTAAAGGTAAAGGTAAAGGTATCCCCTGTGCAAGCACCGGGTCATGTCTGACCCTTGGGGTGACGCCCTCTAGCGTTTTCATGGCTGAATCAACACGGGGTGGTTTGCCAGTGCCTTCCCCAGTCATTACCGTTTACCCCCCATCAGCAAGCTGGGTACTCATTTTACTGACCTCGGAAGAATAGAAGGCTGAGTCAACCTTGAGCCGGCTGCTGGGATCGAACTCCCAGCCCCGTGGGCAGAGTTTTCAGACTGCATTTCTGCTGCCTTACCACTCTGCGCCACCAAGAGGCTCTTATGAAAAAATTAGACCCCAGGAATTTCAAGGGGACATGAAAAGCCAGAAGTACAGGGGGTGGGGATTATGAAAAGTCCTTATTTTATCAGGAAAAGTGCAGGGAATATTTGCTAACGTATTCACAGAACTTGCAGACATCTTTGTTAGAACATTTTTGCATCCCTAATGGCCCCTGAGACCTGGTTTGTGCTTGCAGAACCGAAGCGGGGGAGCCCTGAGAGAGGAGAATAGATTAAACCAGCCCAACCTGAAGGGCCCCCATGCAGCCCTGGCAGCTCACTCACCAGGCACCCGCCAGCTCAGTCAGTGAACTGAGGCAAAGTGAGGGAAGATGTTGGATGCAACAGTTAGGGGTGGGAAAGGCAGCCTGATTGGGTGGCCTTAAATTGTGAGGCCCAAAAGGTCATTGTGAGGTCCAAAAGGTCATTAGGCCATTTATTATAGTTACACATGCTTAATATTAAGAGTGTTCACTGTCATACTAAAATGTCATACTAGAAAGCTCCCAGCCACACCTTGAGTTCTTGTGAACTGCTCTGAACTGTAAAGGAGGGTGGTATAAAAATGTAATAAATAAACTAGAAGACTTGGCTCTTATGTGCCACTTTTCTCTGCTGGAAGGAGTCTCAAAGCACCTTACAGTCGCCTTCCCTTTCCTCTCCTCACAAGAGACACCCTGTGAGGGAGGTGAGGCTCAGAGAGCCCTGAGATTACTGAAGAAGAAGAGTTGGTTCTTATATGCCGCTTTTCTCCACCCGAAGGAGTCTCAAAGCGGCTTACAGTCGCCTTCCCTTTCCTCTCCCCACAACAGACACCCTGTGAGGTGGGTGAGGCTGAGAGAGCCCTGATATTACTGAAGAAGAAGAGGAGTTGGTTCTTATATGCCGCTTTTCTCCACCCGAAGGAGTCTCAAAGCGGCTTACAGTCGCCTTCCCTTCCTCTCCCCACAACAGACACCCTGTGAGGTGGGTGAGGTTGAGAGAGCCCTGATATTACTGCTCAGTCAGAACAGCTTTATCGGAACCGTGATGAGCCCAAGGTCACCCAGCTGGATACATGTGAGAGAGGAGCAACAATCAAACCTGGCCCACCAGATTAGAAGTCCGCACTCCTAACCACTACGCCAAGCAGGCTATCTGCGATAGAAATGAGTAAGAATCCAGGACCAGCTTCACCTCTAACACAATTTGTAGCTAGGAGCTTTCTTGAGTCCCTGCTCCCTTTTTTGGATCCAAAGCTCCTCCCTTGCCCCAAATGTGGCTAGACTTGCAAGTGCTGCTGAATTCTCATTTATTTCTCCTGCTCCAGACAGACCAACCCGACCACCCATCTGGATCTGTCTGCATTAAAAATAACTAACAGGTTTCTTTTAAAAATGGATGCCTTTGACACATTTTTCTAATCCAAAGCATTCCTAATCCAAGTATTCCTAACCTACCATGTTCATTTGACGACTTGCCCCCTTGGGGTGTTTTCTTCCTGTTTCCCTTCCCCCAACTGCCCCCCACCAGACACGACGGATGACCACACTCTCCTGTGGCTGCTGAACCACATTCGGCTGGGAATCCCTGAGCTCATTGTCCAGATCCGACACCACAAGCACACGCGAGTCTACGCCCTCTTCGTCACGGCTACTTATGAGAGGCAGGTCCCACCGCGAGGGGTGGGGGCGGGAGGGGGGAGGCGCAGGCTGAGGAGGTGAGCTTCAGAGGTCGAGGGAGAAAGGGATGGGTGGGCAGCCTTCTGTGCATCCGTGCCGTTCGGATGGGGGAAGAAGACCTTCCGGAAGATTTAAGGGGACTCCAACGTCACAATAGTCCCCCAGGATACCTTCCTCTGCCAGGGAGGGGAAGCATCCTGGGGAAGCCACATAACCCAAGGAGACCTCTCAGGAAGTGGCCGACAAGCAGAAACCCTTGGCAAGTTATCATTAGAGACAGGAAAACAAAAATTTCTACACTTCAGTCACCCCTGAAACAGTAAACACTCAGTCTTTGAGGCTGTCACACTGCTGTGGTTGGACTCAGACCAAGGAGACATGCACCGAAATGCCTCCTTTGACCGCAGAGCTCATGGGCTGATCTTGGGCTTTTCTCAGCATGACCTACCTCAAAGACTGTTGGGGGATGGGGAATACATGTCTGTCGCCACTCTGAAGAGAGCACCTGATGGGAACTGGAGTTCCCCCCACTCCTTTCCTTGGCAGCTTGTTACGAGGTGCAGACGAGATTGGCCTGCGGAAGCCAGTGAAGGCAGAATTTGGGGGAGGCACACGCAGCTTCTCTTGTGAGGAGGATTACATCTACGAGAACATTGAGAATGAGCTGCATTTTTTCACTTCTCAGGTGAGTCTTCCCCCCCCCCCCCCCGCAACCCCCTCCAGCCAGGCTGCTGGTCAAGAAGAGCCACTTCATGGAGGGCGAGCAGCTCCCTACAGCTGAGGCAGAATGGATTTCTTGATAAGTTCTTCTGAAGGAGGACAATGGCCTATCAGAATCAGGCTTTTCGGGGCTGATGCCGCCCTAGAGGTTCCATTTAGCTCCCCAGAGCAGATTTTAGACCTTTCTCCCACCCTGATTCTGCCTCCTCCTCCTCCTCCTTCTAAAAACCTCAGCAGTGTGGTTGTTGCCACAAATCTGCATGGGCGAGGAGTCATTCCTGAACTTGCTGAGGCAGGTGGTTTGGCTCCCTCCATTCGGGAACAATCCACCCCGCCTTCCCTTGGCCCTGAGGGTTGTGTGCTTTTCCTGTTTCTTGGCCAGTCCGGCATGCTGGGGGTGTGGATATCAGCAGCCCTCAGGCGCAGAGTCTGGCCCGGGGGTCCTCTGTGGTGTGGGGGAGGCGGAACGGGAAGCTGGTGATCCCAGGCAGCTCACCGCTGATCCTGCCCCGTGTCATCTGCAGGAACGGCAGACCATCATCAGGTATTGGTTGGAGAACCTGCGAGCCAAACAAGGCGAGGTGCTGCATAACATCCACTTCCTGGAGGGGCAGCCAATCAGTGAGTGAGAACGGGGACCCGAAGGGGAGGGGGTTGGGGATGGAACACCTTGGAACACCTTGGAGGGCCCATATCCAACCTGTGCTGAGGCAGCTGCATTGATTGCCGGTTGCAGCCTGATCAAGTTCAAGGTTTTGGTCTTGACCTTTAAGGCCATCTGTGGTCTGGGCCCGTCATATCTGTGGGACTGCCTATCTTCTTATGCCCCCACAAGGGCTTTGTGCTCTGCAGGTATGAATCTGTTGGAGGTTCCTGACCCGAGAGATGTTCACCTGGCTTTGACCGGGGCCAGGGCATTTTGGTCCTGGCCCCTACCTGGTGGAATGAGCTCCCAGGAGAGCTGCGGGCCCTGTTGGAACTTTCCTCAGGGCCTGCAGAATGGAGCTCTTCTACCAGGTTTTTGGTTGAAGCCGGAGCACAAGAGACCTGGGCCCCCTCAGAGGATCAAGCTCCCCCTGAGATGGTTCCCCCCAAAACACTAGTTTTTGGAAAGACTGGGAGGGGGGAGGGAGTTTGTTGCCATCTTGTAATGGGTGATAAATTATTGTTTTTTTTGTTTTTGTTTTATTGTGGGGTGAGCCACTTGGGAGTGGCGGTATAGAATTTGAAATATATATATATAAATTACTTACTTATTTACTTACTTATTTTCTTCCTGGTACCTCAAAGCCTGAAAAATATTTTAGTGGTACCTGCATGGTTAAAGGTTGGAAAAGGCTGGGCTGGAAGGGGAGTGTATGTCTGAATTCTCCACCCCACCCCTCAAAATAACTGTGCATAGAAAAGGGAGCCTGACGAGGAAGGGGGCAAGTGCTTTTTCCGTCCACAGGAGTAGGATTCTGATATGCACCCTGACACCATAATGGTTTGGTCCAGGGAGAACCATCCCCCTTGAACTGGTGCCTGACCTGGCCCTGGATCTCCTTGGGGGCTTTGTTGGTCTTGTTGGGAGTGATCCACTGTGGCCCGCAGGGGAGCTGAGCTCCTGCTCTGCTTTGCCCTTCATCTTTTCCCTGATTTTTTTGCAGTCCCGGAATTGACTGCCCGCGGCATCCTCCGGCAGGTCTTCCCCATCCATGAGCAACGGATCCTCAACCGACTGATGAAGTCCTGGGTGCAAGCCATCTGCGAGCCGCAGCCCTTGGGTACGTGGCCAGTCGAGGAGACCTGGGGCCAGGTGTTCACTCACCCAAAGTCCCAGAGCTCATGTCGTCTGCACAGTGGCACATCTCAGGTTTCACCTCCTTGCTAACAGAGAGAGATAGACAGACAGACAGACAGAGAGAGAGAGAGAGAGAGAGAGAGACAGAGACAGAGAAAGAGACAGAGAGGCAGAGAGAGAGGGAGGCAGATGTGATACACATTTGTAACTGCATTGCCTGGATGACAAGCATGGGGCACGAATGGAGAGTAAATGGAGAGCCAGTTTGGTGTAGTGGTTAGGAGTGCGGACTTCTAATCTGGCATGCCAGGTTCGATTCTGTGCTCCCCCACATGCTGCCAGCTGGGTGACCTTGGGCTCGCCACGGCACTGATAAAACTGTTCTGACCGGGCAGTGATATCAGGGCTCTCTCAGCTTCACCTCCTTCACAGGTTGTCTCTTGTGGGGAGAGGAAAGGGAAGGCGACTGTAAGCCGCTTTGAGCCTCCTTCGGGTAGGGAAAAGCGGCATATAAGAACCAACTCTTCTTCTTCTTCTTCTTCTAAAACTCAGCTGGAACTGTCAAGGTTGTGTTTGCAGCACTTCTCACCAGACACAGCTTGGAAAGGCAGCTAGACTGCATTCCAACAAGAGCAATATATCCAAGGCAGTTCCAACATGCAGGGGCAGTATTCAGTTGCAAACCCCTAGTTTAATTTGGCCCCAAAATGTGCAGCTAGTCTTGGAAAAACCCAGGGGAAGGACGGTGGAGTGCATGTGTCCTGAGCGGGGGAAGAGGCATGTCTATTTATGGCAAGTCTGGAGTGTAGCAGGAGATCCTGGGGCTGCCTGGCCTCCAAGCAGAGACATTTGTAGGTGGTTTGCCATGGCCTGCCTCTGCTTCTTGACCCTAGTGCTCATGACATCCAAATACTTGGAGGTCTCCCACCCAAATACCAGCCAGGGTTCCAATGAGATCGGACTTCCCTAGGGGATCCAAGTTCGGGATGGGGGTTGGGCAGTGAAGGAAGGTGGGGGCTGCCAGGTGAGGGAGCCAGGGACTTGTGTTTCCAGATAGTGCAGGGGAGAGAATACAAAGATGGGAGGTGAAGTCTGGGAGAGGGCAAGTTTTATGGGGCCTGCCTTGACAGGTCAGTGTTGGTGGACAAAAGTCTTTAGGGAAAACCTAAGATTTGCACCTTTTCTGTCAGCAGCTAGGAAACAGAACTCGGGGTATGGATGTATCTGTGAGGGAGATGCTAAGAGATGAAGTTGTCCTCTCGAATGAGGATTTGATAATCTTCCAGGCCAGGTGCTGTGTGGGGAGATGTGCTTAAGTGGCGCACCATGGGGCATTCTTGCCCTCCACACCTCAGTTGTTTGCTGTGGCCTGTGCAGAGAGCCATTGGAGGGAGACTCCAATATGCCATGTGCTGGGCTTTCCCCCCGGGAGCCCTGGATTGTTCATCAGGAGTTTGGCTGGCCTGCGGGTTGCCCTGGACATAAATACCCCTTCCATTTCTAGGGGAGTTATGGGGGTCAGAGACCTCAGCACTGAGGGAGCTGTGGGTGACAGTCACACCTCCTGCTGGGAGGTGAAGCACTCGCAGTTTTAAAGGTTCATTTCTAAATGAATACAAAAGCAAACTTAAAAAGACCTTTTGTGGGCGTAACTGAAACTTGCAGGAGAAAGAACATGCCTGTTTTGCCTCTAATGGTCACAGTACAATGTGCCGCCTTTAATTTCCTCAAGAATGCCATTCCCTTTCTCTCCGTATAAAACATGGCAGGGGGTGTCCCTTGAGGAGGGAGGGGTACAGTGCCTGGAGTTTTACTTCAAGCCAGGTTGAAAAAGCAGCCATGTTTCCCCTCCGTCGTAGCCCATGGAATCAAATCTCTAATGACACACACAAACAACAAAAAGCCAAGCAGAGGAAGTTCTCACTGAGCTCTGAGGAAGGGGCCTTGAGGGGCTTCCATTCTACTGCTCTGCAAAGCTCATGGGCTGTGGGGCATCCACTAAGATCTGCTAGACGCCTGATCATACATTGGGAAGGAAGAAGGGTGGCCAAGAGAGGCATTAGAGAGCAGGCTGTGTGCATCAGTTTTCTTTGTGCTGAGATGGAGGGTGTGAGTCTGTGGTTCATTAAAAAAAAATAATGGCAAGATCCTGAATGATAAGGACACAGGAACAGGTGTGATCCACCCCACACCTTTCAAAGTAGGTGTCAAAGGGGATTTCTTTTTATGGTGGATGGAGAAAGAATCCCCCAATTATAAACCCTAAAAGAGGCGAAATGTATTTTATCCCTCAAAATGACTCTCCTGGCAGGTGCATATTGAAGCAGAGGGCTAGCACCAGTTTGGCCCTGTCCAAAATCCTTGGAGCAATTAGGGGGGAGGGGGGGGGACACGGGAATGATACTGGCCCGAGGTCCAAATCATCCGTATCAGGTGGGGGTCAGATGCATGAGCTGAGGAGCTGATGCTTTTTTGTTTCTTGTTCTCTTGCGGATTGTTATTGGTATTCTTTTTGTTTTGCACGTTTTCTTTGCTTAGTTTCTTTCCCAGATGCTCTATTACAGGGGTAGTCAAACTGCGGCCCTCTAGATGTCCATGGACTACGATTCCCAGGAGCCCCCTGCCAGCGTACGCTGGCAGGGGGCTCCTGGGAATTGTAGTCCATGGATACCTGGAGGGCCGCAGTTTGACTACCCCTGCTCTATTATATACAGCTGATCCTCAGACTCTTGTAGCTTTCAGCAGGAATCACTCTATCCAAGGTCTGGCCTGGCCTGGCCCGCTTGCAAAGGGGTCTGTGCTTCCCAAATGGGAATCCTTTAAGGAGTTGCGCTCATGAAGTCCAGTCTGCTTGGGCCAAGGCGGGGGGAGGGGGGTTGGCCCCTGAACTCTTGCCCTGCTGATGTTGCCGCTTTCTTCTCCCACCTCCCCAGATGAAATCTGCGAGTACTTTGGTGTCAAGATTGCCATGTACTTTGCGTGGCTGGGCTTCTACACATCAGCCATGGTGTACCCTGCGGTCTTCGGTTCGCTTCTTTATACCTTCACAGAGAACGACCAGGTGAGAGCCTGGCCCTGGGGAGGAGGGTCCCCTCAGTGGCAGCAGGGGGGGGAAGGGGGAGTTGAACAGCCCGGAGCCAGGCACCTACTGCCTCCCACACGCTGGTCTCTTCCAAAAGGATGGAATCTTCACCATTCTCACAACTGATCTGGTGTGCTCCTTTCAGGACGTTTGGAGTCCTTGTTTCATCAGTACCCTAATGGTTAATGACTACAAGCACACGTCACCAGGTGTTGTCTGTAGTTGGCTTGGTTCGGAGAAAAGCCAAAAATAAGGCCCAAGTCTGATGGTACAAAAGCAGGTGATAATATTTTTATTACTCAATTACATTTTCAAAAATGGCTTGTGCATTCTGCTAGCAGGCTTTGCCAATTGTTCATCTTGCAGCCAAAATAAATAAAAGATCTTTTTGGAAACTTGACTGAGTAATAAATTCTATTTTTACTTTCTTTTGCACCATTGGCCCTATTTTTTTTATCTCCTGTGACTGGTGTGGCCCTTTTATTTTCTGATTCCGAGTAAAGCAGTGCAGGGACTGGCATTTCATACAAGAAACTTCATCCTGTCTCTGAAGCACCACGGCCATTTCAATGTGGGTTGCTTCCGCGCTCTTTTTTTGCCTTGCAGTCTTTCTTACCATTCCCTGGATGTTCTAATTTGAGTGCTATAGTGCTAAAGCGATACAGTCTCCCATGGAGTCAAGGCATCTAAACAGTGCTGCTGTAACACTGGAGTGCTGCTATGCTGGTTTAGCACTGTAGCATTAAACTGGTTTAGCGCTATAGCAACGTAGGAAGTGCTAGATGTTTTAAACAGCACACCACAGCTATTCAGAAGCTTGTGAAGAGGTGACAATGGAAGAAAGTAGTGGAGTGGTTAGGAGTGCAGACTTCTAATCTGGCATGCTGGGTTTGATTCTGCACTCCCCAACATACAACCAGCTGGGTGACCTTGGGCTCGCCACGGCACTGATAAAACTGTTCTGACCGAGCAGCGATACCAGGGCTCTTTCAGCCTCACCCACCCCACAGGGTGTCAGTGGTGGGAAGAGGAAAGGGAAGGCGATTGTAAGCCACTTTGAGACTCCTTCGGGTAGAGAAAAGTGGCATATAAGAACCAACCCTTCTTCTTCTTCAGTAATCTCAGGGCTCTCTCAGCCTCCCCTCCCTCACAGGGTGTCTGTTGTGGGGAAAGGAAAGGGAAGGTGATTGTAAGCCGCTTTGAGCCTCCTTCGGGTAGAGAAAAGCGGCATATAAGAACCAACTCTTCTTCTTCTTCTAGTTTTCTAAAATGGCATGGCCCAGCTTTGCTAACAGGATGCAAGTGGCTTTGTATGAACAGGGAATTAAAATCCATTAGCAGCCGGTTGCTAAAAGAGTTGTGTTTGCACTGGCATAAAAACCCATTAGCAACCTGATACTAAAATGGGTGATGAAGACTGCCTGAAAGGGACCTAAAGTGGAATGTCTAAAGCAGAGTTTTGAAATATATACAATGGAAGCCCAGGTCACAAAGGTAGCACGGCTGACATTTTACCACCTCTGCCAAGCCAAGCTACTAGAACCCTACCTGGTTCCAGAGCACCTAGCCACAGTGATCTATGTGACAGTCACCTCTAGGCTGGACTTCTGCAACTCACTCTATGCAGGCCAACCCTTATCCTTGTTCTGGAAACTACAACTGGTGCAGAATGCTGCGGCCAGGATTCTCACTCAGACATCATGGAGATCCCACATCCGGCCGGCACTCCAGAAACTTGGCTGGCTCCCCATTGAATTCCGGATTAAGCTTAAGGTTTTGGTAATCAGTTTTAAGGCCATACGCAGTCTATACCCCCAAAAGAGCCTTACGCTCTGCCACCTCCAACCGGCTGCAGATCCCTGACCCCAAAGAAACACATCGGACCAAGAAGGCCCAGCCCTCCACTTGATGGAATGAGCTCCCTGAAGAGATCAGGGCCCTGCCCGAACTTCCACAATTCCGCAGGGTTTGCAAGAGGGAGCTCCTCCATGAGGCCAACTGACGCAAACATCTGCTGGTTTTCAGACGCCCTTCCATGACTGACCAACCTGCTCTGCCCAGGGATTGTCACTGTTCTGGCTGTCATGATTATGTTATGTTATGCCATGTTATGTTATGACAGTTATTTATTGCATTGTTATAATATTCCATGTGAGCATTCCACAATGTTTAATGTAAGCTGCCCAGAGCCATAGGGAAGGGCGGTATAGAAATCTAAATAAATAAATAAACAGCCATTCCCCTCCTGCAACATGTAATTTGGACATTGGTGCTTGCCCATAAGGCCCTTGGCAGTCCGGGTCCTGCGTACCGGAGAGACCGCCTTTCTGTCTTCACCCCCCTGTAGAGCGTTACACTCCGCTAATACCAACCAACTGGTGGTCCCAGTTCAGGTACGTTTGGCCTCAACCTGGACGGAAATTTCCCAGCCTCCTGCCTGGTGGAATGAGCTCCTGAAACACAATGGAGCTCTTCTGCCAGGCCTTTGGCTGGGGCCAAAGCTAAATAACATTTACCTATTCTACCCACCCACCTACTAGTTACCAACATTGAGTAGAAGAAGCCCCAAATTACTGCCAGGCTGCCTGCTCTGAGGGGTGAGAGACCATTGCTGATTTTAACCTATTTGTGTCAACAACTTTTAAAATTAATTCTAAGCCCAAATTTTACTTTGCTTTAACTTATTGTATTATTTTTATCGTGCACCCCCTGAGCCAGCTCACTGGCCTATATAGGGTGGTATAGAAGTCAAATAAATACATAATTGCTTTTATGATGATCGTTATGCATGGTAGATGTCAATTGTTATGCTTTTTGATAACAGATTTGCTCATTATGCATGCATAACAGGGCTATTTGTTCCTCGTAGTATCTGAGTGGAACAGTTGCCCTAGCATCAGCAGTTGTGAGGGAGAGCCTGCTTGGCCAGATGCAGAAATTAGTCAGCTCTCTGCCCCAGGGAGGTAGCAGTGGAAGCATAGGGCAGATGGCTGAAGGTGTGGGGAGGAGGGAAGGGCGATGGGTCATGGTGGTACTGCTTCACGCATCCTGTCAACCTGAATTGATGCATGATTCCGGGGGAGTTGCTGTGTCAGTCTGAAGCGGCAGAACAAAGTTTGAGTCCAGGGGCACCTTGAAGACCAACCCAGTTGGAGTGTTCCATGTGCACATTCCTGGGGCCACAAAAGCTTATTTCCAGAATTAAACTTTGTTGGCCTTAAATAGAGCCTCTTGTGGCGCAGGGTGGTAAGGCAGCAGAAATGTTGTCTGAAGCTGTCTGTCCATGAGGCTGGCAGTTCAATCCCAGCAGCCAGCTCAAGGTTGATTCAGCCTTCCATCCTTCCGAGGTCGGTAAAATGAGTACCCAGCTTGCTGCTGGGGGGTAAACGGTAATGACTGGGGAAGGCACTGGCAAACCACCCCGTATTGAGTCTGCCATGAAAACGCTGGAGGGCGTCACCCCAAGGGTCAGGCATGACCCGGTGCTTGCACAGGGGATACCTTTACCTTTACCTGGCCTTAACGGTGCCCCTGGACTCAAACTTTGATCTGATGCATGCTTACTCAGAAGTAATTCCTCCTGAGTCCAAGGGCTTCTTCTCTCAAGGACGTGTATGTTTTGGATGGGGAACCAGGTGGTCTTAAAAGCCAGTGTTGCACTGTGGTCAGAGTGTCCAGTTACAGCCTGAGAGACCCAAATTCAAACCTCCACTCTGCCCTGGAAGGTGGCCAGGTGACCTTGGGCCGTCACACACTTTCCGCCTAACCTACTTTGCAGGGTGATTTGAGAATAGAATGGAGGAAAGAGGACGGATGCTAAATTAAACAGAAATAAAGTCAGGTGGCCTCACAACAGTTGCCGGCAGGGGAGGCATGGGAAGGAAAGAGGGGAAGGGAGGAGTCCTTAGAAGGAGCAGGCAAACAGCAAGGAGGGGAGCAGAGAAGGATTTCAGGGGAGAGCTGGCTGAAAAAGAGAATCTGTGGCAGGGATCTAGTGGCAGGGGGTGTGACCGCAGGGGCACTGCAGGGTGAGTCCAGCAGCCCATAGGCCCTTCTCTTGCCTAAGATAAAGGTAAAGGTATCGCCTGTGCAAGCACCGGGTCATGTCTGACCCTTGGGGTGACGCCCTCTAGCGTTTTCATGGCAGACTCAATATGGGGTGGTTTGCCAGTGCCTTCCCCAGTCATTACCGTTTACCCCCCAGCAAGCTGGGTACTCATTTTACCGACCTCGGAAGGATGGAAGGCTGAGTCAACCTTGAGCCGGCTGCTGGGATCGAACCCCCAGCCTCATGGGCAGACAGCTTCAGACAGCATTTCTGCTGCCTTACCATTCTGAGCCACACGAGGCTCTTCTCTTGCCTAAACATGAGGCCTAAATATGGGGCTGGCTTGAGCATCCAGTTTGCTCTGAGGATGTAAAAACTGTTTTGCTGAGTCCTACTCCAGGGGATCTAGCTAGGCTCCCAAGTCTGGGTTGGGAAATTTTGGGAGATTTGGGGGGAGGAGCCTGGGGCAAGGAAAGGCTGCTGTTTTCTCCCACAAAACTGATCTCTGTTGTCTGGAGTTGGCACGAACCTGGATTCAAGCAGTGACCTGTGAGAAGCCCAGAGTCTCCAGCTGGAACACTGAGCTGGGCTGCTTCACTTCATGGAGGAGTTATTGAGGCTAATAACCATGGACTGACTTATCTATGAATTTGCCCAGTCTTCCTTTTTTAAAAAAAAGACAAGGACCTGCGTTTATCACAACCACTGGGTCTTGTGTCATTGAGTGCCACCAGCTGCTTCTGCATAGTGCTCCACACTGGTCCAGATCCACTTGTTTTTGGAGGTAGATTTGGAGGGCTAATCGGAGCCTCCATAGGCAGAGGCAGTGTACCTCTGCATGTGTCACTTGGGAGAGGGGGACTAGCAGAGGCCTCCTGCCTTCCTGCAGCTTTTGAGCTGCCCTCTGGCCTCTGCCTGCTGGGCTGTACCAGATCTGGTCTTATCCATCCAGGGCTGCTCGTGTGGATTTTGTGCCCGGCCCTGGAAATGCACAACGATTGCAGCCCTGCTGGGGGGATGGGGGCTGACTGGCCGGGCTCTCGGGGCTCCCCTCCTGCCTCTCAGCCTCCTTTGCTTCCGTGCCCTCCCCCCACCCAGACCAGCCGGGACGTTTGCTGCGTGGTCTTCGCCATCTTCAACGTCATCTGGTCCACGCTGTTCCTAGAAGAGTGGAAGCGCCGGGGGGCCGAGTTCGCCTACAAGTGGGGGACCCTGGACACACCCGCAGAGTCCATTGAAGAGCCTCGGCCGCAATTCCGGGTCAGTTGGGGGCCACAGAGCAAGGGACTGGAGACCCAGGGTGGGGGGAGGTCTTCAGTTGGTGGCCTGGGGCCTGGAGCAGGAAGGAAAACCCTGGGCCCTGGCCCCCAGAATCCTGCGTTTGAGAGTCTCTGTACTTGAATGCTCTCTGGCCACAACTTGTCTACTCTCCGTCACGCCCGGCTTCCCTTGCAGGGCGTGAAGCGCATCAGCCCAGTGACCAACGCCGAGGAGTTTTATTACCCTCCGTGGAAGCGACTGCTGTTCCAGTGCCTGGTCAGCCTCCCCGTCTGCCTCTTTTGCCTCTCTTTTGTCTTCCTCGCCATGCTGGGCTGCTTCGAGCTGCAGGTGAGGGTGCCCAGCTCCTCCGGGAGAGCAGCAGAAAGAAACACGGCACAATTCAGAGGTGGGAGGGTGTTTAGGTTGTTAGCTTTCCAGGCTCCCGCACAAGACACTGCAGTGTGCCCTGGCTCAGATGACCTGAAATCAAAAAGGTTAGACAAACACACGGATCAGTAAATTAGCCATGACAGCTAAATGGAGCCTCCATAATCAGAGACAGTATACCTCTGAGTGGGAGGGAGCCAATTACAGTGAAGCCTTTTGCACCTAGTTTGTTGGATTCTTCAAAGCATCAGGTCAAAGCAAGGAGAGACTCTTCACCCCTGGTTTCTAGAAAGAGTTAGAAAGCTGTTCTCTTTCGAGAGCTTTTCAGTGACTCTCAGGGTCATTGTTGGCCTATTGTTTGTTTTTAAGCACTTTCAGATTTAACATTGATTTCCCCTGTTCTGGGATGAAAGTGCAGCATTCCTTTTGTCAGCTGCCTTGAGCCCTTTTTAGGGAAAGGTGGGGCAAAAACAGATACGTTTGGGGATATGAGAGGACAGAGGCTTCGCTCCTGTGATGTCGTTCCCCTGATGGCTGTGCTGGAGGCGTCTGGCAGGGGCTCATGGGAATTGTAGTCCATGGACATCTGGAGGGCCACAGTTTGACTACCCCTGCTTTAGAGGCTCCTCGGAGGCCGACTCTGGATAACTAGCAGAGTCACTGAGTTCTTTGAAACCAACAGCCTTGGAAGGGAGCAGACTTAGAAGGGAACCCCCCAGGGCTCCTTAGCAGGAAACAGCAAATCAGGTTTCAAACTGGTCTCAAACTGGGTTGAATCTGCCATTCGTTTGAATCTCCAAGGCATTACACCTTGGTGAGATCCCTTCCCAGCCTGATCCTCCTCAGTCTCCAGCCTTGGATCTCCAAGTTTCCCAACCCTGAACTGGCAACCTTAATTGTGCACAAGGGAAAGGGGTGGGATGGGGGGATTGCAGTGAGGATTTTCAACCCAAAAGAGCCTGGAAGGGAAATCCAGAATCGTTTTGACTTTCTTGACCTCTGACAGATGTGGAGCATAAAAAGCTCACCATTGATGTGGCTTCTGGCGTTCTAAGCCTGAGCTTCCATAGGCAGCGTGACCTCCAAGCCTCATGGATGGGGCAGAGGGCTTCCCATCACCCCCGCCTGCTGCCCATTGTGTCTTCTTCTTTCCCCATCCAGGAGTTTGTGCTGAGCATCAAAGAGCTTCCCCGTATTGTGCGCTTCTTGCCGAAGATCATGCTTGCCGTCATTGTCACTGCCTGCGACGAAGTTTACAAGAAAATTGCCTACTGGCTCAATGACATGGGTGATTGCTCACAAACAGACCCAGCTTTTCCGGCCCTCCCCACTTACACTGAATTATCTTTCCCTCGGCTAAATTGCATGCTTGAGTATTCACGTTCTGAATGCAGGGATTTTGCCGTGGAGGCCTGTTAGCGTCTCTTGGCAGGAGTCATTGTTGTGCAAGTGAACCACTCAGGCGAAAGGTTTGCCCTCGAGATTCTCTAAGTGAGGGTGTCTGGATCGATGCAGCTAAATGGAGCCTCCAGATCCAGAGGTAGTGTACCCTGCGGAACCAAATCCTAGGCACATAAAGCATGGGAGGATGTTTATCTCAAGAAGTATCTCCCTTGGGCGACAGGAGTGCTGGATTGTTTTATTTCTTTATTTAAAATATATATTGAACGGCTAGTTATCTTTCTTCCTTACAGAGCTCAAGACTGCTTTAATTAAATGCTGCCCTAAATAAAACCAACTTCAGCTTCTTCCTAAAATTAGAGGGGGCCAGGGGTCCCTCCCTGGGGAGGTGGTCCCATGATCGTGTGGTATCTTTGATGGTGGGGTCGGTCAGGAAACTCCCTGAACTCTTTATTCCTCGGTAGAAATGTGTGGGAGAAGACGGTCCTTCCAATACCCTGGTCCCAAGCCATGTAGATAGATTTGATCAGGGGTCCCCAGCACAGTGCTTATTGGTGCCACAGCCCCTCCTTCCTGGGGCCACGTAGGGCTTTTTCCTCGAGAGTCTTCCGATTGGCCGTTGGAGATCTAATTCAGATTATTTAAAATTGTTGCTTTGGCAACAGATGTCACCCCAACACAAGGGTCTTTACTACATAACTGAAGCCATTTTGTGGCAGCCTCCGTCTCCTGCAGCGGCCATTTTGTGGCAGGCTCCTCCCACTATGCTATGTCAGAATTCCAAAAAGTGCCCACAGGCTGAAAAAGCTTAGGGCCCCGTGGATGAGATTGAGCTTTGATCGTTACTTAAATTTTAGAAGGATACTGTTTGCTAGATTTTAAATCAGGGGTAGTCAAACTGCGGCCCTCCAGATGTCCGTGGACTACAATTCCCAGGAGCCTCAGGGAGTGCTGGCAAGGGCTCATGGGGATTGTAGTCCATGGACATCTGGAGGGCCACAGTTTGACTACCCCTGATTTAAATCGTGTAGAACAGGGGTGGGCAGTCTGTGGCCCTCCAGATATCCATGGACTACAATTCCCAGGAGCCTCAGGGAGTGCTGGCAAGGGCTCATGGGGATTGTAGTCCATGGACATCTGGAGGGCCGCAGTTTGACTACCCCTGATTTAAATCGTGTAGAACAGGGGTGGGCAGTCTGTGGCCCTCCAGATGTCCATGGACTACAATTCCCATGAGCCTCAGGGAGTGCTGGCAAGGGCTCATGGGGATTGTAGTCCATGGACACCTGGAGGGCCACAGATTTCCCACCCCTGGTGCAGAACATTTGACAGGTTCACAGGCAAGCACTAACCAATGTCAAATCACTGGTGGCCAGGAATATACTGGAAGAGAAACTCAGGGGGTAGGGGTGGCGTGTGAGGAGATTGATCGGTCTGGATCATTTTGTGTCCCAAGTTGTTTGCATGCCAGGAATTCACCCCTTGAGCAGGACTTAAGAGGCCCTGCTTCTATTCTGCTTCTTCCTCACCCGCTGCTTTTCTTTTTCTTCCGGCAGAAAATTATCGCTTGCAGAGTGCCTATGAAAAACACCTCATCATTAAAATGGTCTTGGTAAGTTGGGCTGCTTTGCAGGGCTTGGGGTAAATCTAGTCCCCCACCCCACATGCTAGCTTAGCCAGCTTTAAGAAACTTGACAGGGGATGGCTTGCCATGAGAGCTAAATTAAACCTCCATTTTCTGAGGCAGGACATTGCTCTTTCTCCCTGATTTGTGGGCTCTTTAAGAGGGCCGGTGAGCTGAGGCTTCAGCGGGTCAGCATTAGGATTGCCAGTCCCCAATTTGGGCTTAGGGATCCCCCAGTTTGGAGCCTCTCCCCCTGTTTTTGGGTTCTCTGGAACTTACCTGGGACAGGAAGAGCAGAAGCAGGAAGTAAACGTGATGTGGTGGCACTTCCGGAAGCAATGTAGCCACAATGGTGATGTCGGGGGGGGGGGTGATGGACTGAGTTTGGGGCAAAACTCTATGGTAAGAAGTCAATTCTACCATAGAGTTCTTGCCCAAAAGCCAGAGTGTCACCCCTGAAGTTGCCAATGTGCTGATGTGTCGACACATTGTGTTAATCTTGAGTACTCCTCATGCACACCCTAGACAACCCTAGCTGGCATGCAGGTGAACCCTGTGGAGCCCACATTCAGGGCCTGTATCTAGCCAGGTCAGGGTTCAAGGGAGAGTGCACAGAGTGGGCCGGGGGGGAGGGGTGGAGCTGCAGGGAGCAAGTTCAGCCAGGGGCCTGGATTGCGGTGGTTAATTGTCAGGCTAGGCTCTGAGAGATCTGGGTTTGAATTCTAGATCTGCCACAAAAGCTCACTGGATGACCCTAGGCTAGAAGTGGCCAAATTGCGGCTCTCCAGATGTCCATGGACTGCAATTCCCATCAGCCCCTGTGCAGGGGTAGTTCATGAACATCTGGAGAGCCGCCTTTTGGCCAGTCTTGCCTTAGCCCAGGGGTAGTCAAACTGCGGCCCTCCAGATGTCCATGGACTACAATTCCCAGGAGCCCCCTGCCAGCATTCGCTGGCAGGGGCTCATGGGAATTGTGGTCCATGGACATCTGGAGGGCCGCAGTTTGACTACCCCTGCCTTAGCCTGTCACATTCTTTCTGCAACAACTACTCACAGGGCTGTTGTCAGGATAGTGTAAGCCAGTTTGAGTTCCCCTTAGGAAGAAAGGCCATTTACGAAGGATTTAAATAAACAAGATTTCCTCCAACAGTCCTGCAACTCTGTTTCTCTTCTTTCCCACCCCCCCCCTCTATTTTTTCCACAGTTTCAGTTTGTAAATTCATACCTAAGTCTTTTTTACATCGGATTCTACCTCAAGGATATGGAGCGCCTCAAAGAGGTATGACCATCCTAGGCCTGGAACTCAGAGGCATCAAACGGGGGCAGCGGGACGGGGAGAGCTCCAGGTGCCAAAGACTCTCAGCTCTCACCTGGGGCAGTCACAGCAGACTGAGACCACGCTGGGCTTCCGGACGGGCACCGGAGTGGGAATGGCCATGTGGTCCTGCTTCCCCCTCGGACTTGTGGGCAAAAACGTCTTCCTAATCTGCTCCCACCTTTTCCAAACAGAATACCGTTCATTTCTTGGTTTCTGCAGCATGTTTTATGTGTGGATTTATAATTTATAGAATGTTTAGTTTTGAACGGAAGAATCCTGGCCTGAAAGCCACATCTTGAATGGCCAGCCTTCTTGTGTCCATCTTCCAGTTTGGGCTGATTCTGACTTTATTTTAAAATTTAATTTTGATTTCCATCCCCGTCTCCCTCCCTCCCTCCTTCTCTCTCTTTCTCCCACCCCCCCAATCCCATCATGCACAGCTCCTGCTCATCTTTTCTCTCTTCCAAAGTCTGGTGCGTCAGCTCAAAGACGCTCTCCTCCCTTCTGTCCTCCTGCAGCTCCACCTCTCCCTCATCTCCTTTAAGAACCTGCTGAGTTTTGGCTGGCAGTCGGGCGCCTCCAAAGTAGGAGCCGGGTGCAAGACCAAGTGGGCCAGGGCGGGGGAAGCTGGATGGGTCCAAATCTCTCTGTGTTGCAGGACTCCCCCACCCCAACAGTTCAGCACCAGGGCAGGAAATAGCTGGAGGTTTGGAGACAGAAATTGAGGCAGGCAGAGTTTGGGAAGGGGAGGGAGTTCATCAGGTTTGCGACGCTGTAGTTTCCACCCTCCAAAACTGACCTTCTCCTCCCCCGGGACGGTTCTGCGTAGTCCGGAGTTCAGTGGCCGTTCCAGATCTCTCGGCACTACCTGCAGGTTGGTAATGCTGTTGGCCAGGTAGGTTGCATCTGCATAGCTGGGCCGCTGGGATTTGTCTTTGGGTGAAAAGGAATCCCTTGAGGAATAATGGCATGGAAAATATGGAGCATGAAAAGTATGGAGTTAGAGCACTGGGCCAGCATTTGGGAGACATGGGTGCACGTCCTTGCTTGGCCATGAAGCTACCTGGGTGACCTTGGAGCCAGCACCCCTCTTTCCATCTAGCCTACCTTTGCAGGCTTGTTGTGAGAATAAGTTCGGGGTAGAGAGAACCACCTGAGCCTCTCTGAGCCCCTTTGAGGAAAGGCAAGATGCAGCACACACGTTGTGGGCTCCCGAGGGCTTTCAGCCTGGATTTCTTAAAATACATATGCACGCTGGTCTGCTGAAGGGCTGGGTGGGCATGCTAGGGGATTAGGAAATGCAGGTGTGATGTGGAGGAAGTGGAGGGACAGGCACTTTCCTCTCCTGTATCTGAGGGCCATGGAGCTGCCCACTGTTGGAAACAGAATGTTGGGTTGGTCTGTCCAAGCAGGTAGGGTTGCCAACTATGGGTTCGGAAATCCCTGGAGGTGGAGCCTGAGGAGGCTGGGATTAAGGGGATGACAGGGCCCCTGGCAGAATGGAGCCCACCTTCCGCAGATGCCATTTTCGGCTGCCGTTTTCTCCAGGCTCCCTGACTTTGTTAATCTGGAGATCAACTGTAATGGCAGCAGAGGTTTGGAAAAACAAAAATATAGTGAGCCGAACAGCGCAGGTAGCAAGTAATGCAGAAAACCATAAAGAAGAAGAAGAAGAATTGGTTCTTATATGCCGCTTTTCCCTACCCGAAGGAGGCTCAAAGCGGCTTCCCTTTTCTCTCCCCACAACAGACACCCTGTGAGGTGGGTGAGGCTGAGAGAGCCCTGATATTACTGAAGAAGAAGAGTTGGTTCCTAGATGCCGCTTTTCCCTACCCGAAGGAGTCTCAAAGTGGCTTACAGTCGCCTTCCCTTTCTTCTCCCCACAACAGACACCCTGTGAGGTAGATGAGGCTGAGAGAGCCCTGATATCACTGCCCGGTCAGAACAGTTTTATCAGTGCCGTGGTGAGCCCAAGGTCACCCAGCTGGTTGCATGTGGAGGAGTGCAGAATCGAACCCAGCATGCCAGATTAGAAGTCTGCACTCCTAACCACTACACCAAACTGACTCTCAAAAGGGCAATAAAGATACTGAAAGCGCTCAATCTTGATTATTTAATGTCGTTCTGAATAAGTAAAAATTGGCATTTTCATATATCTATATCTATCCACATCTATATCTACAATAAATACATAATCACCAGTAAAGTTACATGATCACCAGTAAACAAAATGTACATTTATGAAACACACAAAAAACATTTTTTACCTGCGCCTAGTGGCTTTCCTGTGAGCCACAAACACACAAGGAGTTTTTGACCAGCGTCTGGCTTCTTGGAAAGTAATTCGTTACTGCAAGCTTCAGATGTTAATTATCTCACTGGAAAGCGATCTTAAATAGTTCCAACCAGGTGAATTCAATACGTAGTGGTACATTCTTGTTACAGTAAACCTTAAGCTACAATGTATATTTAATGATGACTATTAAATTTTATGCAGATGAATATGATTATGAAAAATCCATTTCATTAGGAGCTAGGGAATTTAAAAAGTGAATGAAAGCAGTTTTTTTCTGCACTGTTAGGTGCTCAGTGTCAACTTTTTCATAAGCTTTGGAATTAACAACCTCTGAAATTATAAACTGAAACTCATCAGAGGTGTCATCTGCTACCGAATCTAATGAGCTACTGAAAGTGCCTCTTTCACGTGATTCCTAATTCTGGATCTATAATCACCAATTCTTAATTTAATTCATCTGTTTGATTTTCCAATCCAGTTCTTAGTGCTACGATTAGAGAAATGTGTGAGTTCCAAGCTAAAGTTATTTTCTGCAAAAGAAATAATGTTTGTCTCCCATGCATATTTACACACAATACAGTGGTGATGTTTAAAGTGGACACCGAATCGCTCATGTCTGTGTCGCCATCTTGACAATCTGCATGTAAAATAAAATTACCAAATGCAAATCCTTAGATAGGATTTCTAAAGCTCCCAGAACCAAACTTTTGACCAAACAACTGAAACCTGTTAAACCAGTAGTAAATTGGCTTCTGAATTTTTTTTCTACTTGCCACTGATTTAAAGAAAATCATAATAAAAGGTAAAGGTAAAGGTATCCCCTGTGCAAGCACTGGGTCATGTCTGACCCTTGGGGTGATGCCCTCTAGCGTTTTCTTGGCAGACTCAATACGGGGTGGTTTGCCAGTGCCTTCCACAGTCATGACCGTTTACCCCCCAGCAAGCAAGCTGGGTACTCATTTTACCGACCTCGGAAGGATGGAAGGCTGAGTCAACCTTGAGCCAGTTGCTGGGATCGAACTCCCAGCCTCATGGTCAGAGCTTCAGACAGCATGTCTGCTGCCTTACCACTCTGTGCCACAAGAGGCTCTTCAAAATCATAATAAATAGTATATTTTAAGGGAGGCCCTGGCAGAAACCACAAATTGGTCTGAAGAGATCTAAACCTGTTAGAAATATGCTTTTCAGGCCAATGTGTGGTTTCTGCTCACATCCCAGGGTCTCCCTTAAAATATACCAGGCTGGAGCTTCGTTATACTATTTTTAGCTGAAAGATCCCGTGCTAAAATATTTAATGATGGTTAGTGATGGAGTTCCTTTTAATCCTAGTGAAAAGACTGAAGGGTATATTCTAGGGTTGTGCGCTTCAGCCACCTCGGTGATCTCCGAAGGCCGAAGTGACACGTAGGAGGGCAGCACCATGGCACAGAGAGGAGGGGTGGTGGTTGGCAGCATGCCAGCCAGCGGCAGTGGCCCTCCTCTCTCTGCCATGGCGCTGGCCGCTTCAGGCTTCGGTGATCGCATCATGTATAAATTGGCTATGCTGGGTGCAATTGTACTCCCCCCAACAGATAAAATGGCTTTCTAAATCTGAAAAAAATATGTTTGAGGCAGATGTCCAACAGGTCAAGTATAAAATTGGCAGGTGGAAAACTATTCTGTGGCATGCCAGAGCTTGATCAACCACAATCCTTGCTTCCTCTGAAATACAAGGGAGCATCTTTCGTAAATGATTTAATGTGGTATCTTACTAGTGATTCTAATGAGGCGTTAACCCCTGAAATTATAGGTCTGACAGGAGATAATTCACCAGGTTTCTTCACCTTATGAACTTTTGGACTGGAGAGAGAGAGAGAAATTAGAATCCTTTATTGGCATAACAAACCATAATCCAGAGAGAACAAAACCCGAATATCAGAGAAAACTTATACAAGGACACGTTCCTGCCTCAACAAACATCAGTTGTTTATTTTCAGCATATTCCCTAGAGCCTCTTGTGCCACAGAATGGTAAGGCAGCAGAAATGCTGTCTGAAAGCTCTGCCCATGAGGCTGGGAGTTCGATCCCAGCAGCCGGCTCAAGGTTGACTCCGCCTTCCATCCTTCCGAGGTCGGTAAAATGAGTACCCAGCTTGCTAGGGGGTAAACGGTAATGACTGGGGAAGGCACTGGCAAACCACCCCGTATTGAGTCTACCATGAAAACGCTAGAGGGCGTCACCCCAAGGGTCAGACATGACCCGGTGCTTGCACAGGGGATACCTTTACCTTTAACCACAATCCTAGCAAGTTTATAAGGATCTTGTTCAGATAACAATGATTTTATAATGAGGGATTTGGAACTGCATTTGGAGTGTAGATCTACCAAATAGCTATGAATAGCAGCTTGTTAGGCCAAAAGAGCCGGGCAGTCCAATACAAGAGTGTCCAGGAGTGTCACAGCCATGTAGGCAGTATCTGTCAGATGCAGATTTTTGGTGAAACCTTCCCCAAGTCACACTAGAGGTAAAGGAATGGACTCTTGCTAGTAAAAGGGCCCTTGCTAGTAAGTGGGAGTAGATATGATGGGAAGGTTTTGTATTTTGGAAAAATATCCCAGAACTGGGAGGAGCTTTTGGAATAGCATGAAAAACAGGAACGCTGGGGTGCTGGTTGAACAAAAACCGAAACGTTCTCTTATTGATATAATTCAATGACCTACCTTCAGTTTGGTGTAGTGGTTAGGAGTGCGGACTTCTAATCTGGCATGCCGGGTTCGATTCTGCGCTCCCCCACATGCAACCAGCTGGGTGACCTTGGACTCGCCACGGCACTGATAAAACTGTTCTGACCGGGCAGTGATATCAGCGCTTTCTCAGCCTCACCCACCTCACAGGGTGTCTGTTGTGGGGAGAAGAAAGGGAAGGCGACTATAAGCCGCTTTGAGCCTCCTTCGGGTAGGGAAAAGCGGCATATAAGAACCAACTCTTCTTCTTCTTCTTCTTCTTCATTGAAGATAGTCTTAATAACAAATGTAATTTTGGGATCCACTTGTGTCATGCCAATGAACATAAGAGTTATCCTCATTTACACAATATGTTCACAGCCGTGTATTTAAATTGCACGTACCCAGGTGTTCAGGTGGGTGAAGGAGCCGTTTTAGTGTGGAAAGGCCCTCAGCTCCGTTCCCTCCCATGCAAGTGGCTCACATGTGGCCCTGTCTTTCTCCCTTCCTCTCCTGCCCTTCCTGCAGATGCTGGCCACCCTGCTCATCACCCGCCAGTTCCTACAGAATATCAAGGAGGTCTCTCAGCCGCACCTCTACAGCAAATTCAAGCGGGGGGACTTCAGTGTCCAAAACCTCCGTGACATCGTCCACACTGTTTTCCGGCTGCTCACCCAGAAGTACAACTTGGCTAGACCTCCAGGGGCCGACCCTCAGCCCCGACGAGGCCACCCGCAGGCGGGACATGGGCCAGAGCCCCCCGAGGCAGCAGACGGGGTCCCCAAGGGGGAGAAGAAATGCCTGAACGGCGGGTGCGGGGTTCCCGAAGAAGAGGACGAAGAGGACAAAAAGGAGTCTGATTCGGAAGATGAGAGCATCCTGGACTGTGGGCTGAAGCTCAAGAAGGTGAGCTTCATTGAGAAGGCCGACCGGAAGTCTGGGGAACTCAGGGGCCTGGAGGAGGTCAGCTTCCTGGAAGAAGGGAGCCCCACCATGGTGGAAAAGGGGATGGACCCGGCCTCCGTGTTCGAACTGTGCGAAGATGATGAGGAGTGCGATGGGGCATCGGGGAGCCCCGTGAAGGGTCCACCAGAGGCTAAAGAACCTGTAGTTGTCATGCGAGCCCGGAGGCCTCGAGGCGCCAAGAACCCAGAGGAAGGTGAGGAGGAGGAAGACGAGGAGGAGGAGGAGCGGAAGCCCACCAGGACCTCGTGGATTGACCCGCCAGAGGAGAACTACACCACGCAACTGGCCCAGGCTGAAGTGGAGAGCTGCATGAAGAAATACGAGGTCAGATGCAAATAGGGGAACTCTTGGAGGGTGGAGCCTAGAGACAGGTGGAGGTGGGCTGGGGCGGAAGTCTAGAAGAGAGGAGGTCCCTAAAGCCCACCAATTGTCTGCCATTATCCCCAGGGGAACTAATCTTTGTGGTATTCAGTTCACTTGTAATTCTGGCCTCTCTCTGGGCCCCATGTGGAAGTTATCTTTAATAGACACTACAAGAAGAAATAGCTAGATGGACTAGTGAGAGGGGAAAGGATTTTTGCTGGCTTAAAATTCAGGCCTTCATTCCAGTGTGGAAAGCTTGAAGGGTTTTGGTTAAAAATAATGGAGATATTGCTAGCCTGTGAAAGAGCAAAGGATTCTTCCAGTTTTAGAATTAAGAATTTAATCCCAACAGGAGAATTTGAAGGACTTTGGTTGAAATAACCATGTTGACAATTGAGGAAGTACTAAAGAGGCAACATATTTATCCAGCGTTTCCATCTTGTGATTTCATATCTGGGCATTTTTCACAATTGAGGCTACAGCAAAGATTGCTTTCGTGTCGAATCATTCTTTGTAAGATTTGGAGCGTTTCAGCAACCATATTAATGTTTTATTACGTTCAAACTTGTATCTTAAAGGTAAAGGTAAAGGTATCCCCTGTGCAAGCACTGGGTCATGTCTGACCCTTGGGGTGACGCCCTCCAGCGTTTTCATGGCAGACTCAATACGGGGTGGTTTGCCAGTGCCTTCCCCAGTCATTACCGTTTACCCCCCAGCAAGCTGGGTACTCATTTTACCGACCCCAGAAGGATGGAAGGCTGAGTCAACCTTGAGCCAGCTGCTGGGATTGAACTCCCAGCCTCATGGGCAAAGCTTTCAGACGGCTGCCTTACCACTCTGCGCCACAAGAGGCTCTTTTTGCCTTAAAGATAATGGCTCCTAAACAATATGATATGGCCTTCACACAGTGTTAAATGTGGCCTGTTTTGGATAACCTCCATACATGGTTTCCTCATTTCTTGTCTTATCCCACCTGGAAGTTGGCAACCTTAGGACCCCCTCCCCCCAGTGGCAAAGTCTGAAATTTCCTTATCCTTTTTCTTCCAGCCTCTTAGACTTTTATGCTGTTGACTTTTGCCACCTATTGATGTACTGAGTCAGCAATTTTCCACCTATTGCTGCACTCAGAAGCCCTTAATAAGGACATACATTTAAACACTGAATTGAGAACAATTAGAGAAAATTTCTGAGTATCCTTCCTTTACCTTTCTTCAGCTCGAATCAAATCCTGCTGTACCTTAAAGACTGATTTTTTAGGGTAATTTTTTAGAAGCTTACCTGGCTGCCAAGGGCATGGTGATGGCTACTGTACAGTTGAACTTTTGGATAAGGGGGAACTTTTGGATAAGGGGGAAACTCGTAAGGCCCCGTGCAGAGGCTTTCCCCAGGATCTACAGCTCCCGTTCTGCTGCAGATCAGCCCGGCTACCCTCTTGTTTCAGCCCCAGCTTGCAAAATGGCTTAAGCTGGCTGAGTGGCCGTGAATGGGATGGCGAGAGAGATAGCAAGGCTTCCCCAGAACGGAGAGCAGGTGGCCCCAGCTAGGATCCTGTGTCCATCAGTGGCCAGCCAAGCATTCCCTGGGAAGTTCCACCAGCAAAGCCTGATTTATCCCCATTGCCTGCCACTGATCCTGGGAGTTCCATTAGCTGTCAGGACTACTAGCCAGGAAGACTAGACCGATCCACCTTCATGAATTTGCCTGGAACAAGTTTTTAAACATCCATTTAAGAAGCTTACAACTGTGTCTTGTGGCCTTGAGTTCTGTAAGCAAACCATCTCTGCTAAACCCAGGTACGTTCAGAGCCAGGAAGAGAGGAAGGTTTCAGGCGAGGGGCTTTTCACCGACATCCTGATTCTCTGCTTACCTGCAACCCCTCCCTCTCCCCATAGGACACATTCCAGGACTACCAGGAGATGTTCATCCAGTTTGGCTACGTGGTTCTCTTCTCCTCGGCCTTCCCGCTGGCCGCCATGTGCGCCTTAATCAACAACGTCATCGAGATCCGCAGTGACGCCTTCAAGCTCTGCACGGGGCTACAACGCCCTTTTGGGCAGCGGGTGGAAAGCATTGGAGAGTGGCAGGTCAGGAGAGTTACACCAATGTTGTCATTCCGCCCCGCCCCAGTCCAGGTTGCCTTCACTTAGCCAAAGGAAAATAAGAACCTAAGCAGAAGGTGAGCCTGGACGTAGCGGACCTGGGTGCATCTAGTCCAACATTCAGCAAAGCAGCTGGCCTGATGGGAACAGCCCACCACTGGAGGTCCTAGTTGGTGAGCATCCATCTAAGTGAGCAGCTGCCCTGAGTGGATGGACCAGGCTAGCCCGGTCTTGTCAGGACTCAGAAGCCAAGCAGGCCTGGTCCTGCTTAGCATTCGGATGGGAGGCTGCCAAGGAAATCCAGGGTTACTATGCAGAGGCAGGCAGGGGCAAACCACCCCAGCCATCTCTTGCCATGAAAACCCGATGGGAGCAGCATAGCCAGGTTCATGGCCATAGCCAGGTCTTGTGGCAGGGAGTTTCACAAGCTAATTATGTGGAAGAAGTGTTTTCCCTGGCTCTGTTGCCCATCCAGTATTGGGTGGTTCTCAAGGCTAAGTTTGATGAGGGAAGGAGAAAAAACGTTCATCGGCCGTTGTCCATCGTTTTAGAGGCCACTTAGCTGTTTTCCTAAATCAAAATGGCCAGAACCTTCCTCACAGGGAATGTGCTCCAGCCCTGTCACAGAAGGAAGCCCAGGCAGGGTGAGAAACTCAGGAGCCAAATTCAGTCCCCCACAACTGAGCTGCTTCCTTTGTGTTTGAGTGACATTAGGGGCATCCAAACAGCTCTGATCTGCTGACCTGCAAATGGGGCTCATCTCCTTTCCTGTTAACTGCCGACTGGACTGTGGAACTGTTCATGGTCGCGGCCTCTTGGGAACTGTAGCTTTTTCCTCTTTGGGGTTTTATTTTTATTTTTGCAAGAACCATCTGCTGGAGGAACCATGGCCACGCATTCCAACTAGGGGCTTCTGACCTCCAGTCGCTCTTCAGGCTGTGCGTGACGTGGGGCTTTGCATCCTCTATGCAGAAACAGTGAGGTCTAGGAGCACGCTCTTCTGGGGATGCTGGACAAAACTGAGAGCTCTTTTCTCCCTGCAGAAAGTAATGGAGGCCATGGGGGTCCTGGCAATCGTGGTGAACTTCTACCTGATCGGTCAATGCGGGCAACTGCAGCGCCTCTTCCCATGGCTGAGTCCCGAGGGGGCAATCATCTCCGTGGTGGTGCTAGAGGTGACTGCTTGTTTAAGGGCCCTCCCTCCCTCCCTCCTCCTCGTCTTGGCTACTGCAGTTGGGACAGGTTGAAGCTCTTGGAGATCAGTGCGGGGGGCCTTCCGTCTCAAGACAGCCAGCAGGGGTTTAGGGGCCAGTGTGTTTGTCTAAGCTCTGGGAGACCCGGGTTCAAATCCCCATTTTGGTCATAGAAATCTGGTAGGAAAGGTCACATTGATTGAATCATTCTGCCCTCACAGGGACCAAGGTGCTGAACACCTTAAAACAGGGGTAGTCAAACTGCGGCCCTCCAGATGTCCATGGACTACAATTCCCAGGAGCCCCCTGGGGGCTCCTGGGAATTGTAGTCCATGGACATCTGGAGGGCCGCAATTTGACTACCCCTGCCTTAAAACATGCATGATAGTCACATTTTAAAACCATTAAAATCAGCCCCGCCACCAAGAAAAAACCCTATGTCATTCAAACAAATTCAAAATAGAGCTAAAATATGTACAAAGATGTAAAAACAGCCATTAAAACGTTGTTCAGGAAGAAGGGGATCACTGACAGAACTCAAAATAAAATAAAGAAGAAGAGTTGGTTTTTATACCACGCTTTTCTCTACCCGGAGTCTCAAAGCAAGTTACAATCTCCATCCCTTCCTCTTCCCACAACAGGCATCCTGTGAGGTAGGTGAGGCTGAGAGAGCCCTGATCCTTTGTGAGAACAGCACTATCAGGGCTGCGACTGGCCCAAGCTCACCCAGCTGGCTGCATGTGAGGGAAGAATGGGGAATCAAACCCAACTCACCAGATTAGAAGGCCTGCTCTTAACCACTACAGCAACATGGCTCCATCCAGCAACAAAAAGCGAACAGACAAATCTGGGCAGAGTTCCAAAGCTTTGGGGATGCCACTGCGAAAGCCCTCTCCTTGGATGCCATTTGCCTAATCTCAGAGGCCTCAAAGCAGGGCCTCTGAAGATGATTATAAGGGTACCCCTTTCCACCACACACTATCCCCCATCAACCCCCATATGTTCCAAATTGAGCGCTATAGTGTTAAAGCAATAGAGCCAGTTTGGTGTAGTGGTTAGGAGTGCGGACTTCTAATCTGGCATGCCGGGTTCGATTCTGCGCTCCCCCACATGCAACCAGCTGGGTGACCTTGGGCTCATCACGGCACTGAGAAAGCTGTTCTGACCGAGCAGTGATATCAGGGCTCTCTCAGCCTCCCCCACCTCACAGGGTGTCTGTTGTGGGGAATGGAAAGGGAAGGCAACTGTAAGCCGCTTTGAGCCTCCTTTGGGTAGAGAAAAGTGGCATATAAGAACAAACTCTTCTTCTTCAGTGATATCGGGGCTCTCTCAGCCTCCCCCACCTCACAGGGTGTCTGTTGTGGGTAGAGGAATTGGAAGGCGACTGTAAGCCGCTTTGAGCCTCCTTTGGGTAGAGAAAAGTGGCATATAAGAACAAAATCTTCCTCTTCAGTGATATCAGGGCTCTCTCAGCCTCACCCACCCCACAGGGTGTCTGTTGTGGGGAGAGGGAGGGAAGGCGACTGTAAGCCGCTTTGAGCCTCCTTCGGGTAGGGAAAAGCGGCATATAAGAACCAACTCTTCTTCTATGTTTTCTCCGTGGAATCCAGGCATCTCAGTCTGGCCACGGTGTAGTCTGGAAGGGGCCTGTACCTCACAAAGCAGCCATGAGGGCGCCCTATAGGGGCCATAATTGTGGGGAAGACTTGCAAATCTCCCCCTTTTCATGCTGACCTAAACTGTCCTCCTCATCCACTTATATTTATTATATTTGTATACTGTCCTCCCCTCATGGCTCAGGGTGGTTTACAGAAAATTGGGAGACGACGATACAGGTAAAAACATGGCCCAATAATAAAAGCAGCATAACAGTAGTAACAGTAGAGTTTGGCGAAAGTGATTTTACTTCATTAAAACATTAACAGCCACGTTAACCACTGACTGAATCCCACCGGCTGGTCAGTGCAGGGTTGCCCTTTTGTTTGCTCCAAGGGCACATCTGTGTGAGGGAAGGGGTTCTGGGGGCCCCCTGGGGGGTGTTGCTTCTGTCGGATCTCAAATGCCTGGCTGAAGAGCTCTGTTTGGCAGGCCCTGCGGAACTTAAAGCCCCATTGGGGGGAAAAGGTTGCCCTAGTCATGCCCTGCCCTCCCACAATGCAGTCTTGGGAAATGCCGCGTGTGGGGTGTGTGAAAAGTGAAGCCCTCCCTTGGTCACAGTAGCCGTGGGGGGGCACTCTGCTTTTGGAGGCTGCCCCCCTCCCAGTTTGACCCTCTTTGACCGTTTATGCACTGGAGGTTTCATGCCAGGCTGCAGGCTGCAGTTTTAGTTATGGCTGGTTGCCCCACCTCTTCCTGCACCCACACTGGGGAGAATTTGGCCTAGTGCACCTCATCTGCCCCCAATTTTTTCTCCTGCACGGGAGCTGGGGCAGTGACGTTCCCGGTGCGTAAATAGTGCTTGTGAAGCAAAGCATGCAGAAGAAGGAAACGAGAAGAAAAGCTGGTTGTTTGTACCTCGCTTTTCACTACCCAAAGAAGCCTCAAAGTGGCTTGCCCTGTGAGGAATGAGAGGCTGAAAGAGCTCTGAGAGAACTGTGACCGGTCCAGGATCACTGAAAAGAGGATGAGTGGGGAATCAAACCCGGTTCTCCAGATTAGAAGCTGTAACTCTTCACCCCAACGCCACACCGGCTGAAGAGATGGAGGGTTGGGGGGGGGGGGGCTGCGTGTGCATAAGAGCAATTTGATGCATTTGCCCCTTTCCCTTTTCTTCCCCTCAGCATTTTGCCTTCTTGCTCAAATATGTCATCCAAGTAGCGATTCCAGACATCCCAGCCTGGGTGGCGGAGGAAATGGCAAAACTTGAATATCAGCGTCGTGAAGCCTTCAAGGTCAGTGTCCCCTTCCTCTAGAGCACACTCTGCCCTCTGGGTTGGGAAAGATTTTGGGAAAGATTTTGGGGGTACTGACTGGGGAGAGAAGGATTTGGTGGGGGGACAGACACCAGCAGGGATGTAATTCCATAAAGTCTGCCCTCTCGAAAGCATCCGTTTTCTTCAGGAGGACTGATCTCTGTCGTCTGCCAATCAAGTGTAATTCTGGGGGACCTCCAGACCCCAACTGGAGGTCCCCCAGAATTACACCTGATTTGCAGACGACAGAGAAGAGCCAGAGACAAACCTGCCCTGCAGCTGCCAGTCAGTAAACCAGGGGAGGGGGCTAAAATTTCATCCACCAGAAAGAGAAATAAGCTGCATCTTTCTTTACTGTGTGCAGGGAAGGAAGAATAAACTAGGGGCATGGGTGCATTAATACAGGAAAATGATTTGTAGTATTAGATCTGTAAATTAGAAAGTTGTGGTTCACATCCCACTTCTGACAGAAGCTCAGAAGAGTTCTTTGGACAGTATCTTCCAGTCCTAGTGATCTTGCCTCCTTTTGTCATAAAGGGGTAGTAGTAATAATTAGTAATAAAGGGGTAATAGTAATAATTAGGTCTCCAACCTTACGTAAGGTGTTTTAATCATAGGAGCTTTCGTTGATTAATTCATCCAGTGCAGCTCAGAATTTAGTTTGGATCCAAAAGTGGGTTGCAGCTCCCCCACAGATTTCCATGCTGCCATTCTCCCCACTGGCTTCCGTCGTTCTCCTCTCCACAACCCTGAGAGGTGGGTGAGGTTGGCCCAGGGTCACCTGTTCAGTATCACCATGGCCAGTATCAGGACGGGAAATGCCTGGATATTTGGGAGGTTGGGCCTGGGTAGGGTGCAATTTGGGGAGGGGCAGGATCAGCCTTGGGAGGGTAGACTCTCTGGCGTTATATTATACCCTGCTGAAATATCCCCTTCCCCAATCCTGTCTCTCCAGGCTTTACCCCCCACCCCCACATCCAGGCATTTCCCAACCTGAAACTGGCCATGGACGACCATGGCCCTCCTCTCAGGATTGTGGAAAGGAGAATGACGGAAGCCGCTGGGGGGGGGGGGGGGAGGCAGCATGGAAATGAATCAACTACCAGATTAACTGGGGCTGCCTTTTTACTCTATCCAAAGATAGACTGAAGTGGACTCAGTGTGGAATTGGGCCGTGAAAGGTGGCTGGGTGACCTGGGGCAGGTCTCCCCTGTGCCACCCGGGGTGGGCGGGAATGGGGCCCCTTCCAGCCAGCCATGGGATTTCTAACCCCCCCCCCCACAGAAACACGAGCGGCAGGCCCAGCACCATTTCCAGCAGCAGCAGCGCCGCAAGCGGGAAGAGGAGGAGCGCCAGCGCCACGCTGAGTACCACGCCCGGAAGGAGCGGGAGAGCGGCCGGGAGGAAGGCAAGGCCGACGGGGGAGGGCCGGAGCCGGCCCATGAGAAGAGCCAGCCCAAAGGCAAGGCCGCCAGCGGTTCAGGCCACAGCTCGGAGAAGCCCAAACGCCCCAGCTCCCTCCTGGCCACCAACAATGTGATGAAGCTCAAGCAGATCATCCCGCTGCAGGGCAAGTTTTTGTCAGGGGGCGCCGGAGCAACAGCCCCGGGGACGGCCCGCTCCCCACAGTCCCCCACCAGCACGGACAACAAGCTGCCCGGCTTCCTGAGCTTCAAGTTCCTCAAGTCCCCGGAGACAAAGCGGGAGGCCAGCACGGAGAAGGGGCAGTCCCCCACCAAGCCTTTCAACCCGAGCAAACTCTTCAATTTCAGCAAGTCAGAGGGGGGGAACGGAGCCCCCCCACTGCCGCAGGCCCCGAGGGCCGGCCACGCGGCGGACCCTGGCGAGAGGCTCCCGGCCACAGGCAGGTCCCACCTCAACGGGATGATGGCCGAGGAGACGGCAGACGAAGCCGATATCCGAACGATGGCGGCGGAGGAGGGCCCGAGCCATAAACTCTAACCCGCGGCTGGGGGCAGGAAGGGAAGCCGCTGTGATGGGGGGAGGGGGGAGGAGGAGCAGGTGGCTGGTTCTTCAGGCAAAACTGGGGCACCCTCAATCTTGAAGCTGGGAGCAGAACTCCACGTGGATTTGGCAAAGTCCAGGTCACTTGGTTTTGGAGAGCCACTGAGAGGGCCAGGCTTCCGGCTGAGAAAGGAGAAGGAGGAGAAGGAAGGGCCAAAGTGGGTAAGCGGGAGGGGAGGGGGGGGCTGTGACTTCAGCACGCCACTGTAGGTGATCACCTGTCTCTGCCTGCAGCTCACCTGAAGGGCTGGGGACACGCAAGGAACTGCCCGTTAGGAGTCCCTCTTCGCTCCTCAGACCTGAGTCAACAGGCTCAGTCTGAAGGGCTTTAGCAGTTTGGTTGTGCGTCCTCCCTCTTTGTGTGCCTGGGGCGGAGACCTGCCACTAGGGCCTGGCCAGAATCCCCTTCTGGACTAGCTTTTGGGAATCTGCAGCAGAGCGGACAAATGGAGCTCATCTGTTGAGGACAGAAAAAAATTGGGGGGTGGGGGGAGAAATATCCTTTTGTGAGGTTTGGAGCCATTATGAGAGCCCAGTTTAGGGAAGCTGTTGCAGACACACTCCCCGCACATACACATTTAGAATGCCTTCCACCTTAGAACCACTTGAGAGGAAGTCAGAGCTCAGATTTACTTCCAAATATTGATATTCTCATTTAACCCACCCACCCATAGGTACCCGTCTCTGTCCAGCAGTACAAGTTATGGACGCTGCTGAATTTCGTGCAGTTCAAAACGATCCCACTTAGCCAATGAGGACTCACAAATGCTTCGGCAGGGCGCCCTCAACAGCACCACATTCTTAAAACGTGCAGGAGCAACATCTGAAATTTTCCCGATTTAGAATTTGCATAGATATACCCTAGCAGCCCTTTTTGCATTTCAGGCTCAGCAGCAGGAATCAGGGGGGGGCAGATTTGCCCAGAGCTACTGTATTTTACACCCAAAACAAGCCTGGTCACGGGGAAGCCTGGAGGGCTTTCCGGATGCAATGCCTGCCAACCTGCCTTTGAGAAAGATTCCTAGCCCACAACTCTCTCATCTCCCTTCCTGGAGAATTCCTCTAGCATACTGCCTGCCCCCTTTTTTGCTTGAACAACAGCCCTGCAGGACAGGATCGCCATGGGCCCAAGTCGTTTTGGGAAAGAGAGACATTTTTGAGCCGAAGTTTGTGCATGGTTGGCATTTTTTTGCACTATAAACAAAACTGAAATTTCTTTTGCCTTTCCTGCTGATGGCTGGGAGCCACTGCCTTGGCATTTGAAAAAGCAGGCTGTGTGGGGGGGGGGGGGGGGACAGAGACAGGCAGGCATCAGCAGATTTGGCAACAAAGATCTACTCCATGAATTGATCAATTGTTGGAAACTTTCACTGGCAGGGAAAACCTACAAGGAGGCCGGCCCTCCCAAGCGATTGGGGGGGCCGGGGGCCATTTAAATAATCTGTGTTCTGTTGTTCTTGCGCAATAAGGACCCCCTTGACTTTTATGCCAAGGATAGGGGTTTGATCCTGTGGTTTGGTAATGTGGGGGGGGGAGATATGCTTTGACTTCAAGGAAATATTCAGAATTGGTTTCCGGGTGTGTAGGGAGGGATCTCTACCAGTCCGTTTGTTGCAAACTGGGAAATAGTTATGGTAGCTGGGGTGGGGTGGGGGGGCCCAGTTAGCTGTAGCAGATTTTAACCCCTTGGAAATGGGGGAGGGGGAGGGAGCATGGCTGGCAGGCTTTGTGTGGTTTCATGCTACCCTCGCCGTCTTCCCCAATTGGGTTATTGCTCAAAAAGTCCCCTCTTCATCTTCCTGCGACTTTCACTGTACCCGTCTCTCTTGCAGGGTCCAAGTTTAAAAAGGGAAAGTTTTTACTTAATTTTGCAGATCAGCGGGTGCTGTAGCGGGAGGGTCCTTGATGGAACACCCTCCATTTCAGAGGCACAATTTGACAGGCGCATCTCAGGTTCTGACCTCTCGCAAAAAACGGCCTTGTGGGGCTGCGTTTGTGTTTTAAGGGGCTGCAAGCCGGCAGGGGAAGGAAGGAGGTCCCTGTAAAAATGAAGGGAGGTGCCCCCGCCCTGCTTTCCTTCACAGGTGACTCCCCCAAGCCATGACTGGGAGGTGGGTGGTGGGAAACTGGGGGGTACTGGGATCCTCTTTGCGTTGGCTTTTGTCCAAGCCTCCCCAAAGGCCAAAAAGCCGTTTCACCCAAGCTGCTCAACCATCCTAAAGCCCTGGCAGAAGCCACGGCCCTCCTGGCCCGGATCTTAACGGGTGGACCAGTTAGTGTTTTGCTTATCATGTTCTTCCACGTCTGACATCCTTTCGTGTCACATCCAAGCCATTTCGCGACAGCAATAACACAGCTCTGACGGCTGGCTGCAGGCCTCGACTCCCCATGGGTTCCTCCAGTGCTTGGTGGTGGTAGAAACACGGGTGCAAAAAAGCAGCAGCAGCAGCAGTGAACTCAACTGCCAGGCTCAGGAAAGGGGTAGTTCCTCCAGTGGATGCCTGGCCTTTAGCCGTGCAGAGATGGTGTGATGGAGGAACTATTCTTTTCCAGCCCCCCCCATGCCCGGAGGACAAAACTCTGTGTAAGAGTGGGCTCCCCAATACCACCACCACCCTGGTCCCAAGCAGCCACCCATGAGGTTGCTCTGTCATCTGGGAAGTCCAGGAGACATGAGGCATGCCAAAGGAAGGCAGAGCAGGGGCTGCAAGCCGGCAGGGGAAGGAAGGAGGTCCATGTAAAATGAAGAGGTGCCTCCTCCAGCAGTCAAACACAGGACAACTCTGCGGAGTCCAGGGGGATGGGGGCAGCCTCCTGGTGCCCTCCACCACTGAAGGCAATGCCGTCTGTTTGTGGTCTCACTCCTCGGAGCAATGGCGACCGTACAAGAGAGGAAATTCCTTTTTGGGAAGGGGCGGGAATGTTATTTTTTAACTTTATTTATTTGCTGCATTTATTTATTTTGCCTTGAATAAGGAAACAGAAGGGGGAAGTAGCAGGACTTTTTCTTTAAGTTATTTTTGTCATATTTTTGTAAAACTGGCAGAAATGCAATAAAAACTATATTTCAACAAAAGGGGAAGGAATGAGGCTTTTCTTTTCCCCAGGTGGAAGGTGGATGGACACAGTAGCTCCCCCCCCCAAACAAAAACACCTGGGCATGGGGCAGGATGCACCTGGCCTGTGTTGCTGTGGTATGGGGCAACCTCTGAAGGGCCCATCAGAGACCAAAGAGCTAAGCCAGCAGGCCCGGAAGCCCAGAGTGCTGGACAAGGAAGGGGGGGTACTTCTTCCCCTAAGAGCTCCTTTTAGTCGAATAAAATCTTCTAAAAATGTTATGCACCTGAGAAATTGGGAGGGATGGATAAGAATTAACAGGTACTGCTCTCAGTCCAACACTGCCAGTGGGGAAACCCCACTGCTCCAAGCCACACTCCCTCCGAGCCTTAACTTTGAAGCTACCAAAGTAGCCTCATTGTTCAGGCAAGCTGGAGGCTTCCAGGGCACCTAGAATCAGACTCAGAATCATAGAGTTGGCCAACTAGTCCAACCCTCTGCACTATGTAGGACACTCACAACCCCATCGCTCATCCACTGTAACCTGCCACCCCTTTGCCTTCACAGAATCAGTCTCTCCGTCAGATGGCTATCCAGCCTCTGTTTAAAAATTTCCAAAGATGGAAAACCCACCACCTCCCGAGGAAGCCTGTTCCACTGAGGAACCACTCTAACTGTCAGGAACTTCTTCCGGATGTTGAGACAGAATTTCTTTTGAACTAATTTCATCCTATTGGATCTGGTCTGTCCCTCTGGGGCAAGAGAGAACAACTCTGCTCCATCCTCCATATGGCACCCTTTTAAATACTTGAAGATGGTTATCAGATCCCCTCTCAGTCATCTCCTCTCCAGGCTAAACAGACCAAGCTCCCCCAACCTTTCCTCATAGGTCTTGGTCTCCAAACCCCTCACCATCTTTGTTGCCCTCCTCTGGACACCCTCCAGTTTGTCTACATCCCTCTTAAACTGGGGTACCCCAAACTGAACACTCCAAGTGAGGCCGAACCAGAGCAGGTTAAGCAGGGCATGGTCAAGAACACTCCTCCAGCAGTTGCTATTCTGAGACAAACTACTCCTGACTCTGGAGACTGCATTAAGGATTAAAGCTACTTTGTTGGGCCCACTGGATTGGACCCAATGTTCTGGTGTGCTATTCCCAACTGATAGCAAATAAGCATTTGGCTTGTCCCTTGGTACCTGATAACCAGACCCTCTGAACATGGGGGGCTACCTTCTGAAGCAGCCCTTTGCCTTCTGCAGATGTTCCAGTCTCCCTAGTCCTAGCCTTCTGGAGGAGGGTGATGGGAGCATCTGAAGGAAAACAGTCTCCCCAAATCACGCAAGGAACCCACCAGGACCATTCCCTCCCCCCCATGCTAGTGAAAAGCCACAAGTGTCCGCCCAGGGCTGTGTTGCCTCCAGCCCCAAAGGTTCAATGGGAAGGGCTGTCAGCCCTGAGAGCCAGCATGGTGTAGTGGCTCAGAGCAGCTGCTTCTCATCTGGCCAGCTGGGCTTGATTCCCTGCTCCTTCCCCACACAAAGCCAGCTGGGAGACCTGGGACTCCTCCCAGCCTGATAGTGCTGTTCTGGCCACGCACTCCTGTCAGAGCTCTCTCAGCCCCACCTACCCCTCAGGGGTGTGTTGTGGGGAGAGGAAGGGAAGGCGCTTTGAGACTCCGAGTTGAGAAAAGCGGCATATAAGCACCAACTCTTCTTCTGAAACGCCTTCAACAGATGCCACAAAGTTCCCTTACTTTCTCTACAAGAGGGATCACTTTAGGGACCTCCACCCTGTCTGCCCCTGGCACACACACACCCACCCTGCATTAATTGAGTTAAAGGGATCACTGATTGTAATTCAGCCCCCTTCCCAATTATTCACATCACAGACTTTTCACCAATACACGGCAAGAGATGAGAAATACCCATTTTTTATTCTACTGGAGAAGTTGCACAGAACTGGTCCGTTCAAAGAGTGGAGAGAGAGAGAGAAAGAGAGAGAGAGAGAGAGAGCAGAGGTGTGCTTTCCTCGGAGTTATACGGCCGGCGTGCAAACAAAGTCCCCAGTGGGGAGTGGGGGGAGAGACCAAAGAAGGTGAATGCGACGGTTATTAACAAAGTATTAAGTCATGGCTGATAGGATCACTCAGAGAGAGAGGGACCCTCACAATTAACTGCAGTACAAGGTAGATTTGATTTTGATGGTAGATACAGGAATGGGGGGAGCTTTTAGCACCCTCGAGAAAATAAATTTTCAACACATATTACTAATTGTACAGTGGGCAAAGTTGACACAACCCCAGGAAAGACTGGTGGCGGGGGCGGGGGGATGGCACTGGCTGGAATTGGGCTCCCTCTCCTGCACCCAGCTAGTTGAACTTGGGGGAACAAGCCACAAAAAGTGGAATTTATTCTTTTTAAAGGCAATGATCACAGTTTAAACATCATTTTATCCTGACTTACTCCACAAGCGTGGGGGGAGGAGAGAACATAAATAATACTACAAAACTGGAAGAAGAGACCTTCCCCTCCCCTCCCGCACACAAACAAAAATAAATACATTGGCTCTTCAGAAATCAAAAGTGGTTTGGGGCTATATAGGTTGGGGTGGGGGCAGGTGGAATTATTTCATTTGCCTTTTTTTTTTACACAGTGAAAGACCAAAAAAAAAACCACACAGGAAGCGCCTGCATCAACAGTGCAGAAGTAGAGCAAGAGCTTTAAGTGTCCTCATTCATATCTTGGCTGTCTGTCCGGGCTATTTTGCGGGGTGGGGCAGAATTTTCACCCTCTATTTCCACTTGCTCTGGGTCTCTTTTTTTTGCTGCATTCTGATAAGGAGAAAAAAAAAACGTATTAAAGACTTAGTTTTGCTGAGAAAGGAAAACAGGTATGGGCTGGAGAGCTGAATTATTTGGGGGCAGAGCAATGTTCCTGTTGCCAACAGAGAGTAGGACTCACAATAATGGGTTTTAAGGCAGAAAGGTACCAGCCGGACATTAGAAGATCTTTTTTTTACAGTCAGAGTATCTCAGCAGTGGAATGGGCTGCCTAATGAAGTAGTGCCCCCCCCCACACACACACACACACACTGAAGGTCTTCAAGCAGTGGCTGGCCAGATCCTTATCAAGGAAGCTTTAGACTGGGGGTGGCCAAACTGGCTCTCCAGATGTCCATGGGCTACAACTCCCAAGAGCCCCTGCCATGCTGCTGGCGGCCACAGCTTGGCCACCCCTACTTTAGGTTGATCCTGCCTTGAGCAGGGAGTGGGACTAGGTGGTCTTGTCTGCCCCCTTCCAGCTCTATGACTCTCCCCCAGTGCTGAGTACACGGAAACTCCAGCTCCTAGAGAGGCAAGCTGCTTCGGAATGGGCATCTGTTTTGTCATCTCCCCCATCCCATCTCCTTTTGATATACACAACTGGTAGCTAAACACACACGTGGCCTTGAATCCATACCTTTTTGTCCCACTGCTGATGTAGGTAACGCAAAAGTATGTTCGTTTTTTCTGTCACAATGACTGCCAAAGGAAGAAACAGAACTCATGAGAACACTTAAAACAAGAAAACATCAGGATGGCAGTTGCAGGCAGTCAGGGTTTCCCAGAACACACTGCAAGCACCCAGCTGTGTCTCCCAGCGTCCTTGGGCCTGTGCACTGGGAGGAGTGAGATCCCCCCACCCAGCACACAAGAAAACACACAGGGTCACAAGCTGCTTTTTGCCAAGTCAAGGAGAGAGGCAGAAGGTACCTGGAGTCTGACTGGCCACTACTCCCCAGGGACTCGGGAAGGAGGCCTTGGACATCTTACCTTTGAACTAGACACCTATGGGCAGAAATCCCCTGGAACCACAGCCCAGTCCTGCTAAAGGGTCTTGGGCTATAGATGCTGCCCCTCTGTTCCTGAGACCCTGGAGAGCCACTGTCAGCCAGAGGAGGGCCATGTCCTGTAGCCAGATCCGGCAGCCAGGCAAGGGATGTGCAGAGGAGGTTTGCCCTTGCCTGCCTCCTTCTCATGACCCCTGCCTTTCCTTGGAAGACACCCATCCAACTGCTAGTCACGATCAACCTGGCTTAGCTTCCAAGGTCTGATGGGACTGGGCTTGCCTAGGCTATCCAGGGATCTGGCTGTGCATAAGGCAGCTCCCTAGAGCAGGGGTGGGCAAACTGGGGGCCCCTCTCAGCTGCAGCCAATTGAAGCTCCTTCCAAGAGATCCCTGTTCAGAAGGGGGGAGTCACCAGGATTCCTTGTACCATCCAAGGTGGGAACCAGAAGCCACTCACACCTGAGCCCCCAACACACACCCCTTGAATCCTGGGGACAGACAGTCCAGTCCCACCCTATATACCACTGTTCTATGTACTTCCAAGGCCTGTCAGCTCTCTATAGCCTGAAAGTGCTTTGCTGAGAGAAGCCACCCGGCCCTCGGCTAAACCCCGGCACTGACTTCAATGAAGGGGGCAATGACTTCCTGCTTCTTTACTGGCAACACACAACACCACTAGGCCAAGAAAATTTATTCCTTTCATCAGCCGCAGCAGCAGGGTGCTGTGTTTCTAGCCATCGTGGGAGTCTATGAAGGAATTACACATATGCAAACTTATACCCCATCACGCTGACAGACTGCAGGGAGGAAAACAAGGTGGGTGGATTGATATCCCTTTGGAGCGGGTGCAGGTGGGGGCCCACAGGTAATTTGGCTGCCAGTTTCCTGGTAGAGGGGGCCTAGTTTGTACCAAAGAGTAGCAGAAGTGGTGAGCCTCTTGTGGCGCAGAGTGGTAAGGCAGCGATATGCTGTCTGAAGCTGTCTGCCCATGAGGTTGGGAGTTTGATCCCAGCAGCTGGCTCAACGTTGACTCAGCCTTCCATCCTTCCGAGGTCGGTAAAATGAGTACCCAGCTTGCTGGGGGGTAAACGGTCATGACTGGGGAAGGCACTGGCAAACCACCCCGTATTGAGTCTGCCACGAAAACGCTAGAGGGCGTCACTCCAAGGGTCAGACATGACTCGGTGCTTGCACAGGGGATACCTTTACCTTTACTAGCAGAAGTGGTGAGCCTTGGTCTGATCCTTCACAGGGCTTGGGAAGAGGACACAACTCAGGGGCAAAGCATGTAGAGCAGGGGTAGTCAACCTGTGGTCCTCCAGATGTCCATGGACTACAATTCCCAGGAGCCCCTGCCAGCAAATGCTGGCAGGGGCTCCTGGGAATTGTAGTCCATGGACATCTGGAGGACCACAGGTTGACTATCCCTGATGTAGAGGATCCCAGGTTCAGCCCCTAGCATCTCCAGTTAAAAGGCTACAGGCAGCAGGGAAAGCCCTTTCTCTGCCTGAGACCTGGAGAGACTGACCTCCGTGGACCAGGAGTCTGATTCCACATATGGCTTTGTGCATTCGTGCACTTTGCAAGCAAGCAACCAATCGCTAGGCACTACTTGGATGTGGATTAGCAATTACTTCTGTAACCTTTTGTAGAATCTTTCTTTCTGGACATGCTGAAGAACCCTATGGAGTCTCTCTTAGGAGTCCCAACCACTTTCACTTAGCTGGCTCACTCACTTCTACTGACACGAGGGTCGGTCTCTCAGGCATAGAAAAAGTTGAACAAACACTCTGGGGGAAGCGCTTTAAAGCTTGCTAGCTTGCAAAAGGGGCATCCCATCAAGTTTAATGCACATGAGAGTAGAAAATTCATGGAAGAGGACTCTCGGACAGCCACTGAGGTGGAGCATCCGACTGGGATGTGGGAGACCCCGTTCAAGTCACTACTCTGCTATGGAGGCTTGTTGGGTAACATTGGTCCAGTCAACATAAACCACCACACAGGCGTTTACGAAGAGGAAAGGAGGAAGAGGATGTAAGCCACTTTGGGTCCATGTGGAGAAGAAAAGCGGGTTATAAATGATTTCTTAAAAAATAAATTATTAGCTATAATGACTAAAGAGAGCCTCCATGTTCAGAGGCACCAATCTGTGGGAGGCAGCAAAAGGTGTACCTCTCGTTGTGAGCTTTCTGAGTCACACAGACAGTCTGGGGAACGCAGGCAATTGGGGTGGCCTCAAAGCTGCCAACACTCCTTTACATTTCTGTGTAAACAAACGTAACCGCTGTCTGCTGAACACAAAGAAAGTTATCTGCTGATTGTTCAGCTCAACAAAGCTAAGAAGCAGGGGAGAAAAACTTACTTTGTTCGGATGGATATTCCCGCGTGGGAAGATACACTGACGGTCTTCTATTCTGTGAAATTTAAGAAAAGTGATATGCATGAAGGGAGAGAGCAAAGTTTCATTTTAGTGGAAAGAGACAACACACAAACTGTGTCAGGTTATTGGGGAGACAAAAAGGAATGCCAAAACCATCCTTCCAAAGAAGCAAACCCAATCCACTCCCATAAAACTGCAATGCACAGATGCCTTTCCATGCAAGTTCCCAATTACTGGGATGGTCTGGGATCGGACTGTAGACCTCATCACCTCAACAGCACAAGCCCTGGTAAGACACCACTTAAAAAGCACCAGATACCACTTAAAAAGCACCTAAAACAAACAAAAAATGCAACAATGAAGTAATAAGGAGGGGGGAGGAAGAGGAGGCAGCAGCTTGTCTTTCTCCAGTTATCTTCAGGTCCTAAGGTAAAATATAGCCCAGAACAGATACTTACTGATGCTTTACACACAGAATCTGCATGGAATCGGCTGAAGTTGCTTTTGTTGTAAACTGGCAAGCCTTTCAGAAAGTCCGCCTAGGAAAAATTATTTAAAAAAAAAATACAAGTGACATATGTGCTTGTAGATGGCCACGTGTCAAGTTCCCTGGGGCAGAGAAGGCTGAGCCAGAGGTGATGGTCCCAGGAAACCATACAAACCACTGGGGTCAGCTAAGTGGAGCATCAAGCAACCATTAGGAAGGGCTTGTAAGTGAAGTTCCTCCAAATGCAGCAGAGAGGGGGGGCAGAAGTTAAGCAAGTAAGCCAGTAATTTGAAGTTTTGGGGGAAATCAAGTTCACACTGCCCATGACTTTTTCCTGTCAGGATCTCCATCCCCACTACAACTTCCACCACTGTTTGCCTCAAACAGCAGCTTCTGGTGACATAAGCATCAGAGAAATGTTCATGTGGCTCTGTACTGAGGGCGCTCACCTCAAAAGAGAGGGCTCCAGCCAGTAACATCATGAAGCCGCTGCCGAATGCAAGACAATTCAAAGCGCTTGGCGGTACAGTCCCAGTAATCTCTACGATATCCCTCTGAGGCAGGACTGTGCTGGATACAACGCTGCAAACACAGCTAAGGCAGGCTCTTGGTTCAAGACCTCTACAAACCGTCTGGTAGTCCCCGGCACTAAAGAAGACCAACTAGCCTCGACCAGGGCCAGGGCTTTGTCGGTCCTGGCCCCTGCCTGGTGGAATGAGCTCCCAGAGAACATCAGGGCCCTAATGGAAGTAGTAAGACAGAACTCTTCCACCAGGCATGTGGTTGATGCCTGTACGGACAAATGAATCCACCAACATAAAGGGCCTCCCCCTGCTGCAAGTGGTTATCCCCAGAAGAGGAACATCCCCATAAGAGGAACATCAACTAATTGCTGGTATTTTAAATTGGTTTAACTGATTTCAATTTTTGAATGAACTGTATTCATCAAATGTCATGAACCTTACAATGGGAATTCAATGGGAGTTCAGGTTCCCACTTACAGTCTGTGTTTGAACTATTTGGTGTTTAATGTTTGTGTTTTAGAAATCGATTCTAGTACTATTCTAAAAAACGTCAGTTTAAAAATATTAATACCTACTGTGAACCTGTTAGCAACTCCCTCCATCCCTGCCTACTTCTTCCCGATAAATTAAGCGCATATTTGCCAATCATACGAGAGGCTTTTAGCCAAGCACCTCTCACAATTGAATAAAACGTGAAGTAATTACCACTTGAGCCAAACAGGAGGCCATCAAAAGTAACAGGCAGGCAAAGGAAGTAATAAAGAGGATGCAGATGGAGAGAACCACAACAAACCAAGACTACACACCTTCCCTTTGGTGGAAACCTTTCCATGTAGACCCCTGTCTCAAAAAGTGGAGCCCAGAAAACAAGCTTCCACCTTGCAGCCAGCAGCCCCCACATCCTGCAAGCCCTCTTCCGCACACCCCAGAAGCAAAGCCGGCCTCTGAAACAGGCACTCTCAAGAGCCCCCCCCCCAATCCCCCTGCAGCTTTCCTCCCAAGACCCCCCCCCCACCCCAATCCACCTATCATTCAGCCAACTTGCAGGGTTCACCTGCATGCTCAACCCGCCACCTAGCAGAAAGCAACTTGCTGGACCCTTTTGCATCACTGCCCCCCCCCACCCCATAGGCCACACTGACATCCCTCCCCCCGCAGCCGTCACCAGCCCCCGCCCTACAAACTATGAGGGCCAACGCCTGGCACGGCTTCTGACAGTGGGGGAGGGGGCAGCACAGCAGAGGCGGCCCCCTACCAAGACCCCCCCCTACCAAGACCCCCCCCCTGCGGCCTGTCTTGCCTCCACGACCCCCACCCTCCGCCGCGGGGGGGCATGCCGAAGCCCTGGCGCCCGCGTACCCTCTATTTGGGGGGCGCCCACCTACCATCGTCCCCCCCCAGGCGCCTCCTCAACAACTTCGCATCCCCTCCTCCTGCCGCTGCCCCCTCCTCCTTCGGTCTGGCTGCCGGGCCGCGCCCCCCTCCGGCCTCCCATTGGCCTGTCGTGGAGGAAAGCGAGCTCCCCATTGGCCGAGAGAGCCGCCGCTCCGGGAAACGCTCCCGTCCCTTCCAATCGGCCTTCTGTGCTCAGGCAGCAGCGGAACAGGAAAAGGAGACGCAGGAAGGAAGAGGACGCCGGGAAGGGCGCGCGCGGGGGGGGGGGGAAATAGACCCTCCGCTGCGGCATCATGGGAAGTGTAGTTCTTACGGTCACTTTGGCCCGTGCGAGGCGACTCTGCAGTTGCTGCGCACGAAATAATAGGGAGGAGGAAATGACCTTTATTATTATTGAGTCCAGTCAGGCACCTTTAAGACCAACAAAGATGTATTCAAGGCATGAGCTTTCGTGCGCATACTTTCTCAGGCAATGGAACCGGGATCGTAAGAGTACGGATATAAGGAGAGTGTAAATTAGTAGCAAATGAGTAAACAGGTTCATAAATCCAAATAAATTTCATAAACAGGTTCATAAATCCAAAAAGAGCCTCTTGTGGCGCAGAGTGGTAAGGCAGCCGTCTGAAAGCTTTGCCCATGAGGCTGGGAGTTCAATCCCAGTAGCCGGCTCAAGGTTGACTCAGCCTTCCATCCTTCCGAGGTCGGTAAAATGAGTACCAGCTTGCTTGCTGGGGGGTAAACGGTAATGACTGGGGAAGGCACTGGCAAAACACCCCGTATTGAGTCTGCCATGAAAACGCTAGAGGGCGTCACCCCAAGGGTCAGACATGACTCGGTGCTTGCACAGGGGATACCTTTACCTTTACCTTTAAATCCAAATATGAAGTATGATCATTCTTTGCTAGAAAAGCCAATCTGTCCCGTGGGTTCAGTTGTTGTTCACACAAACGTTGGGGGAATAAAAACGTCAAGGTTAGTGATTAATGACTGACACTTTTCCAGTTGTGAAATGATGGTGATGTTATCCGTTCAGTCGTGTCCGATCCTTGGTGATTATATATAAAAGTCTTCAATGGTCTTAAAGGTTCCGCTGGACTCAAATTTTGTTGTGCAACTTCAGACCAACATGGCTACCCACTTGAATCTTATCTTTATGGAAAGCAACAAAGTAGTGACTCTACCCTTCAAGGCAAGATTGGAGCCTAGCTACAATTGGATCCTGGTGACCTTTCTTGTTGTATCACCTTTCTTGTGGTTTGCAAACCAGACTGCGGATTGACCTGAAATCAAAGGCCCAATGGACCCAATTACAGGAACGTCCATGTCAGACAAGGGAAAAGGACATGTAAACTACAATTATTGCTTGATTTACTTCAGGAATAACTTTGATCCAGCTATGCAGACCATGAGTTGGAAGATGATCAGACATAGCCATAAGATATGTCTCCCCTCTCCTAAACACTATTTCTACAGCTAACTCAGTAACTATAACTACAACAATAAAATCAGACTTCAGTAGCACCAACAAAGATTTATTCAAGGTGTGAGCGTACGAGTGTAAGCACTCTTCCACAGACTAACTACAAATGTAAGCCAATCTTCTCCCAGTTAAAGCTATGTCTAGGGAATTGGGGGGGACCACTTACAGCCAACTGGGGTAGTGGTTAAGATCAGATTCTGATCTGGCAAGCCAGATGATTCCCCACTCCTCCACATACAGCCAGCTGGTTGATCTTGGGCCAGTCATAATTCTCTCACATTTGACATATTTATGGACTTTATTTCTTAATTTTGTACAAGCCAAATTGCAAATATACCCAGTATCTGAGAAAGAACTGCAGGCTGAGTCACTGTGATGTCTTAGCACATGTGCCTTAATTTTTGCTATTAGAAACAGCTACATTCTCAAAAAATCATTTTCCTCCGAAGCATTGATGTCGTTTCTGCCTGACTTTTTTTCTCTTTCCTGCAAGGTACAGTAATGAGCTACTTTTAAATAATAATTTAATTTTATAGCCTGCCTTTCCCAGTGTCAGGGCAGGTAAGAGCAAGATTCAGACAATTAATTTTAACGCATTCTGTGAGTAAATGTATCACAGAGGTTTGAGGGAGAGAAGGTCAACCACATCAGGTCAAAAAAGAGAACAGAAAGTATACATCTGTTCAAAAATAAAAGCTCTGCATACTTCCCTCATGAAGATTAGAATTCTTTTGGGTACAGAAATGCATCTTGGACTGAAAAGCTTTATATGTCTTTAAAAGCATTTAATTTATTCTAAAAGAGAAAATATTTCATAAGTGGTTCCCCCCCCCCCGCCCCCAGTACTTCTAAAATTTCTAATTTTTACTTCAGAAAAACTGATTGGAGAAAAAATATTGTGTCCCCCCCCCCACTTGAAGGCAATAAGCCCCCTGTTGCTCAGTCTATGGTATGTGTGTCACAGTGGATGGAAAGGTGAAAAGGTTAACCACAAGTCATGCCAAAAGGGCAACAGAAAGTAAGCAAGTCAGGAAAGCAATGAAAGTCCTCATTAAGATTATGTTTCCTTCTGGGTGCAGAAACGCCTCCTGGATTTAACAACTATGCCTACAGCATACCCATCTTTGGTTTAAAAGTATTTCACTCATTCTAAAAGAGAAAGCATTGCATAGTTTTTTCTCCATCAGTTTTCCCCATAATTCTCAATTTTTCTGTTGGAAATTTTTTTAAAGATCTTGAGGAACAAAAGGTATTCCCCCCAGTTGTTTTCCAGGCCTTCACATCACTGGTAGTGGGGAATGTTTTGTCACAGTTAAGTATAGACAAAAACAACTTGCTGATAAATTCTAGCCCAGCTATTTCACACAGGAAAGCACGAATTTCTTTATGGACCCACAGCTGCTAATAAGATAATTTGCCTCTGTAAAAAAGTGTAGATGTATGCTGGGAGGGGCCCATAGGAATTGTAGTCCATGGATATTTGGAGAGCCACACTTTGGCCACCCATCTAGAGCTTCTCTGATGGATTAAAGCAAATCTTGGACATTTCTCAGATAGTTAGGTGGATAGGGAATTGGTTAGAGAACCACACTCAGAGTTGTTGTCAATGGTGTTTCATCAGACTGGAGGGAGGTGAGCAGTGGGGTACCTCAGGGCTCAGCCCGGTACTTTTTAACATATTTATTAATGATCTAGATGAGGGAGTGAAGGGACTACTCATCAGGTTTGCAGATAACATCAAATTGGGAGGACTGGCAAATACTCCAGAATGGTGGTCCCCAACCACCAGGCTGTGGCCCAGTGCCGGGCCACGGAGGCCCTGGCACCGGTCCGCAGCTCCCCCCACCCCCCACAGTAAGACACTTCCCAGGCCGCAAGCTTGCGGCCCGGCAAGCTTCTTACTGTGGGGGGGGGGGGAGAGGGAAGCAGGACCGTGCATATGCATGCACGCCCAGGCCGCGCATGCGCAGCCAAAATGTGCATGCATGAAAGTGCCGCACATGCGCATTTCGGCAATCGCCCTCCCTGCTGCCGCCGGTCCCCAGCCTGAAAAAGGTTGGGGACCACTGCTCCAGAAGATAGAGTTCAACGAGATCTGAACACAGTGGAAAAATGGGCAAATGAGAACAAGATGCAATTTAATAAAGATAAGTGTAAAGTTCTGCATCTGGGTCAGAAAAATGAAAAGCATGCCTACTGGATGGGGGATACGCTTCTAGGTAGCACTGTGTGTGAACGAGACCTTGGGGTACTTGTGGATTGTAAACTAAACATGAGCAGGCAGTGTGATGCAGCGGTAAAAAAGGCAAATGCCATTTTGGGCTGCATCAATAGGGGCATCACATAAAAATCACAAGATGCCATAGTCCCACTGTATACGGCACTGGTCAGACCATACCTGGAGTACTGTGTGCAGTTCTGGAGGTCTCACTTCAAGAAGGACGTAGATAAAATTGAAAGGGTACAAAGGAGAGCCACGAGGATGATCTGGGGCCAAGGGACCAAGCCCTATGAAGGTAGGTTGAAGGACTTGGGAATGTTCAGCCTAGAGAAAAGGAGGTTGAGAGGGGACATGATAGCCCTCCTTAAGTATTTGAAACGTTGTCACTTGGAGGAGGGCAGGATGCTGTTCCCACTGGCTGCAAAGGACATGCAGTAATGGGTTTAAACTACAACAATATAGGCTAGATATCAGGGGGGGAAATTTCACAGTCAGAGTAGTTCAGCAGTGGAAGGGGCTGCCTAAGGAGGTGGTGAGCTCCCCCTCACTGGAAGTCTTCAAGCAAAGGTTGGATACACACTTTTCTTGGATGCTTTAGGATGCTTAGGGCTGATCCTGCGTTGAGCAGGGGGTTGGACTAGATGGCCTGTATGGCCCTTTCCAACTCTATGATTATGTGCCTTTTAATTTTACACACAGAATCCTTCAGAATCAGGGCAAAACATTATCAGCTACCCCCTAACCAGACTTCCATGTGGATCTTTCTGCAAACAGTCAGGCTGTTTATAAAAAACAGAGTGAAATAAAAGTTTGTAAGGTTCAAATTCTTTTTAAAATGTAATTTGTACCATGCCATTCTCCACTGAGGACACCCAGAGCAACCTATATCATTCTCCTCTCCTCCATTCTATCCTCACAACAACCCTCTGAGGCAGGCTAGGCTGAGTGTCTGTGACTGCCTACTGTCACCCAGCAAGCTTCATGATACAGTGGGGTCTCCCATATCCTAGTCCAACATTCTTACCACTACGCCATACTGGAAGAGTGTCAAGTACCTTTGACGGGGGACATTATTTTGATAGACATGACATTTCATCACTTTATACTTCAAAGATAAAGCAGCAGAATCTCTGAGCAAGTTTCCTCTATGGTCGATATGCGCAAAGAACCAAGTACTAACTACAAACTGTTGCAATAAAAACACTCAAACACTCCACAGCTGAATGACAAAAACAAACATAAAGCTTGGTATTATCTACACTTGCATCTCAATTTTTCTCATTTTTGTTTTGAAGCCATGAAACATTTATTTTTATAGGAACAGAGCTACTGAAGCATGCCAAATGAGAGGATCCCAAGGATTTCCCCCTTTCCCTTGAAAGTGCAGATTATAGCTAAGGTGGGTGCATGGATGTGTTAACCACATTTCACCAATAAAGCAAGGAAATACATTAATATTCAAACAGATCTTGATCTCAGTTCTTGAACTCATGTTTCAGCTTTGTTCTTCTGGCGCTAATCCTTCTGAGCCATCAATGTGACAAGGATTTCCTGCCCTTCAGCATACGTCGGAGGATCACTTCAATCCCACTGGCTGTACTGATGCGCTTCTTCCAACCATGTTTCCGTTTCCGTTTAATGTTGGATGGCTGGTATTCATTCCCCCGAGCTTTGGTGCGGATCTGCTGATGACTCCATGGTAGACCTTGTCCTAGAAATTTCTGGCAGGCACCCACAGGGTCTAGTGAGATGTGGTGGTCCAGAGGCCGTCCCCATGTCATGGGAAACACTGAAGCAATTCCACGGCGGAAGAGGATGAAGGTGGCCCCTTGCTGCATCTGGAGTACGGAATTTGGAATTCTGAAGTGGAGAAAAACAAAACCAGATAGTCATAACTGAGAATATCCTACCCACCCCAAGCCTTGTGGGTTTTATTACATTTATATCCCAACACTCCCACATAGTGGCTGTGGCAGGTAACAATAACCCTCATAAAACCTCAACAATCATAAAATCTCCATTAAATCTCCATTAAAACCCATTATAACTCATCCTTGATGGCATCATAAACCCACCCTTCACTGCTCACAGACTATAGGAATGGGCTCCAGGAGAGCACACTCTGGCAGCTCAGGATCTGGCTAGCACAGGGAGGGCCCCTTATGTTACTCACCCTGGCATCAACCAAAGACCTGGTGGAAGAGCTGGGAAAGTTCCATCAGGACCCTCAGCTCTCCTGGGAGCTCATAACACCAGGTTGGGGTCAAGACCAAAAAGGTCCTGTCCCCTGCCGAGGCTAGATGAGAGCCCTGGGGGGGGGGGTAAGGCAGTCTCCCAGTGATGTGGGGCCCAAACCCAAATAAACAGAGGCCTAGTGGAATTAAAGGGACACAAATGTTCTATTTTGCTTCCATTTATTCTATTTTGGGGGATTTTTCTCAGAACTGAGGAAGAGCAGGGAAGCAGGATTAGAATTAGATAAAAGAAAGAGGCAGCTGTAAAGAACTAAGATGGATACTGGCAGCATGAAAACCAGACATGCCTCATTTGGGTCAGTCAAATGTTTTCAGGCGCTCATTAAGAGCCAGCAACATAGGATCCACCCCAAGCCAGTTTTTCTTCTGGGCCCTCACATCTCTACCGTAAATGGTATTTGGGTAATACAAACACAGTGGCGAATGGGCAAGTTTTACCTTTACACAATAATAATTCCAGAGTGAAGAAAGGGAAGATGGACGCCCTCAGTTATTCTTCCCCCTGTCAATACTATTGTAAACACCACCATGAACAGCCCTCAGTGTATGTTCACAAGCTCGATTCCCAGCATTATTTAAGAACAAAGTGTAAGTCTGGTGGCACCTTTGAGACCAACAAAGTTTTACTCTCGGTCTGAGCTTTCATGCGTATATATACTTTTTTCAAATACTATCCTGAAAACATGCAGGCACATGAAAGTTTAGATCCAGAGTAAAACGTTGTTGATCTCAAATTTGCCTGGACTGAAATTCGATTGTACCGCTGCAGACCAACACGGCTGCCCATTCTGAATCTATCCACAGTATTTAAGCTCAGGGAACCTTATCCTGCATTAATGATAGTCCATGCACTGTTTGGGATTGTTTTGGCGTGTCCCAATAAGGTACTACACGGCTGTTGCTATGGGCCAACATGCCCGCCTATGACCTCTTGGTCTGAGAATCCCTGTACGTGTTCACTGGCTCACTTTCCCCATCAGTATTTAAGACGCTCTGTGCATGCTCAGAAGCTGCCTTTATCCAGCCATGTGCCACCCCTACCTTTCACCACCAAGCCCTTTACCTGCCTCCCCAAGGTACACGGCTCCCTTCGGCGCTTCTCAAACCTTCAAGTAAAGACGGTGCTCATTGGCCCAAGCGGACGAGCCAATCCAGAAGGCGGTGGCCGGAATAAGCCGGAAGACAATTGGAGGTGGCGCGCGGGATTCTGGGAAAGGCCAGGCCGCGCCGCCCTCTGGTGAGTGGCGGGGGGAAGCGTCGCCTGCCGAACCTTTGCGAAAGTACATTAAATCAGCCACGCCCATCATCCAATCCGCGGTTGAGCAATGAGATTTCCCCCCCGCCCCATCCTGTTACGTCAGGTTGCCTAGCAACAAGCTAAAAGAGGAAAACACTTCATTATTATTCATATAATGCTACTTCAGACCAACACGGCTACCTATTTGTATCTACTTCATTACCCAATATTCTCTGCGCGGCGCTCTTTAAAAACAACCTTTTAAATTGTTTTACTCGTAACTGAGGTGCATATGTTACGTAATTTTTCGTTCTATCATCCTTTTTGCCGTTTTCTCCACCCTCCTAAGTTTCCAAGTGAAAAAATGCCTCCCATAGAGCTTTGCGGCACACTGCGCCTGCGTATTAGGTTCGAGGCTTTTGCAAAATGCCTGAGGGCCGAGGCTTTGATGGGCACCCTTGATGGGCACCCATCCATCCATCCTATGGCAGAGTTACACACAGGAAACATGCAATTATATAAAATACGTATGTGGCAAGTAGGTACACCTGTTATGCAGACCACCTGGGCAATCCCCCTAAATCCTAATTTCTGCATTTTCAGTCCACTCAGTTGCAGCTGGGGAGTGTCCAAAGAGCTCTGTCACATCTCCCTGGAAAACATGATGCTCACATTCCTGGGACACAATGGAAAATAGTTTGGTAGACTGCACCACAACTGCATTTGGGACCGAATATTTTGCCTCAAGCAGACCTGCACAACTGCCAAAGCCAGTTCATATTCTATTAGCTTTCTTTCATACTTTACATGGCTCCTATAGATACCCATTTATAACCATTTGCTAATACAAATACTCAAAAAAGAATTGAACAGAATGGAACAGATTTCCTTAAATGGGGTTAGTTGCCACGAGGGGCTAATTAGAGCAAAGATGCATAAGTAACTGAACAACAAAGACTGAAAATTGGACCTGGCTAGCACTCTTGTGGCGCAGAGTGGTAAGGCAGCCGTCTGAAAGCTTTGCCCATGAGGCTGGGAGTTAAATCCCAGCAGCCGGCTCAAGGTTGACTCAGCCTTCCATCCTTCCGAGGTCGGTAAAATGAGTACCCAGCTTGCTGGGGGGTAAATGGTAATGACTGGGGAAGGCACTGGCAAACCACCCCGTATTGAGTCAGCCATGAAAACGCTAGAGGCGTCACCCCAAGGGTCAGACATGACTCAGTGTGTGCACAGGGGATACCTTTACCTTTACCTTAGCACATGTAAGAAGAGCCTAATTCTGGGAGCGATCGAGGGCAAAAGAAGAAGGGGATGACAGAGAATGAGGTGGCTGGATGGAGTCACTGAAGCAGTAGGTGCAAACTTAAATGGACTCCGGGGAATGGTAGAGGACAGGAAGGCCTGGAGGATCATTGTCCATGGGGTCGCGATGGGTCGGACACGACTTCGCACCTAACAACAACAACAACAAAGCACATGTAACATATGTTAATAGCAGTGAATTGGCATACAACAGATGTGAGAACTAAATTTTAGCCCAAAGCCCCTCCCCCCAAAAAACCCACCATTTCATTTTCTGTCCATAAGTGAGAATGGTGTGATTTAGCATGTGGAAAAGCTGATATATCTGATAAGCCCAGGGGGTTCCATTGTCCTGAGTGTTGTAATAAGGGCATTGTTCGCATTTAATGGCATATACAGTGTTGTAAGATGAACAAGTGAATGGGCGTGAGATGGCATTGGTGATACTGTTAGATTCAGTGACTGTGTTGGCTGGGCATCTGGGTTTGTTGCAAGCTCTGATACCAGTGTTCATGTTCAAATGAGATGTTGTATTATTGTGAGGTTTTGTTTTGTTTTTAGATTGGGGGGCTGCCTGAAAAAGCTTGCTCCCCAGTTCTTGTGAAAGAGAAGTTATTATTCAGTAGAGGTTGTAAGTCACTGATGATGCATTGCAACATTTTGAGTTGAGATCCATAGGTGACCACAAGTACTGTTCTGTCATGGTCTCTTGTGAGCCTGTCTTGCCTTCTGACTTTGTAAACCTGTTTCTTGACTTCATCTGGTGGGTACTTTAGTTAAAAAATGGTTTCTTGTAAACATTTCAGGTGATAATCTCTGTCTAGAGGATTGGAACAGATGCAGATATAGAGTAGAGCCTGCTTGTATACAATGGGCTGTCTTGTATGTTTAGGATGGTAGCTGAAGGCAGGCAGGCATTGTTGATAGTGGGTTTCTGGTACAAGGTAGTGTCTATGTGTCAATTGTGTATTTTTATAGTAGTGTCCAGAAAATGTATTTCTTGCATAGATAGTGTCAAGTGTTGTAAGAACTCACAATGTACTTCTATAAAAAGAAAGCTTTCTTGAGAAGTTATTTCAGACACCTAAACTAGCGAAGTCAAATATGCCCAAAGATACATTTGCAAACCATTTCAAGAGAATTCTCCCGCCCAAAACTTGAAGGTTCCCAAGGGAGGGGGGAGAGGAGCACCAGGTGCAATAAACCAGGGTGTATTACTTCTCCCACGTCCTTGGGCTGCCCGGCGCCTACTGACAAGATAACTGTTTTTGTTAAAAAGAGCAGGCCTTGCTGGCCAGTTCAAAAGACAAATAGTTCACAGCAAATCATGATAGCAGGGTACAGCAGACAAGTTTTGATTTCAGGCAGACAGCTAAATATAATGGGTCGAGGTTACACAGAGACCCAGAAGCGAAAGGTAAAACTAAGGCTAAGCAAACATGGAGAGACTCAGGCTAATATAGAGATTCATGGCAGAGAGCAGGCACTGATCCTGACAGATAGGTTCATTGTCAGGTTGGTGGGAGAGTGGAGTGAAAGTCACTGAATGCCTGGAGAAATATGTCCAGGGCTTCTTTCCCATGTGTCCACATGATAAAAACGTAATCAATGAATCATGTTGCTCAAAGTCAGCCATAAAGTTGTTGATATGGAAATGTAGAATCATAGAATCATAGAGTTGGAAGGGGCCATACAGGCCATCTAGTCCAACCCTCTGCTCAATGCAGGATCAGCCCAAAGCATCCTAAATGTAGATGGATGTGACGTCCCTTATCCCTCCTTAGGGAGCACACCAGTAGGCCCGCAGCAGTGACACCAGATCAGAGAGGCCTAGCCCTGGGGTGCACTTGTTGCTCTGGTGCTGTTTCCACTGCCAGTCTTCCAAGGCTACTCCCACCATCCGATGAGCATGAGCAGTCTTGGAAGACTTGCAGGCAGGCAGGCTGGCGGTGGCTAGCGCACCTCAGCACCCTGGCTTACTGTGCTGGTGCCACCCCCGCCAGGCTTCCAAGGCCGCTCCCACACTCCAGAGACCGGGAGAAGCCTTGGGAGACTGGCTGAGTCAACCTTGAGCCGGCTGCTGGGATCGAACTCCCAGCCTCATGGGCAAAGCTTTCAGACGGCTGCCTTACCACTCTGCGCCACAAAAGGCTCTTAGGTGTAGTGGTTAGGAATGCAGAATTCTAATCTGGCAAGCCAGGTTCGATTCTACATTCCCCCACATGCAGCCAGCTGCGTGACCTGGGGCTGACTGAGCAGTGATATCAGGGCTCTCTTAGCCTCACCCACCTCACAGGGAGTCTTGTTGTGGGGAGAGGAAAGGCAACTGTAAGCTGCTTTGAGACTCCTTTGGGTAGAGAAAAGCAGCATTTAAGAACCAATTCTTCTTCTATGGTGGCTAAAATAGTATTTTCTGGAAGGTTGTATATTGTGTTTTCCTCAAAACATAACTAGGAGCTCTGATGGCATAGGGTCCTAGAACAGAGTCCATATCTCTCCAAGGTGATAGTCCTATGCCTGAGACAATTGGGTGGCCTGGCATGCCAGGTTTGGGTATCTAGGGAGGAAGATCATAGAATCCTAGAGCTGGGAGGTGACATTTAGGCCACCTAGTCCCACGGCCTACTCAATGCAGGATCAGCCTTAAGCATCCAGGATAAATATCTGTCCAGCCCCTGCTTGAAGACGGCCAGGGAGGGGGAGCTCGTCACCTCCTGAGGAAGCCCATCCCACTGCTGATCTACTCGGACTGTGAGCGAGAGAAACTGCCTTGGTTCCCGCGGGGTGTGTGAAAAGCCCTCTTCCTCAAACATCCCATCGGTTTATAAGCTCCTTTGATTCTTTTTGGATGTCCTGTGTGGGCACTTGAAGGAGCCCCTGGACTCAAAAGCTGGTCCACTCCCCGGCATCTCCAGAGAGGACATGCAGTAACAGGTTTAAACGACAAGTACAACGATATAGGCTAGATATCAGGAGACAGAGTAGTGCAGCAGTGGAATAGGCTGCCTAAGGAGGTGGTGAGCTCCCCCTCACTGGCAGTCTTCAAGCAAAGGTTGGATACACACTTTTCTTGGATGCTTTAGGATGCTTTGGGCTGATCCTGCGTTGAGCAGGAGGTTGGACTAGATGGCCTCTATGACCCCCTCCCAACTCTATGATTCTATGACTTTTGTCCCCGACCGTCGCCCCAGGCTACACTTGGCTGCCGCTTTCCGCGGTCCGTTCTGGCCACGCGCTTGTTTAAAGCCCGCGGGAAGGGGAGGGGGGGCCATACGGTCCCCGGGGTGCTTTGCGGCTGCGCGGTTTGATGACGCCGCCCGCCGAGGGGAGGGGAGAAGAGGAGGGGAGGAGCGTGGCGCGGAGGGGGCGGGGCTGCTGCATTCCCGATGAGGGGGCGTGTCCTCGGCCCGTCCGCGGCCGCCGCCGGAGGCTCCCAAGATGGCGGCGCTGGCGGAGCGGGGCTACGCGCTGTCGTGCGGGCGGCTCGGCCGCGGCACCCGCGTCTCCGTCTTCCACGTCAAGCTCACCGAGTCGGCCCTCCGCGCCTTCGAGGCCTACCAGGGACGCAAGGTGGGTCGGAGGGCAGCGGGGAGGGGACCCCCCCAGGAGGGGCGTGAGGTACAGAGCTCTCTCCCCCCCCCCAGCCCTTGAGGCCGAGGCGAAGCAGCAGCCCCCCCCCCCACACCCGTTGGCACGGCTCCCCCGGTGGTTTGCTTACCCCCACCCCCCAAAAGGTATAAGCAGGCCAAAGTGGGGGGCAAACCGGGTCCCGCCCCCGCGGGAAGTGCCAAACATTCCCCCCCCCCCCAAAAAATAACAAGCCTTCCCAAAGTGGACAGGCCTGGGCCAGGAAGAGGGGGAAGGAGATGCTCCCCACCCCCTGAAAGCAATGGGAGGAGAGCCCTTCGGCTAGGTGAGTCGGATGCCAGGAAACATCCCCCCCCTCCACTAGGGAGATCCTTCCAAGAGGAGTTGTGGGGGGGGGATCGTTGGGTCAGGCACCCCTGACTGCCAGATGAAGACCCACCACAAGCGGGAGCCCTCTCACCCCCCCCCCTCCAAGTCGCTAGAGGGATCAGGGTTTTATCTGGGACTAAGTAGGAAGAACAACCTTTGGCGATAGTCCCATCTCCCCCTCCCCCCCCCGTGAAAAATTGGGGTGAGAGGATGGAAACTCATGGACTGGGGGGGGTGGGGGGTTGCAACTTTTCTTCAGCGCAAGAAAGCATTTGAAATAGGGGAGGTTAGGAGGGGAAGGGGGGGCTCAAAGTGGGAGACACTCCCCTCTTTTCACAGGGGAGGGCCAGATTGTGGAGGGAGGGAATAAGAGAGCAGAGGGGCGACTGGGTCTCCTCCATGCAGGGGGCATTCAGTGTTGAGCCTTCTTGATGAGCGGTCTCCCATCATGGCACAAACCAAGGGGTCAAGCAGAGCGGCTGTCCTCTTGGCTGCAGCATCCTTTATAGGAGATTCCCCCCCCCCCCCGGCCTGGGCTGAGGTGGCCCCTGTCATGGAGTGGCAAGCTTGCTGAGTGAGAGAGGTGTGGGCAGGCTTGCTCTTACTCAAAATGAAGGCCAGAGCAGGCTTCTGTGTCACATAGAACCCTTCCTCGGCCTGGTTAATACACACATTCTAATGCAGCAGAACAAACGTAGGGTCCAGTCAGGCACCTTTAAGACCAACCAAGTTTTTTTTTTCAAGGTATGAGTATTCGTGTGCAGCTTGTGTCGGACTGCGTTTGCAGACTTTTTCAAAACTTAGCGTTCAGATGGAAGTCACAAGCTGGTGTGTCACATCCCTTGCAGGAGCACCTTCAGAATGCTATTCCCTCCCTTGCACCACCACCACCTCCATAACTTAGAAGAGCACGTTCTCCTCTTTGGACACCACTTGGCTGAGATCTGTTGGGTTGGCATGGAAGCCTTTGTTGGGGCCTGTTCTCCTGGCCTGTGGCCTTTCCCATTTGCCCCCAACATGAGAACAGTTGACTCCCTCTCCTCCCCTTTCCCCCCAGGTCTGGCCAGTTGATACATTTGGTGACTTCCCTTGGGTGCTAATGTTTAAGTGGTAGTTTTGAGGAGCAAAGAGGGAGTGTCTCTATGGGACCAGGGGCATCTACAGCTGATCTGGGTTCTGCTTGGACTTGTGTAAACCTGCCCCCCCCAGTGGCTGAAGTGCTGGCTTGAAGGGGAGGGGGCCAAGCATCCTGCATTTCTGAGGCTTTCCTCTGGTGGATGGGCATGAACACTTGGAAAGAAGAACTGAAGCTTGAACAGGGGGAAATGGCAGCTTTGTTACCTTTCTTGCTTGGGGGGGTCTGTGATGTCTCCAAAGCAGGAAAAAACCCATCCCCCTCTCAGTTCTGCCTGGGGCTTGTCCTCACACCTTCCTCTCCTTTTCTCACCCCAAGGTGGGTCAATAGTTGCATCCTTTTTGCCAGGCTCCTAGTGCTGTAGCAGCTGCCTCATGACTCTATTTTTAACCCTAGGGGTGTGGGGTTACCCAAAGCCAGAAGGAGGGTTCCTGCTGATGACATGCTTGAGGCACTGATCAGCTGTGCCTGATCTCCTTCACACACACACACCCCACCAGAAGAGTGTTCTGCAGCTCTTGGACCAGTGGGGGGAAACTGCAAGGGGGGCACGGGGAGTGGTGTGCTTTTCTTCAGGGTGGAGCTCGCTCTCTCTGGTCTGTGGATAACTGTGCTGGGTTAAATGCTGCACAAGAGAGATGGAGGTGGGCTTAATTCTCTTCACAAAGAAGGGAATCTTCTCACACGTGCCTGCCATACAGCTGGCTGTTGGTGCATCAGGCTCTAGTGTGTAGCTGTAGACCTGAGGATATCTACTACCATGGGACACTGTGGGTATGCCGCCTGTGGCCACTGGACTGACAGCCTGATCAGGAGAAGGCTTACGGACTGGATGATTTGAAATTGGAGTGTGGACTGATGAGAAGCACCTGGCCCTTCGATACCAAGGGTTAAGGCATTTGCATACAGCCTCCTTGTTGAGTGTTCTGTGAATGTGACTACCAGGTGTTAGTGTCTGCGTGAGTTGTTGTGGAAGGATGACCGCAGCTCCCTATCAGGCATCTAGACTTGTTCCTGTATGTCATTAGCTTCTGCTACTCTCCAAGCCCTGGCTTTCGCCCGCAGGATTTGAGTTGGAATTCCTCTTGGTGACTGAGCAGCTCTCTGGCCTGGAGGATTCTGGGAGAGGATACTGTACAGCCAAGGCCTCTCCAAAAACAGTCTGAGACCAGGAAACAGTCTGAGTCCAGGTGTACCTTTAAGACCAACAGCGTTTAATTCATGGTCCGTGCCCATGAAAGTTCATACCCAGCGTTCAACTTTGGCAGTGGACTCAAACTTGATTCTGTTGTTTGGGACCAACATGGCTGCCCACTTGAATCAGAGGCCAGGAACGGCTCCTGCGGTGGATTATTCAGAACTGCTCGGATAAAAGTGCTGTGGAGTTGCCCTGGTACCTTCACCCACCACACTGGTGAATTTCCTGCCAGGTTTTATAACTTACCAAACAGAACAGAGAACTTACATCCAGAATTAAACTTTGCTAGTCTTAAAGGTGTCCCTGGATTCAGACTTTGTTCTGTTACTTCAGATTGTCATGTCTACCCACCCACCTGAATGTGATACCAGCTTTGTAAAGCACCAAGCTGGAAACTTTGTCTAAAGCTTGGCTGGTCCTTGCATGTGCATTTGGGCTTTGAGGCTGGCTTTAAAGGAAAATATTTCCTTCTATTGTCTCCTAAGCTTTCGCTGAGTCTCAGAAGTTGGGAGGAACTAGCTATTTGGGTGCCCGGTAACTACTCCAGCCTTTCTTAACTTTTTTCCATTGAGGAAACCCCAGTAGTGAACCATACAGAATATGGTTGGTAGGCATAGCTGTGTACATGCCCACCAAGGGCCCTTCCCCTTCCCACCCCCTCCAGGCCCATCATTGGCCATTCAGGGAGGGGTGTGTGGGTTTGACCATATGGTCATGTCACCTAACAAATATTTAAAAAATAAATTCACTCCCACCCAGTCAGGAAACCCTTCCAAGACCATCAAGAAATCCCAGCTGAGAAAGCCTGAACTTCTTTGTAGGTGGGACGGAAGGCTGTGCTCAAGCAGGCAATGGGGAGAGGTTGGGAAACATAAAGAGCTCTCCCAAATGGCCTCCACTTTGCAGGCCCTAGGGCAACATGGGCTCACTCTAGGCCTGGAGCAAAATGTGGCTTCTCGTGAGCATTACTGTATGGCACCGTGGCATGTGGGCACCCTCTTTGAGCTGCTGGCAGGTGTACAGTGGGGCAAGCAGGTGGCTAGACCCTGCTTAAGACGTTCATGCGGGTGAAGCCAACCTGAATGCTGTCAAGGTTTATTCAGATATCTAGGAACCAGCACAGATCCCGCTGCTGTGTGTGCCGTTGCCACTGCAGAAAGGGTGAAGACTGGCCCATGATTGATGCGTTTTTGCCTAGCCCCACCCTATATTTAAGCCTTCCCCAAGAGCCTCTCTCCTGAGATTCCCTCCCGCAGCCGGGCAGACCTGTCTGCATACCCTGCGAGCTGTCCCTCCTCCCTCCTCTTGCATGCTGGTGCCAGGATCTGTCGTAACCACAGCCCAGTGGCGTCACTCGAGACAGAGGGTGGTTGTGGTATCCCAAAAGGAGTCTGCCTCTGGGCTGCCGGCTCAGTAAGAAGGCCTTCCTTGGGGCGTGAATCCCTTTCCGGCCTGGCCATGACACAAGGCTGCTGGGTGATAAAATATCTGTCCTGACCACTTGTTTGTTTCTTTGGGAAGGGATCTAGCATTTTTGGTAACATGTGGGGCTGAATTATAGAGAGTCAACTCTTTTTCTCCTTGAAACATTTGCGATGCCTGGATTGCCAACCAACTGCTTCATGTACTCCTGCTCAAGGTGGGTGGCTGTGTTAGCCTGTCCTTGGCAGTAGAAAAGAGCAAGAGTCTAGTAACACGCTCAAGACGAACACAATTTGGTATCTGAAGAAGTGACGAGTGACAAATGTGATTAGTCTTGAAGGTGCTCCTGGACTCTGGCTCTTTTCTACTCCTGCTCAGTCATTCTGGCAACTTAATATTGCTGGCTGACAGGCCACTGTTTATGTTATTTATTTTGGGATTCCTATTCCTCCCCTTCTTCAAAAACTCAGGCTCCCTTTACTGTTTCCCCTTTTGCTAGAGCAGCCATCCGCAGAAGCCTCAATAAGGTACTAGTCCACAAAGAATGCTCCCATCCTGTGCTGCCTCAGGTGTCTGTTAGTCATTTGTGAATCATGGCTTTGCAGACAGATGCTGTTTTCTCCTCTCTTGGTTGGGAGCCGGCTCTAAGCAATTCAGATCTCAACCTGCCGCATCTCCTTGCCCACTTTCCATACATCCAGTGGGACAGTGACACCATCGCCTGCCTTGCAGGGTCAACGAAAAGGTTGTCGAAGGGGAACCTGCATCTTAGATATCTTGGGGAAACTGCAATATAAATACTATCGTCAGAAGGAGAGGCTTTAACCTTGTGTTTGGGGACGGCTCCTGCTTCTGCCCCTGCCTGATTATGAAACAGCGTTTCCGCTGAGAGCCTTGGGTTTTTGCAGGTTTTCAGATAAGCGAGGAAGGATTGTCTCCCATTTTTGTGTCCAAAATGAGTGGTTGCTTGTAGGGCCTGGCAGCAAACCAGGAGGTAGCTCTCCTTTCTTGCACCCTGTGCTGTTGGTTGACTTGGGGAGAAGGGATGAAAATAAAAGGAATAAAACGGAAGTATTTGGACAGGGTTGAAGTTTTTAGCAGCAATCCTTTGCCGGGTGCAGGGACCCTCATTTGCTTGAGCTGGGGGCAGGAAGCAGTGTGCAAGGAGAACTCTGGCTGAGCGGCTGCTGCAGCTCCCTCTGGCTATGTTTACCAAATGGCTGCTCCAGGGCATGTATCTCTTTACCTCCCATGGGTGCGCGGAGAGAGTGGGCAGCACAGTTGGGTGCTCTTCTGTACCTCCTTGCCACCCCTCCTGCGGCCCATGCAGGGAGAGTAGATGTCTTGGGGGCCCCAGGAGCTCTTTGTCCATAGTGCCCAATATCAAGTAAGGAAGAGGAGTGAGTCCCAGCTGATCTTCAGGAGCCATCTTGGCGCCCAGGTTCCAAGGGCCACAGTGCACTGCTCCCAGAACTGTGCTGAAGTTCACAGGACTGCAGCTTGTCAGATACTGAAAGTAGCAAATGAGCCCTGCCTAGTCTGATCTTGCCAAGGTGGTTGCCTTATGCAAATGAGACCCATAGCGCTCTTTAGGAGAAGGTGGAGGTTCCCTGCAGATCCACCCCTGAGGCTGCCTTACTGCCCATCGCACTCCTGGCCCACCTGGCTCAAGTTCAGAAGGCTCTGGGGCAGAAGGCTGGCCTTTCTTTCACTTGGGGTCCACCCTGAAGCTGTGAGCTCTCTACTTCCCTCTATTCCTCCTCCCTGGGGGAGAGGGTTCTCACTGAGCCACCAGGGATTGGGGTGGGTGACTTGGATGTGCTTATAGGGATGCAGACCTGGTGTCCAAAGTAGAAATCCATCCGAAACTCTTGGCCAGCTTGGCAGAGCTGTGACCTTGAAAGCCTCTCTTCCCCCAACAAAACTCTGGTTGCAAATTGGGGAAGGAAAAAACTCTGCATGTACTTCGAGGACTTCCCATTATTTCACATGGCCCAGCTTTGCTTGTAGCACTAATGCAGTCTTGCAGATAAAACTGCCTCATTCTGAGGTGACTTCCTTCTTTTCATTGACAAAACATGGGCCTTATTTCTGTTTCTTTCTTAGGCTGTAGAGAGCAGAGCTCAGGAACCAGACAGGGAGTAAATCTGGCCAAATCCTGCAGAACCTGGTTTCCTTCTTACTGCTTTAAAGGGGGAAGGTGACTTCTGAAGAGGGCTGCAACTCCTCCTGCAGTCTTGGGGATTGCTGCTTCACCTGTCCTAGAAAGGAAAACCAGAATTTGCCTGATCACCTGGGGCTGATATTGACTCACCATAGGTGAGCAAGTAATGGTTACTAGCAACCCGGCATTAATAGGCAGGTCTACCCTGGATTTAGAATTTCTGTTCCCCTGAAGTTTTGCTTCCTGTATATAAATGTATTCCATTTCTGTACTTTGGTGGAAGAGCCCACATTCCTGATAATTGGATTCAGCCCCACCTTCTTTTCTCAGGCTTTGATGCTTCGAGTATTATTCGTATGTGTGCTAGCCTGTAAGGGCCATAAACATGCCACTTGGGTAGAAACAAAATGCTAAACTCCATACAACAAAGTTTGAGTCCAGGGACACCTTTAAGACCAACAAAGTTTAACTAATTCATATGCCCAGAATTAAACTTTGTTGGTCTTAAAGGTGCTCCTGGACTCAAACTTTGTTCTATTGCTTCAAACTAAGGCAGTCGCCTACCTGAATCTAAAATCTGTGAAATCCCAAACCTCAAAAGTAGCTTTGAGGTGGCTGGTGATGAAGGATAGACCAATGAGTGTCAGTGATTGGTCCCTCCTGTCTGCTGATCATTACATAGGGGCAAGGAGGTTTGTCTGGAGTTCTCTGCGTGTGTATGTGTGTGTGCGCACGCACACATGTGTTGCCTCCTTCCTTTATTTCTCAGGATTAGCTTTGAATGTTGAAGGAGATGGCGCAATGCAGTGTGTGATCCTGTCATAACAAACTGATGTGTACAGCTGAGTTGGAACTGAGTAGCCAGCCTGTAATAACAAACAGGGGACAAAAATAAGTCCTGCAAGGAAGTGGGTTTTGGTTTCCAAGTTTCCTCAGTGATTTCTGTAAACAGGGGAGAGCTGTCTGTTGACTCGGTGGCATTTTCACGGGAGAAAGAGGGGGCCCTCTTTGACCTGGGCTTAAAGCATGTCCAGAGTTCGGCGCAAATCCCTTCTTTTGAGAACATTGAACCAGGATTGGCCTGTGTCCCTTTGAAGCTGCTAGAAAGCCAGAATTAGGCAGACTGTTGATGTCCTCAGCACGGGCATTAACGGGCACTGCATCTTCAGGGGCAGGGGCAGAGGACTGTTTGCCCCGCACCCCAAGTCCTTCCCCGAGGTTCAAGCTGGGGTGTTTTGCTGCTGAGCCGTGGCCCCCTCCTCTGACTCACCGGGTTGCTTGGGCTTGTGATCTTCTCTGCAGTGATCTGGCTTGGCCATGATACAGCCATCAGCCTTCCTCCCTAGGAAGGGTCAGCTTCCTCTTGGCCCAGGGAACGAGACCTTCCTGGCTTGACAGCATTGTTAGGACAGCATGTCAGCTGGAGGGATGGGGCCTGTGATGGGATGCAGCCCCTGCAGGTCGGGGGGGGGGGGGATGCACCAGTGGCTTTGTTATCACTGCATCCTGCAATGGGAATGTTTCTGAGGTCCAGGCAGGGCTTTAAATCACATCCAGAAGCACTAATCTGGAGGTCACTTGAATAGGTGGCTTACTCCAAGGAACTGTTGCTGGCCTGAGAGAAGGCAGTGAGGAAATAAGTGGGGGATTTTCCCACCCCCCACCCTTTCCTATAGGAAAATGAAGCATGGAGACAAAACACTTGGGAAGGATTTGAGCGCTGAGCAAAGGGCTTCTTAAGACACCCCCCTCTCCCCTGGTCAAAATGTATTGTATGAAAATATCTCGGGATATTTTCCATTTTTCCCGTGGGGGGGAAAGCAGATGTTGCCAGGAGCAATTTAAGGTAGGGTTTTGCTTGGATGGCAGACAACACTCTGCAACATCAGATAATCCCTGACTTGTGGATGCTGCCATCTACGGGGAAGCCTTTGCTTTTTGCTCCGTGTAGGGCAGGGCTGGGCCCAGCTCATTGTGCATTAGGATGGGTTACGGGATTGTAAAGCGGGGGGTTACGATTCACGGCCCCCCTCCCGTTTGTGCACTTTTCAGAGGCCTCTAAAAAAGCTGCTGCTTGGCTCTTGACAATTATCCTGTCTTCTCTGGCCTTGGCTTCTCCTCAGCCTGGAACTTAATCACTGGGGAAGACAGGAACACCAAGTTAAAAAGAAACCTGCCCAGCTGCAGAGGTACACACACCCTCACCTTCCAGCCCAAATCCTGCATCCGAAGAATACTTCCGTATTCAGATGGTGCTTGCCTGTTAATCCTGCTTGTATCATTTGTGGCCATCTCTGGGTTCTGCACCTACCGAGTGAGGCAAGATCAGCTGTGGTGGGTGCAGCTCAAGTGCTTTCAGCCACTCTGAACCTGGCCCCATCCAACTGTTAGTGTTGCCCCACTGGCTTGAGGCCTCCTCCAGGCCTGGCCCCCTCATGTCTGGTCCAGAGGATGGGAAAGAGTGTCAAGGCCTGGCTAGAAATGGGCTCTTCTCCCCATCTCCCATCTCCACCCCATACCGAGGGTGACCAGCACAGGCATGCAGTTTGCGAAACAGTCTGTATTGCCTATCTGGGTGCCAGGGCAGCCTTCTGAACCATCTCCCTGGAATGGCTAGTTGTCTTGCTGAAGGCATGCAAATGCTCTTTCTGTTAATGATTGTGACAAACACACACAAAAGAAAATTCACTCCCAGCTTAAGCGTGTGTGTGTGTGTCCCCCCCCCCCACTTGCCTGGAGACAGCTTTTAATTCGCCACCAGTGGCTGGTCAGATCCTTTATTGGCAGGGCTGCCAATTTTCCCCTCCCTTCAAATGTCACCCCGTTACCCGCCATGAGTGTGTAGGAAAGGCAGGCTATAAAAATAAAGATTTATTTATCTTATCAACTCGACAGGTGGTGTTGGGCTATCCATTCCCTTCACCTGAGGAACCTTACTGGGCCTTTGAGAGGCTTTCTAAAGGTACATAAAGAAAGTTGGAGTCCAGGGGCACCTTGAAGACCCACAGTGTTTGTTTCAAGATATAACCTATTGTGTGCATGCACACTTGAAAGAAAGCTTGTACCTTGAATAAACCTTTGTTGGTCTTCAAGGTTCCACTGGACTCCAACTTCCTTCATGTACGTTTAGACCCAACAGGCTACACACCTGAATCTAAAGCTACGTGAGGCATTTTGATAATGCCGACTGACCCATAACATCTACAGGTCCCCCCCCACCCCCCCAGACTGAGAGATCGAACCTGCTGAGGGAGTGTCAAAGTTATTGTTGAAGAGCTGTTCTAGTTGGTGTGTTATTGTTATTGTTGTACTGTAATATTAATTTTGATAGTGTTCTATCTAAATGTTCCAAAATGTTTTATGTAAACTGCCCAGAGCCGTAGGGAGGGGTGGTATAAAAATATAAATAATAAATAAAATAAAATAAAAAATAATTCAAACATGGTATAAACCACAGAATGGTGACTTTTGACTCAAAACTTTAGTCTCAGTTCTAACTAATGGACACTTAATGTGGTTTGACACATATTCTTGCGGATGTGGTAGGAAGTTGTCTCCTTAACATTTCCCTCTGTTGTGGAGTCCCACTCCTGGCAAAGCATTGATAAGAGAGATCGGAGGCATCCAACCTTTTCCACCTGTGAATTGCCAAAGGGCTCCTTGCTGCTTCTGGGGGAGGGGAATGGTAGCCATGAACTACAGGGTCCCTTGGTCTGTAACAGGAGCCTCTTTGTGCAGGAGCAGTCTACATCTACACAGGGAGAAGGGCCCTCCCCAGAATGCCCAGTTCCTGAGCTTTGGGGAATCATTGAGTAGGTCACTGGGTAATGGGGTGCTTATGGTTCTGTCCAGTGAGGCCATAGAGGTGGGCAACTTAATACTGGGCCGTTTTGAGCACTGTTATTTATTTGTTTGGCCACCATTTCTCCTTGCAGAACTCAAGGCAGCTTACAATAGAAATAAAACGCTCCCAATAGACACAGTAAGAACACTATGAATAAAACAGGAATTATAAAAACACATAAGATGACACTTCAAAAGCTACAATTAGGACTTTTGATAAATAATGGTCACAACAAATGGCAGTCCTTGAATAAAATGTCTTCAGCTTCCTCCTGAAGGTCAAACGTCATGGCCTAGCTCAGCAGTCCGCAAGCTTCTGCTTGCCGCGGACTGCTGCGGAGTGGTGGGCGGAGAGGGCAGCCCAGGGGCCCGCGCACGCGCTGCAGCCCCAGCACAAACGCGCATGCGCAGTGTGCCGCACACGTGCGTTTGCGTCCGACAGTCCGCGCACGTGTGTTTGCGCAGCTGCCATGCTGGCGGCCGCGGCCGCCCCTCCGGGCTGCGAGCATACCGGCCGCTAAAGCGGCCGATTAGCTTGCGGCTCAGCAAGCTTCTCTTCCCTCCTCTCCCGAAGTGAGAAGCTTGCCGGGCCGCGAGCTAATTGGCCGCTTTGGCGGCCGGTTTGCTTGCGGCCTGGCGAGCTTCTCGCTTCGGGGGGGGAGGGAAGAAGGAGCCGCGGCCCGGCGCTGAGGCCTTCGCAGCCCGATGCCGGGCCGCGAGCCGCGGGTTGGAGACCACTGGCCTAGCTCACTTTCTTGCGGAGGCTGGTGTGCAGTTGTGGGGCTGCCACCGAAAGGCCCTCTCTCATTAGCAGTCCCCAACCTTTCTGTGGTCAGGGACCGTCTCCGGGGCGAGGGGAGAGCTGACGGCCCGGGCGCTGCACGGCAGTTGCGTGGAAACGTGAACTCGCAGTTGCCGCGCATGTGCGTTTTCACCACCAGGGGGGCGCTAACGCGCACGCGCAACAACTGCGTGTTTGCGTCGCCGGCGTGCCAGGCCTGCCTCTTCCCCGAGCTTCTTGCTGTGTGGGGGGAGGCAGGCGCGGCTGCCGGCAGCCTGGTACCGTGGCCTTCACGGACCAGCACCGGGCCGCGGACCGTGGGTTGATGACCCCCGTCTCTCATGTTCCCACCAGACAAGTGTCTGTGATGGGTGGAGCAGTGAGGAGGGCCTCTCCCTGCGCTCTTAATTCCCAGGTAGAAACGAGCAGTTAGAGCGGGTGCTGTGTGGCTCACCCCTCCGCCAGCACCCGCAAAAGAGGATGATTGTGCTTGGGGTACAAAACCTGAACGGGCCGTGTCACCTCATGCAGGAGTGTGCAGAGAAACCTGGGAGACCAGGTCACTGCTGGCTCAGCTGGCCGGGCTGGGCTTGGCAGCTCATGCGCCGCCAGAAGCCCAGAGCCAGAGCTAATTGCCACCTGGGTGGAGCACAAGGGTGCCCATTAGCAAGGTGCCATCTGACCCCATGCCTGCCCTCCTTTGGGCCCTTCCTTCGGCACATCCCACAAAAACCTCCTGGATATTTTGAATGCCTCTTCCCCCCTCCCCCCCCCCAGCAGCAAACAATGGCAAAGCCACTTCTTCACCATTCACACTCTCTCCCCTTGGGTGCTGCTCTTCCACTCCTCGGCTTCTCGCTCTGGCTCAGCTGGGCCTTGGAGCAGTGCTTGGTGGGGAAAAGAGATTGGGGAGGGGGCATAGCAGTACCATGAATAGCCCCAAGTTCTGGAAGGGGGAGACTTGTTCCTAAGCAGGAGGGAAGTGCTGAGTTCTGAGCAGCCCAAGGGTTCCAGGTTCAGTGAAAGAAAAGCACAGGCCCTGCATACAGAGAGCCCCTTTCAGACAGAGTGGCTGCCAACATTGTGAAATTTGCCAAGCGTATGGAGCCCTTTGACCTGAGTAGTTCAGGGGGTTCTGTTTTACTGTGGGTGCCTGGGCCTCTCTGGAGCGGGTGGAAGGGGGCTGGTGTATTTCCTTGCTGCCCCCCTGCCTGGTGCCCTGTCGTGCCAAAGGTAGTGCCACGTTAGAGAGAAGCAAACCCACCAGTTTCTTGGAGCTCCATGAAGACATCTCAAGGGGGGGGGGGAAGCTGGTTGCTGCAGTGCTTCTTAACAAGCCAAGGGACTCTGTGCCTGCGTCCCAGGTGGGCTTTGGAGGCGCCGTGCGCTGTTTGCGTTTTCCGCACTTTGTGTCTGTCCTCAACCCCTGTCTGGAGAGCTTGTCAGCCTCTCCGTACAGCGCTTGGTGCTGGGCCATCGGGCGTTAAGGCAGCCTTGCTGGGGACTGCAAAAATCCCCCAGGCCAGTGTCAGGGTCTTAACTAGCCCAATTCCTTATGCTAGCCCCTTTGCAGCCCGCAAGGAGTGGAGGAAAGTGAGAAGCTACGTAAACGTCCCAGCCTGGGGTCACCCAGAGACAATGCGACTTGTCACAGGCAATTAGGGAAGCAGCTGTGTGCAAGCCCACTCTAAGACTTGGCTCATTGCTGGGGGAGCATTGGGACTTTGAGTCCTGCTGGAAAGACAAAAGGAGTAGCCTTGCGGGATCGTTCTGATGGTCCATCCAGCACAAGCAGGGACACTAGAGGCCAAAGCTTTCCCCTGTTGATCCCCCCCCCACTTGCATCCAGTATTCAGACCTGGGCAGTCTCTGCTCATGGAGTGTCACTTTTACTATCAGTGCTAATAGCCACCCGTGGGTCTGTTTCTCTCATGAAATTGTCTAAGCCTCTCCAAAGCTGTCCCCGCGGGTATTCCTTGCTGCATCTTGGTGACAGTGAGTTCCAAAAGCCAATGCTGCACTGTGAATGAAGGAATGCTTTCTTCTGTCTGTCCCGAATCTTCCCCTGGTCATCTTCAGTGCGGGCCTTCCCCTGACCTTGTTCTAATCCAGGGGTAGTCAAACTGCGGCCCTCCAGATGTCCATGGACTACAATTCCCAGAAGCATTCGCTGGCAGGGGCTCCTGGGAATTGTAGTCCATGGACATCTGGAGGGCCGCAGTTTGACTACCCCTGTTCTAATCGGAGGTGGAAAAGGCCCTCGCAATCTTTTTTTACCCTCTGAATAATCACGTGTTTCATTCCTCAGCTGTCCTTTTTCCTTCCCAATCTGAACTAGTTCTCCGGGGTGGATGTAGCCCCCCCCCCCCCCCAGTTTCTGTTTCAAAATCTCGAAAGATTTTTTTTTTTTTAATTCAGGTGCCGGAGAGATGGGAGTTTAGGCTTACTGGAAAACCAAAAGTTAGAAAGGCATCGTAGAAGACCGCTGCTTATTGGGCAGAGGTGGGAGATGTTGTTTTTTTGATATTTGGAAGCTGAGGGTTTTTCTATGAAAGAAGTTGCTCAAACAAAATAATGGGCTGTTGAATCTGGAGGTGTGGTCAGCGGCTGAGAGTAAGGAGTTGCAGGGAGGGCTGCAGGGAACTTCCACATTCCGTGGCAATCTCAGGGAAGGTCTCGGCTTCTCGGCCCTGTTGTTGGTCGTCCAGAGGAACTATGTGGGACTAGGAGGCTGTACTAGACGGGGTCTCATTGGTCTGATCCAGTCTCTCTCTCTCTCCCTCTCCCTCTCCCTCTCCCTCTCCCTCTCTCTCCCTCTCTCTCTCTCTCTCTCCCTCCCTCCCTCCCCCCCTCCCTCCCTCCCTCCCCCCCCAACGCTTTCCCCTTTTGATCCCCCCCACTTGCATCCAGTATTCAGACCTGGTCTGTTTCTCTCATGAAATTGTCTGATCCTCTCCAAAACTGTCCCTGCGGGCATTCCTTGCTGCATCTTGTGGCAGTGAGTTCCACAAGCCAATGCTGCCCTGTGAATGAAGGAATGCTTTCTTCTGTCTGTCCCGAATCTTCCCCTGGTCATCTTCAGTGCGGGCCTTCCCCTGACCTTGTTCTAATCGGAGGTGGAAAAGGCCCTTGCAATCTTTTTCTACCCTCTGAATAATCACGTGTTTCATTCCTCAGTCCACCCCAGTTGTCCCTTTTACAAAAAGGGATGGACAGAAGCATAAGGTTTGGGGTTAGGATTAATCTTACTGAGTTACTTTTTAAGACAAGGAAGTTACTGGTCCTTATTGTTGCAAAGGCACAGAACAATCTTGGAGGAAGAAGGAGCAGGTGGACTACACTATTGCGGGTTTGAGAGTCATGAAAACGTCAAAGGAAATATGCAACATCAAAGTGCTGAATCATAATGCATCAGAAAATTAAACTCTGCACGTCATCCTGGCTTAAACAGAAACTTAGGTTTCCTTAGTCCCCATGCCTCTAATAGCTCTATGGGACCACTTTTTAGAAATTTTCATTTGCTCTTCTTAATTTAATTCTTGCTGTTTCAATCTCGACACTCCTCACGTCTGTTATATGGCACTGTTATGTCTGTTGATTGATGATGGGAGCCACACCTGACCTTTCCCCCTCAGCTCCTCCCTTTCCCCTTACATAGAGATAGAGAACTTACACACGAGAGGACTCGGGAGAATTCACACTAAGCCCTCGTTCCCCACCCTTGCCCATGACTGTATGATTTTCCTTCATGTAGCTGTCTTCCAAAGTGATCTGAGACTTGCCAAAGCTGGTTGTGAAATAAAGGTATTTATTAATGATTATTATTTGGATTTGTTTCCCACCGCTATTGGAAAACATCTTGTGGCGGGTTACAGTAATAGAAACCCCGCAATAACCGGTAGGAAGCTTACAAAAACCCCACCCACCCTTGAAGGTACAGTTGTCTTTTAGTCTTTAAGGTACAGCTGAACTTTTATTTTGGTGTAAGACCTCCACCAGCCAAGCCTTCCGTGCAACGTCTTGTACCTGCTGGATCAGCTTAACTTGGTGAGGTCCTTAGAGTGTCACACTAGCAACAGTAAAATCAGAGTCCAGTAGCATCTTTAAGACTAACAAAGATTTATTCAAAACGTGAGCTTTTGAGTGCAAGCACCCTTCGTCAGACTATGATCTTGCATGATCATAGAATCATAGAATCATAGCGTTGGAAGGGGCCATACAGGCCATCTAGTCCAACCCTCTGCTCAACGCCGGATCAGCCCTAACCATCCTAAAGCATCCAAGAAAAGTGTGTATCCAACCTTTGCTTGAAGACTGCCAGTGAGGGGGAGCTCACCACCTCCTAAGGCAGCCTATTCCACTGCTGAACTACTCTGTGAAAATTTTTTTTCCTGATATCTAGCCTATATCATTGTACTTGAAGTTTAAACCCATTACTGCGTGTCCTCTCCTCTGCAGCCAACAGAAACAGCATCCTGCCCTCCTCCAAATGACAACCTTTCAAATACTTAGAGGGCTATCATGTCCCCTCTCAACCTCCTTTTCTCCAGGCTGAACATTCCCAAGTCCCTCAACCTATCTTCATAGGGCTTGGTCCCTTGGCCCCAGATCATCTTCGTCGCTCTCCTCTGTCCCCTTTCAATTTTATCTACGTCCTTCTTGAAGTGAGGCCTCCAGAACTGCACACAGTACTCCAGGTGTGGTCTGACCAGTGCCGTATACAATGGGACTATGACATCTTGTGATTTTGATGTGATGTCCCTGTTGATACAGCCCAAAATGGCATTCGCCTTTTTTACTGCTGCATCACACTGTCTGCTCGTGTTTAGTTTACACTCGAAAGCTCACGCCTTGAATAAATCTTTGTTGGTTCTTAAAGGTGCTACTGGGCACTTCAGACCAACACGACTACCTATTTGAATCTACACTAGCAACCGATTCAGGTGGATGGCTGTGCTGGTGAAGCACTAGAACAAAGAATGAGTCCAGTGGCATCTTTGAGACCAACAAAGTTTCGCTCAAGGCCTAAGTTTTTGTTTATTTCAGGGTATCGGCAGAATGCGTGCCCATGAAAGCTCATAGCTCGAATTAAGTGTTGTTGGTGTCAGAGGCTCAGTGCAGTGCCCTTGGACCTCACCAGTCTCACAGAGTGATTTGAGGATCAAAAATGGTGGAGAAAAAAAATGGAGGAGGCCTAGTCAGCATTTAAAGTGAGCCTGTGGGGGCGGGGTGAGGTTTATCTGGTCCTTGAAAGGTGTGCTCCTTGGCCAAAGGCTGTGCCCAGCAGACAGACGGATGTTCCCTTTCTGCAGGGAAGCTGCACTCTTTGCTGTAGACATCAGAGCCTTTGTGTTAACCTAGGCTTTCAAGTCGGTCTTCCAACTCAACCAAAGCCCCCCTCTCTCTCTCCTCTGTTGCAGGATGCTGTGGTGCTGAGACCATCAATCCAGTTCCAAGGAAATCAGGGGGTGAGTTGATTAAGGGGCATGGGTGGAAGATTTTTATCTGTTGGGTTTTGAGGATTTCTTTTTAAGGTTCCCTATGGTGCGGGAGTCCTGCAGGCCAGGGCTGTATCCAAGTCCCTGCAGCCGTGGCCAAATGTTCCATGGGAATTGTCGACCCTGTATGATACCATAGCTGGGTTGAGCTGCCAGGGGTGATGAGTTCAAAAGAAGTACTTAGCAGTTTCCAAAGGCAAAAATGTATGGGTTTTATCTTTCTCCCTCCCTGGTCACATGCTCTCAACCTTGCCTACCTCACAGGGTAGTTGTGATGGTAAAATGGGGAAAGGAGAACCATGCAGATGATGGAGGAAGGTCAGGAACAAAATTCTTGGTTTGTTAAATGGTTGTATCGTGCTGACTAGGCAAAGGAAGTGGACAACAGAAAAGGGGGTGTGAGGGCTAACTAAGTGTATACATACCTATCTATGCACTGGTTTTTGAGCCTTGCATTTGCCAAGCACCCTAAGAACTGTATCCTCAATCCCTAAATGCACGACACTGTTTGTCCACCCACACACACATACCAACCTAGGTTGGCTCTTGGCTAATACCACCTGCCCCAAGGCAAGACTTGTGGAACTAAGCCATGCATCTTTCTGCCTCCATGAACCCCAGAGTGACTGGGGCCTCTGTAGTCCTGGGACTGCTAGTCTTGGTGGCCCTGTTGAAATCTCTGAAGCCACCAAAGTGAGCCTGGGCAGGGATCCCTGGCTCCCATGCCTCCGTTAGCCCTCTACGTTGCCCCTCCCCCACAGCTGGATGAGTCATGCAAAGCCAAGTGGGCACGTGCAAATCAGCATGCGCTTCTGCAACGGGGACTTCGGCTTTTGGGCAAAGAGTTTAGAAGAAGATTCCCTTGAAGGCGTTTGGAATGCCCAGGTCCCTGGTCTTGGTCCAGCTACCTTTAAATCCGGGGATGCAGCAGCTGAAATGAATCTGCCCAGTGCAGATAATGGGAACAGAGTGGAGGAGGGCGAGAGAGACTTGGCTGCAAATATACCCCTCCCTTGCTCGGTGAGAGCGTTTGTGTTGAACGACATTGTGGGGCATGGGGATTTGTGAGCCTTCCACCCCAGGGTCTTGACCATGTCTCCTGGCGAGTGACAGACTGAGGGGCTGCTTGGGTTCAGTCTCCAGCTAGAGCAGTGGTCCCCAACCTTTATTAGGCTGGGGACCGGCAGGGCATCGGGCCGCGCCCGCGGGGACCGCGCCCGCGCGGGCCACGCCCACGCTTCTGCCCGCGCCCGCGGGCCGCGCCCGCGCATCGAGCCGCGCCCGGCCGCGTCCGCGGATCGGGCCGCGCCCGGAAGCCACGCCCGCGGATCGGGCCGCGCCCGCGAGCCATGCCCGCGGATCGGGCCGCGCCCGCGAGCCACGCCCCAGATCGGGCCGCACCCCGCGGGCCACGCGGGCGCGGCCTGCACGGGCGCAGCCCGGCCCTGATTCCCTCTTCCCGCCCTCCCGCAGTAAGTAGCTTCCCGGGCCGCAAGCTTGCAGCCTGGGAAGTTTTTTACTGCGGGGGGGGGGGGCGCCATGGCCTTCGCGGCCCGGCGCCGGGCCGCGGCCCGCAGGTTGGGAACCACTGAGCTAGAGGGTCCCAAGTACTGGTGCTCATAGAGAGCTGCTGCTGGTTTGAGGAAGCCAGGTGGAGACAGAAGGACCAGAAGTCTGAAGGCCTGGAACTCAGAAGCTGAGTCCCTGCGTCGCACACATGGAGGAAGATCAGGAACAAAATTCTTGGTTTGTTAAATGGTTGTGTCGTGCTGGCTAGGCAAAGGAAGTGGACAACAGAAAGGGGTGTGTAAGGGCTAACTAAGTGTATACATACCTATCTATGCACTGGCTTGTGAGCCTTGCATTTGCCAAGCACCCTGTATCCTTAGTCCCTAAATGCACGACACTGTTTGTCCACCCTGGGTTCAAGGCCCAGTATCTCCAGTGTAAAGGGCTTCCTCCCCTTGAACCAACACCAAGCTAGATGGTGAGCAAAGGCTCTGACAGGGGCTAAGGCAGCTTACTTGGCGTAGATAGAATAGCTGAAAATGAACCTCCGCCCTCCCTGGTGGTCAGAGGCAACCTGCTGCTCCTTGCCACATGCTCAGGGCCTCTCTCCTCCCTTGCCCCCACTCTGGGTCGACCAGGGGCATCCAGTTGGGAAGGCAGAGGCTTAAGGGGACAGAAGGGGTAGAACTCATTTCCTGATCACCTTGATCTGGCTCCAAGTGGAGCAGGGGTGGGGGACAAACTAACCCGAGGGGGCCACGATCTGAGACTGTAAGCTCCTCTCACTGACTCCCTCCCTTCCTTGCTGTTCCCTTTCTTCTGAGGACACCTGGAAAGCTTTTGGGAAGATGCAAAAACGAGTCAGCTTTGCTGCCGCATGGGTACCTTGCAGCTGGCCCATAGAGAGGGTGGGGGTCCGTTAGGTGTTTTACCTGGGCCCCAACCTTTCCAGTTGGACTCACAAAGCCATACAGACTCTGCTTTTGAATAAACTTTCTGGGGTGCTGTTATTTTTTTAAAAATCCTGTTCAGCTCTTGCTTTGCCTTTAGCTTGATTAAATGATGCTAAAAATTGGGCTGTTAACAGGCAGATTAGTTGGCTGCTGGTGTTCTTTTGGCTTCTTCTGGACTCAGAGGCTGAGTCAGTCGAAGCCTCTGGGAGGGACGGCTCTGAGCCTGCTTGACTTCTGTAGGAAGGTGGGGTCTTTCCCACTGTGAGCCCTCCATTCTGCAGTCCGCTCCTTGTGATTTTGTCCGGGGCAAATCTGAAAAGTTCTTTGTGCCCTGTGCAGACCTCTCTGGCCATGCACTCTGTGGCCGGTGAGCTTTGAGCAGCTTCTGCCCGCTGGCTGATCAGTCCTCACTGCTTATGGCTCTGGTGTTGCTGCAGGTCATTTGAGTTTTTCACCTGGTGCTTTCATTGGTTTACCCCCTTGGGCTGAGAGCATGGGCTATTGGTGCTGTGGGCTAAATGAACGCAAGATGCACTGCCTGGTGGTCTGGGGAGGAGAGGGGGCTGAGATAGGCGGTCTCTTTGTGGCTGTGGCTCTCCAACCCTTGCTGCCCCTTCCAATCCGTGGACTGGTAGATGGCAGAGCCAAAGGGTGCAGCAGAGCCCCTGCCAGGAAACACCAGCTGCCTTGGGCTTTCTCTCTTCTGATTGGCTGCGGCCCTCTAGGGGGGTCCTTCTGACAAAGGTCCCCTGAAGTGAGGGCTGCCAACTGGCGCAGAGCCAAAATGTATCATCCCATTTCCACACACAGGGCCTCTGATAAATGTGGGCCACTGGAGCTTTCTGCAGCGTTTAATTGAGCAACGTCCCACTGAGCAGCTGTCTCAGGAGCAGGAAGTTTATCCTGGGGCTGAATGTGAGGGGGACTGAGCTGGATTCCTCAGCCCCTTGGGTGGGAAGCCTCAGAGGCGCTGTTTGCACACTGTCTTCAGTAGGTCCTGCTCCAGCAGTTGTGGCGTCTGCAGGGGCTCTGGCCAGGAAAGGGCGCTTCCTGAACACAGCACATTGATCCCCTTTGGACGTGAGATGTCAGGGACTGAACTTAGGGCCTTGTGCCCATAGAGAGTGTCCTCTGACCCCTTGGGTCTGGATTTTGCAGTGGACAGGCCCCATAAAAAATAAGTATCTGTCTTTTCCGGAACACCCCAGCCCTAGATTGCATACCAGGTCTTAGCATAAACTTGGAGGTGCTATTTTGCCTCAGTTTAGCGCTTCCTGGATTTTACCTGGATCTCAGTAAAGACTTTGGACAAGATTCCCCATGATGTTCTGATGGGTGAACTGGAGGACCACAGACTGGATTTTCGGAACCGCACCCAAGGAGTGGTTGTCAGTGGTATCTTATCCGAGTGGGAGGAGATCATCAGCGGGTGCCACAGAGCTCTCTACTGGGTCCAGTACTTTTCAGCCTTTTAATCAATGATCTGGATGAGAGGTTATGGCGGCTACTCATTAAATTTGTGGATGACACCACATTGGGAGGAGTAGCGAACACCCTAGAAGATAGAGAAAGATTTCAATGAGTTCTGAACACTCTGGAAAAGTGGGCCAATGAGAACCACATGCAGTTCAATAAGGAGAAGTGTAGAGTTCTACATCTGAGTCACAAAATGAGAAATATGCATACTGCATGAGAGATACACTTGTGGGTAGGAGTGTGTGTGATGAAGATCTTGGGGTACTTGTGGTCTGTAAGCTAAATATGAACAGACAGTGGGATGTGGTGGTAAAGAAGGCAAATGCAGTCTTGGGTTGTATCAACAGAAACATCGAATACAAATCACAAGATGTCATAGCCCACTGTATACTGCATTGGCCAGACCCCACCTGGAGTCCTGTGTGCACTTCTGGAGGTCTCACTTCAAACTGGATATAGACAAAATTGGGAGGGATCAGAGGAGGGCAACAAATATGATCCAGGGCCTGGGGACCAAGCCCTTGAAGGAAAGGCTAAGGGACTTGAGAATGTTCAGCCTGGAGAAGAGAGAGGACATGATTGCCATCTTTAGAGAGAACCAGCTTGGTGTAGTGGTTAGGAGTGCGGACTTCTAATCTGGCATGCCGGGTTCAATTCTGCGCTCCCCCACATGCAACCAGCTGGGTGACCTTGGGCTCGCCACGGCACTGATAGAGCTGTTCTGACCGAGCAGTGATATCAGGGCTCTCTCAGCCTCATCCACCCCACAGGGTGTCTGTTGTGGGGAGAGGAAAGGGAAACTATAAGCTGCTTTGAGCCTCCTTCGGGTAAGGAAAAGAGGCATATAAGAACCAACTCTTCTTCTTCTTCGTATTTGAATCCACTTAGAGGAGGACAGGGAGCGGTTTGTTTTGGCAACAGAGGCTAGATCCAAAGTAATGGGTTTAAACTAGTTGGAGAATGATATCTGCTAGATATCAGGAAATAAATTTTCAGAGTAGTTCAGCAGAGGAATGGGCTGCCTCAGGAGGTGGGGAGCTTCCCCCTCACTGGCATTATTTATGCAGCAACTCGACGTCCTTATTCTAGATGCTTGAGGCTGATCCTGCATTGAGCAGTGGATTGGACTGGATGGCCCCTTCCCACTCTAGGGTTCTCTGAGTCTAATTCAGCAGTGGAATGTGCTGCCTCAGGAGGCGGGGAGCTCCCCCTCACTGGCCGTCTTCAAGCAGTGGCTGGACAGAGAATGATCCTGGGTTCTTGAGACTGACCCTGCACTGAGCTGGAGGGTAGGACTGGATGGCCTGTGTGGCTTCTTTCCACTCTAAGATGCCAAGGGCCCAGTGTGCTTTGTGTCTCTCTTCTGGAAGTCTGCCAGGTGAGCTGTTGCCTCTGTGTTCCTGAAGCCAGGACAGTGGCCCTAGCCAAGGCTGGGGGCTTACAGCAGAAGCACAGGTGTGCTGGGGGATGGGGAAAGGCCAGCTGAGGAGCCCTGGCCCTGAGATGCAGATCTTTTCCATTCTAGTTCAGAGATGAATCTCCTCCAGGAAGCAAGGCCAGTTACTCTCTTGCTCTGAGGTGGCTTCTCCTCACCAGCTGCTCGAAACTGAACATTTTTTTTTAATCTCCGCGGGGTCACCTATTCCCCCCCCCCCCGAAACAATGGCCTGTAAGAAAGGCAAAAGTTGCAGCTGTGGCCTTGGTCTGTTTTTCAGAGGTGGTTGCATATAAGCAGCAGCAGCAGCAACTGGGGGATCCCCCCCCACACACACACACACACACACACACATCTCAGCCAGGCAGCCAAGAGGCCCTCAAGTGTCTGTTTAAAAATAATCCTGAGGAGTTCTTGGTCAGATCCGCTCCAGTACTGAAAGGAGCCTGTCTTAACGGACATGTTAATGGGGGACTTGCAGCCACACAGCGTGACCCTTTCCTGCTTTGCTGGCGTTTCCTTGGAGACAGTGCCAAAGAAATTCTACAAAAGTGCCAGATCTCATTTTTTATCCACACGAAGGCGGAAGGGAGGGCTCAGGGGCCCTGTGCACTTGAACTGCTTGCCCTAGCACTGCAGGCTGTGTTTGCAGGGACCCTCCTTGTGCATTTGGAGCCAGCTTGTCACGGGCCAGGACTCAGCATAGCCTTCCCCCCAGTGGGAGATGTTTTTACACTGGGGAGCACTAAAGTTTGCCCCCGAAGTGACTTCAGGCAGGAGCCTGGCCCCATCATTCATCTGAGCTTAGCAGAAAGGGCTGTGAGGACAATCCTGCTGCAAGGAAACAGTTCAGGCATTCAGCAGGGACACATGAAGTAGAATCATAGAGTTGGAAGGGGCCATACAGGCCATCTAGTCCAACCCCCTGCTTAACGTAGGATAAGCCCTAAGCATCCTAAAGCACCCAAGAAAAGTGTGTATCCAACCTTTGCTTGAAGACTGCCAGTGAGGGGGAGCTCACCACCTCCTTAGGCAGCCTATTCCACTGCTGAACTACTCTGACTGTGAAAAATCTTTTCCTGATATCTAGCCTATATCGTTGTTCTTGTAGTTTAAACCCATTACCGCGCGTCCTCTCCTCTGCAGCCAATGGGAGGGTGGAGGGCTGTCTCAGTGGCCCTGCACATTCTGGGCATGTAGAAGTTTCCCAGATCAGTCCAGACATCTGCAAGTGGTTGGAAAAGGCCTTTTTTCTTCTTGCCTGAGAACTGGGTGAGGCAGCTGCCAGGCAGTGCCAGGCAGTACCAGGCTAGATGGTGTTGGGCATCTTCTCCTCCTGGCCATGAATGGTCTGGATCGCTCCTTATGTCTCTTGCTTTGTTTTTTCTTTGCTGTGCTAAAAGTTGGAGCCCTGCGGTTTCCCCTAAGCAGTCCTCCTCTCCCAACAGCACATCTCAATACCCAGGCCAGATTCTCCAACGGAAGCCCGGACCTTCTCGTTTTATCTCTCCCATATTGGCAAGGACAGCCCCCAGGGGAGCTTTGACTGCATCCAGCAGTATGTGTCCAGGTGAGTGGGGCTTGCTCCTCAGCTGCTGTTTCTGAAGATGAGGCCCCTGAGAGCCAGCTGCCTGGGAATGTGTTGGCCTCTGCCCCTGGCTGGCCTCACGCTGCTGGGCCAGGCATGCCTTGGCCGTGATCCAGCAGGACAGCTCTTACGTTCTGGATGTGCCGATACATCTATGCTGCATCCCCCTCTCCCTGAGAGCAGCTCCTTCTGCCGGTTTTCTTGCTGGTCATTTTAGTTTTCTTGCTTTGTTCCACAGTGACGGGGACATCCAGCTGGATTGTCTGGGCAGCATCCAGGACAAAATCACCATCTGTGCCACTGATGATTCTTACCAGAAGGCCAAGCAGAGCATGGCCCTGGCGGAGGAGGAGACGCGGAGCAGGAGTGCCATCGTTATCAAGCCCGGAGGCCGCTACGTCGGTAGGTGAGGGGAAGGGGCACAGCGTGTCAGCTCTGGACAGCACATTCCGAGCCACCTTCCGGAGGGCAGGATGCTCGGGAACTTTAAAAGTTGCCTTTCGCGTAGATTTCTGAATAATGGGAGAATATCCTGTCTGAAGCTCCCGCTTTTAGCGGGTGGGAGCAGAATGATGCAGTTTACAAGTGGAGTCCACTGTCGAGAGGGACTCATGTACTGTGGTGTCCTTATTAGGGCGACCAGAGAGAGGTGCTTTCAAGGGGAAGTCGACAATTAAACTGGGAAGATGCACTTTTGGCAAGATGGTATTTAGGGCACATGTCGGTTGGAGCATGTGTCATCAGGAAAGTTCTGAACAGGACTTTTTGAAGAAGAAGGAGAAGAAGGAGAAGGAGGAGGGGGAGGGGAAGAGGAAGAGGAAGAGGAAGAATTGGTTTGTCTATCCTGCTTTTCTGTACCTTAAGGAGTCTCAAAGTGGCTTACAGTCACCTTCCTTTTCCTTTCCCCACAACAGACACCCTGTGAGGGAGGGGAGGCTGAGAGAGCCCTGATCTTAATGTCCAGTCAGAACAGCTTTATTCGTGCTGTGGCAAAGCCAAGGCCACCCAGCTGGCTGCATGTGAAGGAGGAGCTGGGAATCAAACCCGCCCCGCCCCCCATTAGAAGTCAGTGCTCCTAACCACAACTCCAAGTTGTCTCTCAAGCAAGCTTGTTACACAAAGGACCCTCCCCCCTCCTTGCACATTCCTGCCAGGTTGCACAGCACTTCCTCTCCTGTATTTTTAAAAAATATCTGCCAACTTCGTAGCATCGAAGGTCTGCTCTTGCACAGAGAGCTTTATAAGAGGAAGGTGAACAGGAGCACGAAGGGGAGGGGGCTGCTTGGTGAGCCTACAGCTTTTAATATCTATCCACCTGCTTGCAGGTATGTTCAGAGCCTGATACAAGCTTGTATGCTGAGACTCTGGGCCTCTCTCTTCCAAGAAACATAGTACTTGTTTAGCTGTGTGTTGGCCTGTGGCAGAACGGCTATAGATTGCAGTCCGGTAGCTCCTTGGGGACCAACCAGACTTTGGGGACTTTTGAAACTCAGAGCTTGTCAGATAGCTCAAAAGCCAGTTTGGTGTACTGGTTAGCAGTACAGACTTCTAATCTGGTGAGCCAGGTTTGATTCTGCACTTCCCCCACATGCAGCCAGCTGGGTGACCTTGGCCTCCCCACAGCACTGATAAGGCTGTTCTGACCCAGCAGTGATATCAGGGCTCTTTCAGCCTCACCCACCTCACAGGGTGTCTGTTGTGGGGAAAGGAAAGGGAAGGCGACTGTCAGCTGTTTTGAGACTCCTTTGGGTAGAGAATAGCAGCATGTAAGAACCAACTCTTCTTCAAGCCTCCCCAAATCTTGTGGGTCTCTAGGGCAGGGGTGGCCAAACTGTGGCTCTTGAGATTTCCATGAACTACAGTTCCCCAGAATGTGCGGGCAGGGGCTCATGGGAATTATAATCCATGGATATCTGGAGAGCCAGAGTTCTGCTCTAAGGTATTCCTGGACTCCAGTCTGTGGCTGTTGTACAGCTGTTGTGCAATCCACACAAGGCAAGCACATGTGTACCTACCCTGGGTTTGTTTTTGAAATGAAAGGTTTATTGAAAGGGCTGTTTAAGTGCCAGTAATGGCCACACTTCTTGCCTGAGGTTCATTGGCTTTCTGCCGAGCAGTCCTAGAACCTTTGGGGGACGGGATGGGGCTCCTTAACTCATTTTCCACCTGCTGCTTCCTCAGAATCCTCATTCTTCCTCTTTGCTCAATCTCTTTTTTGCCACACAGTGGGGAGAAAATATTTTTTTTTCCTTGTCGGGAGATGGAGTGGGATTTTGAGCACTTGATCACAGGGGAGCATAAAGGGTAACGCAAACCCATAGGCTGATCCTTGTGCCTCTTGGCAGCATCCCGTGGCGGATCTTTGTTTGGTACTCTTCTGAATAGCGTTGCTTAGTTGAGACCTGGCGGTGTGCAAGGAAAATCCACTCCATGTGAAGACCAGTGGACCAGATAATCCTATGCTGGGGGCCAAATTTCCTGCTCCACGGACCCTTCTGGGTGTGCTTCCTAGTTCTTTGTCCAGGCTGCCTTCTGCAAAGCGTAATGAGCAGCTAGAGATAGTTCTTCCCCACCCCCCACGGGTGGTTTGCAGATTACCCAGTTATCCCTGACTCATCATGTGGAGTCAGCCAGCACTTCCGCCTGGGGAAGGAAGAAGCGCCTGGTCTTGCACCCTGCTGGGGAGAGTAGCAGAGCAACTGAGCAGCTCTTGCATCCACACTCCCCCCCCCCCGCCCGAACACGCAGTTAAAGCAGATTAATGTTGGTCAGAAGAAACAGAAGAGAGTTGGGAGTCCAGTGGCACCTTTTAGACCAACACAGTTTTATTCTGGGTGTGTGCTTATACCCAGAATTAAACTTTAGTTGATCGTAAAGGTTCCACTGGATTGAGATTTTGTGCTGTTAAGTGGCCTTTGGTAATTGGGGTCAACAACCTTTTTGAGACTGTGAACATCTTTGGAATTTTGAGAGGGGATGTCAAGCAGCTTCCCAAAATGTCTGCTGCCGAAGGTCAAGCCAGACAGAACCACCCCCCCCCCCCTAATCCCCTTATGGGGGAAAAGAAAGGTTGAGGGCCTCGTTTACTTTCTGGAGCACTTGATGGGCAATGTGTGTGAGCTCCAAGATTCCTGTGGGTGTTGTAATGTGTTAAAGGAATACATTCTTGGCTGCTTTTGAGTCAGGAGGTGTGAACAGACCTCTGGAAACTCCCCTTGCCACCTGCTCGCCACTGGCACCTGGTCATGCCTTCTGACGCTCTCTTGGCTGTTGGCAGCTGGCCGAGCTGGGCACGGAGGCGTCCTTTCTCTTATCGAGGGTCCGGCAAACCTTGCCCGCTCCTTCTGAGTTGTCAAGACAAGGGAGGCGGTACTAAGGCTTTGTCACACCACAAAACAGCACCCGAGTTTCTTGTTTTCTTGGAGAACCATCAGTGCCCCTCTCCTGCTGGAGCTGGATCTTGCACAGACGTAAATGGGCCTGCATGAAGAGGGAGGAACTAAGAGGAAATCTCCCTGTTGCAGTTCTGGGTAAAGTCTGATGCGGTTGATCCTGATAGCCCTGCTCTTCAGTCACGCTGTCAATCCTCAGGCACAATGCTGTATGGGAGGCTTTCTCAACTTCTTTACCATTGAGAAACGCCAGAAGTGGCACAATGATGCAGAATATGATTGGGAAGCAGAGCTGTGGACACGCCCCCCAGGCCTCCCTCCCCTTCCCACCCCCTCCAGGCCCATCAGTGGCCATTCAGGGAGAGGTGGGTGGATTGACATGGCCATATATGGTCTTTTCACCCTATAACTGTTTAACACATTTAAAAAATATATTAAAAATTAATTAACTCCCACCCATTTGGGAAACCCTTCCAGTGCTGTTGAGAAAGCCTGCTGTAGAGGGAAGCCAGGTTTGGAGAGACCTGGGGGGGGAGTTAATAGGAGCATGTGGCAATGTGCTTCTTCCATTTAGATTCAGATCCCCACTTGGACGTGAAGCTGACTGAGCCAGCTGGCCTTTCTCAGCCTAACCCAACTCACAATCCCTAAGATCCTTGGAGGAAGGGTGGGGTAAAGAGTCAGATATGGAGTTTGTTTTCCTTCTCCGTTTGCTGCTGGACTTGAACAGGAGCCACCCAGCTCCATGCTTTTCTTCTTTTGGTCCTGCTTTTGGCCACGAGTTTTCAATCCTCACTGTCCCTCCCTCCTCACCCCTAGGCAAGAAGGTCCAGATGCGTAAACCCGCACCAGGAGCATCTGACACGGTGCCCTCGCGGAAACGGCCAACACCCATCAACCTCGCCAGCGCCATCAAGAAAAGCAACAACGTGGTATCTCAGCGACCCTTCAGAGACCGGCTGGTGCATTTGCTGGCCCTGAAGCCCTATAAGAAGCCGGAGCTGATCCTGAGGCTGCAGAAAGACGGCCTTACTCAGCAGGACAAGGATGCCCTGGACAGCCTCTTGCAGCAGGTAAGTCTGTCCTTGGTCCATCCTCTAACACAGGGGTCCCCAATCCCCAGTCCGTGGATCAGTCGGTACTGGGCTGCAGCTCCTCCTGGTCCTCCTTCCCGGCTGCTGCCTCGGGGGCTGCCCTTCCACTCTGCTTCTGGCTCACCTTTGGTGCTCTCTCCCCACTATGGCTGGGGCTCCCCCTAGGTGTGGCACTGCGCAGCTGCTGCTGACAGCGCCCCCCAGTGGGTGGTGGGAAGTCAGGGGCGCTGGCGGGAAAGCAAGTGGAGCAGGGACTCAGGTGGCAGCGGCGACTTCCCTCGGCAAAAAACTACCACCACCACCACCACCACCCCGGCCTCAGTAAAATTGTCAAGCGTTGACCGGTCCCCGATGATAAAAAGGTTGGGGACCACTGCTCTAACACTCACACACCCTTTCCCTGCCCCTGCAGCCAAGAGGTGGCCTCCAAAGGACTTTTGCTGGTCAGCCTTTGATACACCAGTTTTAATGGAGCCTCCACATGCAACAGCAGCGTGCCTCTGAATACCTGTAATGCTGCTTTTGTGTTCTCCTTGAGTATTGTTCTGCAAAGCGTCTCACTATTGGTAGTACTGGGAAACGGGATGAGGAGCTTGGAATTGCTCAAGGCAGCAGGATGCGACCCTCACCTAAGCCAGAGGAAGTCGAGATAACATATGTGGCCCAGCTTTGGATCTCTGACTCTGAGCACTATATGCCCCTTTCTCCATCTGGCATCAACCCCCAATTCTCACACCCATATCAACCCCAAAGCCTTTCCCAAACTCCCTGGTTCCATCTTTAGCAGTGCTTGCTCCCTTTTCCTAAGATGTGTGTGGGAAGGGGAGGCGTGTCTGGAATGTCTCTCTCCATTTGCTTTTTAACAAAAATGCTAGCCGTGTATTTTTCATGATCCCAGATTCTGCACAGGATGGTCGTCTCCCCAGAGACGTAAAATCTGTACTGCCCTGTGAATTATTCTCCCCTGTGCTATTGATGGACACCTACAGTAAATCTGGCCAGCCAGTTTGGTGTAGTGGTTAGGAGTGCGGACTTCTAATCTGGCATGCCAGGTTCGATTCTGCGCTCCCACATATGGAACCAGCTGGGTGACCTTGGGCTCGCCACGGCACTGATAAAACTGTTCTAACCGGGCAGTGATATCAGCGCTCTCTCAGCCTCACCCACCCCACAGGGTGTCTGTTGTGGGGAGAGGAAGGGAAGGTGATTGTAAGCCGCTTTGAGCCTCCTTCAGGTAGGGAAAAGCGGCATATAAGAACCAACTCTTCTTCTTCTTCTTCAAAACTTCCTTCCAGAGCATGTAAACATTTCTCAGCAGTGTAGTGTTGTTGTTAAGACTGGTGGCCTGTCGTCTGGAGAACAGAGTGTGATTCCCCACTCCTCCACAAGCAGCATTCTGAGTGACTTGGGGTCAGTCATAGTTTTCTCATAGCTCTCTCAGCCTCACCTCCTTCACAGGGCGTCTATTGTGGGGAGAGGAAAGGAAAGCCACTTGGAGACTCCTTTGAGTAGTGAAAAGCAGGGTATAAAATCAACTCTTCTGCTCTTCCCGCTCATCCCTCCAACCCCCAACCCCCCCTTTACAGGTTGCAAACGTGAGCACTAGAGATGGAACGTGTACCCTGAAGGATTGCCTCTACAAAGAAGTGCAGAAAGACTGGCCTGGGTATTCAGAAGGAGACCAGCAGCTACTAAAAAAAAGGTTCCTTTTCCAGTATTAGATCTGGTGTCTGACTCAAGATTGGGGCCTCCGGGTTGTTTTATGTTCTCAGGAGCCTCTAAGATTCGTTACTGGGAGTAACAGGATTCTGAGGGAGCCTGAACTGGAGTCCTGCCCAGAGCATTGTGGTCATGTGGGCAAGAGATGCTCTGATGGATTCTGGCTCGACATGTAAAGACAAAACAGGCTCGTTTTCTGCTGTATGCCATCCTGCCTGCAAGCTGGTGTGCTCGGCATGGAGGATGGCATTCCAAAATTGAATCTTCTGACCCTGCAAAGGACATAATGATGGCCACAGTCTTTGAAAGATGATTAGATGGAGGTCTGTCGGTGGCTACTAAGTCATGGGGGCTAAAGGGAGCCTAGAATCACAGAATCAGAGTTGGAAAGGGCCATACAGGCCATCTAATCCAACCCCCTGCTCAACGCAGGATCAGCCCAAAGCATCCAAGAAAAGTGTGTATCCAACCTTTGCTTGAAGACTGCCAGTGAGGGGGAGTTTTCTCAGAGCTCTCTCAGCCTCACCTCCTTCACAGGGTGTCTATTGTGGGGAGAGGAAAGGTAAGCCACTTGGAGACTCCTTTGAGTAGTGAAAAGCAGAGTATAAAATCAACTCTTCTGCTCTTCCCACTCATCCCTCCAACCCCCCCTTTACAGTCTGCAAACTTTACAGGTTGCAAACTGCACTCAGAGGCAGTCATTTCATTCAAAAGAAAGTCCATCTAAACTTCCGGAAGAAGTTCCTGACAGAGCGGTTTCTCAGTGGAACAGTCTTCCTCGGGAGGTGGTGGGTTCTCCATCTTTGGAAATTTTTAAACAGAGGCTAGATAGCCATCTGATGGAGAGGCTGATTCTGTGAAGGCTCAAGGGGGTGGCAGGTGACATTGGGTGAGCGATTGGGATGTGAGTGTCCTGCATAGTACAGGGGGTTGGACTAGATGACCCAGGAGGTCGCTTCCAATTCTATGATTCTATGATCTATGGCATCCCAGTGCTGAGAGGCAACATCAAGGGAAGGCCTTGGCGTCACTGCCCTGTTGTTGGCCATCCAGAGGGACTGGATGGACCCTCAGTGGTCTGATCCAGCAGGGCTGTCCTGATGTTCTTATGACGCAGTTCCCCTTGTTCTAGTCTTGTCCTTGAAGGACTGCTATTGGTGGGGAGAGGACAATTAGCATGGCAAGGCCAGACTCGAGGCATGGGGTTCTTCTACCTGTTGAAATGCTTGTTGCTAAAGACGCTTGTCCCGGATTTCCCTGGGAGGTGCATTTGGGTCACTGAGGAGAAGGCAGGCTCGGTGGTTAGAGCACGTGCTTTGCCTTGGAGAAGTGCTGCCAGGCAGAGTGAGTGAGACCAGCCATCTGACTAGGTATGTGGCAGCTTCAGGCAACTGAGCAGAAGTCCAGAGCAGTTTCTTCCTTCTGGCAGCTCAGCAGTGGAGTGCCAGTTCCATATGCAGGAGAGCCTCTCTGGCCTAGTCTGGAGAGCCCTTGCCAGTTCACACGGCCTGGCCTTCTGTGTAAGTTTCAGGTGTGTAGATAAACCTGCTGCTCTGGCTCCTTTCTGGCCCACAACCTCCCCACACACATGCAGTATGGCATTGGGGCTGAGCTTCCTGAGGGCCTCTGTTGGTTTTCTCTTAAGTTTAAATGAAACAAGGTTCTAGTTTTGTCGGTTTAAATACATGCTTGGAAACATGGGTAGCATCTAGAGGGCAGCGTGCAAATTTCATCAGTTGACAGTCTGGGTGTCAGATGACAAGGACTGCCTCCCAAGACTCTGACTGGAATTCCACAGCTTGACTCCCTTTACCTAATCTCCACCTGACCCTTGGGCTACCAGGAGCTGCACATTTTGGGGGCACAGCCCTGCTCCTCCCTTGCTGGAGCTTGTTTGGGTCTGTGTTCAGGGGGTTCATTTGCCCAAATGAGTGCAAGGGAGACATGAAATGCCTCCTCTTCTGCATGATGGTTTGAGGTGCTGCAGCTCTCCCCAGGCACAGCCTCCCCTGAGCTTTCCTGCAGTCCATTGTAATTTTCCATTCCGCTCTGATTTGGCATGGAGAATGTTTGCATTGGTTACAAGATCACTGGAGGTTCCACCAGCGCCAAAGCAAACGCCGGGCATTTCAGACTCCTGTTTAAACCAACAGCGTCTCGTCTCTGTGCCAGCCAGGCTTCCCAGCGGAGGGAACTGTTCCCAGAAAGGGAAATGAAACAGGTGTGGGCGGGGGAGCCTTTCTTTCCCTTCAGCCAAAAGGGGAGCAGAACAGATCCAAGCTGCGAGGACCGAATATTCATCTTATCTGTGAGGGGTCCTTCTCCCCATAGGTATAAGAAGATATCCTGGAGTATTTTCATACCTTGGTTCAGGGAGGCAGGCTCACTTCCTCCCACCCCCCATTTCCTGTGTGGGCGTGCCTTTCTGCTCCAGTTCAAGACTTCCAGAGCAACACTGAGGATTCCGCCCATAGGACCCACATCATCAGTGGAACAGATCTAGCCTCTAATATACTCAACAAGAAAGAACTAGATGGAAGAGGAGTCTGAAAACTTAAGTAAAAAAGAGCAAATTGCTCACAGGCTTAACAATGATAAACAAACTTATAACCATAGAGAAGTGGAAGGAACAGTTAGCAACTCCTAGGGAGGGATGAAGATGTCTTCCTATTTCTCTGGGGAGAAAGACCCTTCACAGCTAAGACTAATGTTCATTCTCCGCAGAGGCGGAAGACATCTTGGGACCTTCCCGAGCAGTGTGCCTATGGTGGGAAGTTGCTTAGGAAATGACTTCTTCAAGAACTGCTCTGCCAAAGGAGGCATCTTCAGAGCTAAAGAGGTTGACTTTGTAGTGCTCCGTGAAGGTAGATATTGAGGACCAATGTGGATTAAAGAGGAAGAGGAGGAAGGTTGGTAAAAGTAAAGTTTGGAGAAAAGAGAAGAAAAAGATCAAAAAGTAGAAAGCCGGAGCCAAGAGACACACCCACACAGGAAACGGGAAGGGGAAAAAAGTGAGCCTGCCTCCCTGAACCGAGGGATGAAAGCACCCCAAGATGTCTTCTGCCTCTGCGGGGGAACTGAGCATTCTCCTGCTCAGGGGGAGCCACACTTCCAGGGAAGAGCCCACCTGCAAACAGATGGATGTTGTCAAGGAGCTGAAGTTGTTCTAGGATTAAATCTGAACCATTTATTGGTAATTCAATGATTCTTTTTGGATCTGACTAAACCGATTCAGGCCAAAATCGATTCATGCCAAATATGAATTCAGGCACATATTTGGGTTCCTTGTTTGCAGATACCTCCCCATCCCTTCCCAGAAAAGGATGGGGAAAAGGGGGTGGCACCGGCACCCCCATAATGCATGGCCTCCCAGTAACTGGTGGAGCCTCCAGTGATCTTGTAACCAATGCAAACATTCTCCGTGCCAAATCAAGAGCGGAATGGAAAATTACAATGGACTGCAGGAAAGCTCAGGGGAGAGCTGCACGGCTTTCCTGTCACTTGAGGACCTGAAATGGTCCCAATGACTTTCCAGCGTTTCTTCTAATCCCCTCCTCCCAGTAACTGGAAGGAGGTGGACCCAGACCTTGGGCCCATGAAGTCCATTATTCCCCTAGACCAAGGCTTTCATGTAACTCTGGGATTCCTGGAAGCGTTTCCCGAATGGCATTAATTCTGTATATGCTAAAGTTGTTAGAACATTTATCAGGTGATGTGAACCTATATGGTCATGTTGACTTCCCCCACCAGAAGGCCAGTGATGGGCCTGGAGGGGGTGGGAAGGGGAAGGGGTCCTGGCTGGCTATCTATACAGCTCGGCTTCCAAACCATATTCTGCACAATTGTGTCACTTCTGGGGTCTCTTGGAGCCTGAAGAATATTTCAGGGGGTTTTCAATGGTATAAAGTTGAGAAAGGCGGCCCCAGATGGACAGAACCCCAGTAATTTATTGTTTATTGTTTATTGTTTATTGTGTAAGTGTTTCTATGCCACCTTTCCGTATGGTTCATGGCTAACAGGTTGCAACAGTAGTTAAAAACATCCCCAGCTAAAAATGAAAATAAAATTGCAGGCTTCAAATCCCACCCACCCACCCCCCAAAAAAAGATGCCTGACATTCATCCCCCCCCCCCCCAAGAAAAAGCCTTGGCAAGCAGGCAGGTGGTCAGCTCTCCCCCTATCCCTTGCCTTAAGTTTCCACCTGAGCCTCTTCCTCCGCGAAAGGCAGGCTCCTCTCTTGTTGGGCGGACCTCATGGGCGCTATTAATGCCAGCGTCCCCATTTGTAGCCGCAGTGAGTGACAGCGACTGAATTTTGTCTGAGCCCCAGTGGGAGGCAGCCCGAGTCCCAGCCAAAACTGAACTACAATTTTATTTTCATTTATTTAGTTTTAGATTTATTGCCTGCCACTCCTAGAGGAAATACAGCATAAAATGTAAACTCTAAAAAACCCAAAGTTACACAAAGCCCAACAAGATGGCAGCGAAGATTAACCACGTTTCCCTCTAACTCTGCACTCTCTTTGCAGCAGGCCCTGTGCTTCACAGGTAGAAGGCAATGTAGGGTGTCTGAATAGTCAAAGGCCGGGGGCAGAATGTTCCAGCCCTAGCCTCAACCAAACACCTGGTGGAAAAGCTGTCTTGCAGGCCCTGCGGAACTGTGATAGCTCTGTCAGGGTCCTCATTTTACCAGGAAGGGGCCAAGACTGAGAAGGCTCTGATTGAGGCCAGGTGCACTTCAGTTGATCAATACCTGCAGAGCAGAGGGCCCTGCGCAGGGCATTGGGAGATAAGCAGGGCATTGGGAGATAAGCAGTCCCTCGAGTAGGTTAGGCCCAGACAGTGAAGGGCCTTAAAGGCCAAAGCCAAAACTTTCAACTTTATCTGGAACGCCACCAGTAACCAATGCAGCTGCTTTAGCACTGGTCGAATATGGGTCCTCTAAAACAGTCGTCCCCAACCCCCGATCCAGGGACAGGTACCGGTCCGTAGATCAGTCGGTACCGGGCCGCAGCGCCTCCTCGTCCTCCTCCCCAGCTACTGCCTCGGGGGCTGCCCTACCACTCTGCCGCCGTCTCACCTTTGGTGTTCTCCGGCAGCCACCATGGCTGGGGCTCCCGCTCAGCGTGGCACTGCGCAGCTGCTGCTGGCAGCGCCCCCCAGCAGGCGGCGGAAAGTCAGGGGCGCCGGCGGAAAAGCAAGTGGAGCAGGGGCTCAGGCAGCGGCGACGTCCCTCAGCAAAAGACTACCCCAACCCTGGGCCTCAGTAAAACTGTCAAGAGTTTACCGGTCCCCGGTGATAAAAAGGTTGGGGACCACTGCTCTAAAATGTCCCAGTGAGGACCCTGGTAGCTGCCTTCTGCACCAGCTGTAATTTCCAGGTAAAGGAAAAATTTTTTTTTAAAACTTACCAATAATGTTGCTATGGCATGTGGCATGTTGCTTTGTCAAACCCTGGATCTGACCCCCCAACTCTTCCTCTCCTTTCAGGAGACTCTGTCAGCCACAGAATGCCAGCTGTGCCCTGGAGAACCCTGCTCTCAGCCCCCCCAAAGACAGTACTGCACGTTTTTCCACTTCCCCTCCTCAGGTAAGCTGCTCCGTATTAGCTGTGGTGGGACCCCCAAGGCTGGGGAGACGTGCGGGGGCCAGGGTGTGGGAGGGACACAACCCTCATGGATGGGGATGCAGCAGCCGAAGGGTCTGCCCTTTGAGTAAATTATGCAGACACAAAGCTTCTTTTAACATCCATCCGACATATAGAATATAATAAAGGCCAGGCAGGTCCTGGTTGAGTCATAAAAAGTGAAGCCCCAAACAACTCAATTGAATTCTCAGAGAATGTGGATCTCACAGTCAGAAATTGTGTCCAAGAACTACCATTCTGACTCAAAACGCTTACCTGCCTGGCTTTTATTATATTAAATATTAAAGGCCAAATGGGGATTTTTTGTATGTGTGTGTTATTTACTTGGCCACCCAAGAAGACCCTCTGGGTTGAAATGCATCAGGTCATTGGTAGCCATGAATGGTGTTCTTGGGGACTATGATGATGATGATGATGATGATGATGATGATACCTGTTCAGTCGTTTCCGACCCTCGGCGATTCTATAGGAAAGTGTTTGCCATGTGTCCCTGTCTCTGACTGCTTCTTTTAGTTGTTTCATGGTCATCCCTTTATCGGCTTTCCTTTGGCGACCATGTTTCCTTTTGCCGCTGACATGCAGCATTTCTTTGGTTGCTGTAAATCAGGATTTGTTTTTAATTGTATTTTTGTTTGTAGTTTTTATGCCTATTGATGATTGTATTTTATTCTAATTTTCAATTTGCTCCACCTTTGAGTTCCTTCCAGTTGTCTGCCGTGCAGGGGATAACGGCATTCCTGGAAGAAGCTTCAGTCCTAGACCCATCCCAGTCAGGTTTCTGGCTTGGCCATAGGGTAAATACAGCACTAGTCGCCCTGACAGATGACCTCCATCGCCAGTTGGACCGAGGCGGGTCGGCACTGCTGATATTACTAGACCTCTCAGCAGCGTTCGACACAGTCGATCATGAGCTTCTAGCTCGCCGCCTCATCGATGCCAGAATAAGAGGGACAGCCCTTCAATGGCTGATCTCCTTCCTCTGGGATCGTAAACAGAGGGTTGCAATAGGAGAGAGAACATCAAACCACTGAGTTCCACAAGAACCAGTTCTCTCTCCTATCCTATTCAGAAGAAGAAGAGTTGGTTCTTATATTCCGCTTTCCCCTACCCGAAGGAGGCTCAAAGCGGCTTACAGTCACCTTCCGTTTCCTCTCCCCACAACAGACACCCTGTGGGGTGGGTGAGGCTGAGAGAGCTCTGATATTACTGCTCGGTCAGAACAGCTCTATCAGTGCCGTGGTGAGCCCAAGGTCACCCAGCTGGTTGCATGTGGGGGAGCGCAGAATCGAACCTGGCATGCCAGATTAGAAGTCCGCACTCCTAACCACTACTCCAAACTGTTACAATTCAACATCCTCATGCGTCCTCTCACACAACTGGTGCAGAAGTTCAGGCTGGGTTGTCATCAACCTTGAGCTGGCTGCTGGGATTGAACTTCAGACAGCATGTCGCTGTCTTACCACTCTGCACCACAAGAGGCTCATTAGCCAAGCTACTAGCGTCCTATCTGGTCACAGTGACCCATGCAACAGTCACCTCTAGACTGGACTTCTATAACTCACTCTATGCAGGCCTGCCCTTAGCCTTGACCCAGAAACTACAACTGGTCCAAAATGCAGTGGCCAGGATCCTCACAGCTACATCGTGGAGGTTCCACATCCAGCTCATTCTCCATCAACTTCAGTGGTTGCCAGTTGAATTCCAGATCAGGCTAAAGGTTTTGGTAGTTACCTTCAAGGCCATACATGGTCAGGGTCCCAGTGTACCAGAGGGACCGCCTCCCTGCCTATGCTCCTCAAAGAGCTCTACGCTCCGCCACTACCAACCAGCTAATGGTCCCTGGGCCTAAAGATGCCTGCCTGGCCTCATCAAGGACCAGGTCCTTTTCGGTCCTGGCCCCCACCTGGTGGAATGAGCTCCGGAGGAGATCAGTGCCCTGACGGAGCTAAAACAGTTCCGCAGGGCCTGCAAAAAGGAGCTCTTCCGCCAGGCATTTGGTTGAGATCAGACTTAACCAATAACATCTACAGGGCCCCCGCTCCCTCCCTCCCAGGACTCCATCAGTACACCCTGGGCCCGTTTGCACTGTTCATTGTTTGTACTGTTGCACTGTTACAATTATCAGTTATTGGTATTATTGTTCGGATATTTATATGTTATGGCCTGTTTCATGTATTGTTTATATGTTTTTATGTAAACCGCCCTGAGCCTATGGGGAGGGCGGTATATATAAATATAATAAATAAAATGAGAGCAACTTTGTCAACAGGGAGTTTTTGACTCCCAACAACTCATTCCCCGTGTTGGCCTTGAAAATGCTACCAGGCTCAAATCTAGTTGTGCTGCAGCGGGCCGACACCGCTGCCCTCGGAGTGCCCTTTGTCAGCAGCAGCTCTTCCAGGTGAAAGGCAGGCAGGCAGGCAGATGCCTAGAGAAAAGCCTGCAATTCCCACAATTGAACGACCATTGCCCCCCCCCCCCATCTTGTATGAGCAGACTGCAGCCAGTAAACCGCAAACCCCTTCCCTTGGGTTGCCCTTTGCGTGAGGCAGCTGAAGGAAAAGGACTGGGTTGTCCTTTGGATCCTGCCCATTCATTCCACTAATGGCAGCCCTTTCCCTGTGCTCAGAGGTGCTCAGAGGGCAGCTGTGGGATCCAACCCTGTTAAATCCAGCATGGGATGAAACAAATTCCTGTTTCAGTCTGTCTTGATTCAGCAGTGGGTGTGCCGGACTGGGAATACCTCTGTTCAGATCCACACTCTTACCTGATGCTCCCTGGGCCAGTTGCACACGGCACATAAACACCCCCTTGGCCTGAGGCACCCTGTAAGGCTGTTGCAGGAACCAGAGGGAACCTGGGAGCATTCTTTGAAGCAGCTTTCTTCAACTTCTTTTACCATTGAGAAACCCCTGAAACATTCTTCAGGCCTTGAGAAGCCCCAGAAGTGGCACGGTCGTGCAGAATAGGGTTGGGAAGCAGAGCTGTGGACACGCCCACCCGGGGCCCTTCTCCTTCCCACCCCCCTCCAGGCCCTTCACTGCCATATTTGGGAGGAGTAGGTGGTGGATCAACATCAAATTATATATATGGTCATATCACCAAATAAATATATTAAAATATATATAAGAAATTAATTAACTCCTACCCGTTTGGGAAATTCTTCCAGGGCCATCGAGAAACCCTGGGGTTTCAGAGCCTGCTTCAGAGGAATGGCTGGGCAGCAGCCGCTCAGCCCTCCTGCTTGGGCCTTTGGTGTTGGATTGGCTCCCATAGGCTGGGGTGACTGCTGGCAGGCTGGCCTAAACTTCTCCAACAAGAAGTTCCTGACAGCTAGAGTGGTTTCTCAGTGGAACAGGCTTCCTCGGGAGGTGGTGGGTTCTCCATCTTTGGAGGTTTTTAAACAGAGGCTGGAGAGCCATCTGGCTGAGAGGCTGATTCTGTGAAGGTTCAGAGGGATGGCAGGTTACAGTGGATGAGCGAGAGGGTTGTGAGTGTCCTACATATTGCAGGGGCTGGGACTAGATGACCCCCGGTCCGCGACAACCCCCGGTCTGCGATCCGCTACCGTGCCGCAAAGGCCTCGGTGCCTGGCCATCATGCCTGCCTCCCCCCCCCCCCCCGGCAGAGCGAAGCTCACCAGGCCGCGAGAGAAGCAGCCGCTTTACTCGCGGCCCGGCTAGTTTTCTGCTGTGAGAGGGGGGCGTGGCCGCTGGTGGGCACAAACGCACATTCGCGGAGCTGCCGCGCATGCGCGTTAGAGCCCTCTGGTGGTGAAAACGTGCATGCCGTGGCAGTTCTGTGCATGCACATTTTCACCACCAGGAGGTGCTAACACGCATGCACGGTGCCCGGGCCGCCGGCTCTTCACCACCCCCAGAGGCGGTCCTCAACCTTAAAAAGGTTGGGGACCACTAGACTAGATGACCCAGGAGGTCCCTTCCAACTCTATGATTCTATGAACAAAGTGTGAGTCCGGCAGTACCTAAAGCCCAACAAAATTATTTTGGGGGGGGGTAAGCAGTTGTGAGCCAGTGCTTCCGTAGGGGAGGGGCTGTGGCTGTGTGGCAGAGCAGCATGCGGGATGTCCCTGGCTCAATCTCCAGTACCATCTCCTGCTCAAGGGATCAGGTTGTGATAGGAAAGACCCTGGAGAGCCGCTGTCAGTCTTGAGTAGGCCGTGCTGAGCTTGTTTTTCCAAGGGTCAAGGGCCAGGGAAGGCAGTCCCATGTTTGCTTGGCGCTTCTAAGTGTTTGTTTCTGTTGCCTTCCCCCAGAAACGATCTCAGCCGTCAGAATTCAGTGACCCGCTCTCCAACAAAAAGCCAAGGATTTCTCGCTTTACCCAAAGGACTCCGCCCGTTTTCAACGGCAAGCTAAACTCCACCAATGAGAAGGAGCCCTCTTTGCCCACCGCAGTGGATTCGATCCGCTCCAGCTCCCTTTTGCCGCTCCTGGAGCCCCCGAGGCCTCACGACCCCCTAGCGGACATCGGCAACGACGTTAGCCACAACGGCAAAGACTTTGAGACGCCAGAGCCAGCTGAAAGGCTAGTGGCGACTCAGCCAGCCACGGACTATGCCCAGGCGAGCCAGCACAGTTCTGGCCTGCATTCAAAAACCAAGAAGAAACCTAAGAAGCACAGGGAGAGGGAGAGGAAGGAGGAGGAGGAGGAGACTAGACGGAAGGCGCCCAGCAGTGCTCTTAAAAAGGACGATGCGAAAACGTGTTCCTCGCAAAGCACGGCAGGTGGGCGCAGCTCGTATGGGCCGCAAAGGGAAATCCTTTTTAGGAGGAGAAGGGAAAAGCAAGTCTGTATCATTTGCTGCCTCCTTGAGCAGGTCCTCTTGGCCCAGAATTGCGATTGACTTCCAAGAGTTGTGTTTTGCTATACAGCAGTGGTTTCCTAATGTTGGGCAGTCTTTTAGGGGGAGGGACTGTGGCTCCGTGGCAGAGCCTTCTACTCAGCATCTCCAGGTAAAATAGCCAGGTGGGACCTGACGTGAAAGACCTTTCTCAACTGGAGACCCTGGAGAGTTGCTGCCAGTCTGAGTAGACCAGAATGGCCCTGGATGGGCGAAGGGTCAGATTCATAAGGGAGGCTGGTTGACAGCAGGCTGGCAAGTCGTAAGCTTTTTGTGGGGCGGCCAATCTGCCCTTGGCTGACCATCCCCATGAAGTGCAAATCACGCCCTGCATGAGTGTTCCACCATCCTGAATTGATAGAGACAGACGGCGTCTGGCTTCAGCACCTGTCATTGCTGGGGTCACCCCCCCCCCCCGGCGCTAGAACCTTCAGGCCCCTTGTTAACTAGAGAACTGGGTTCTGGGATCTTCCTGGGGAACCTCTGCCTAGGAGGTATGAGAGGAGTCCATTTCGTTTACTAGAACCTTCCTGAAACAAACCACCAAACAGAGGGCAGGCCATTAGCTCAATGGCTAAGCAAAGAAAGGCAGGGGGAAGAGGCAGTCTGTGATGAAAAGCCCCCCCCCCCCCAGCAAGAGTGCAGGTTGGAATGGAGGACAGGCCCCTGTGCATGGGTGGTGCTGAGCAAGCAGAGTGGCAAAGCAGCTCCGACCTCCCAGGCTGCTTGCTTTGCCAAGTGCCCCCCCCCCCCTGTGCACAGGTGCTTTGGCCCTTCTTCCTCCTGCCTCATGCAAAGCCTTTGGGTCCAGTGTGCTCTCTTCGGACAGGCAGGGGCTGAGAGAGGCCCTTCCCAGACCACAGCAGATGTCCTTTTCTGCTGCAGCCACATGCTGAAACCGTTCCTCCCAGCCAGCTCTTTGGTTTCTGTTTCTCTCTTTGGTCGGCATTCAGCCCTGCCGAGAAATCTCCTGCGAACTTGGGAGCCGGCTTAGAAGCCTGGGATGGCTTCTGTTGGTCCCGCTGAAAACATTGCTTGACCTGCCTTTTCTCATGAGCATTCACTTTGCTGCCTTTGGGGCTTCCACGCTAACTATTCTGCCAGATAAAGCGTGCTTCCCACGTGTGGCCAGGAGGTGGCAGTCAAGTGCATTACTTCTTTTTGCTTGGGCTGCTTTTACTCTTGCAGCTGCCTCTAATCTGGAGAGCTGGGTCTGATTCCCCACTCCTCCTCCTCCTCCTCCTCCTCCTCCTCCTCCTCCTCCTCCTCCTCCTCCTCCTCCTCCACGTGCAGCCAGCCGGGTGACTTTGGGCTAGTCACAGTCCTGTTAGAACTGTTGTCACAGAGTAGCCTGTCTCAGAGCTTTCTCAGCCCTACCTACCTCTCAGGGTTGTTGTGGGGAAAGGAAAGGAAGGTGACTATAAGCCGCTTTTGAGACTCCTTCGGGGAGGGAAAAGTGGGGTAGAAAAGCCCAGCTCTTCTTCTTCCCCTTTATAAAAGCTCCCATGGGAGAAATCGGCTCCCTCACAAAAATCCCACAACCCAAAGCTAAAACTGTAGGGAAAACTTTGAATGCCACAATGGATGCCAGCCTGCAGGCCTGTGTTCCTTGGCTCCTGCATGGGACAGGGATGGACCCTCTCATTCCACACATAACCCCCCCCCCCCCCCCGCCCTCAGCAGAGCAGTTCGCCTCCTGATCAGAAGTGAACTCCTGTGATCTTGCACGGGGACAGGGGCAGTGAGTGGCAAAACCTTTTGCGCCTCCCCATGGCTGCCGAGTGGGGCTTCCTGTGTTTCTGGGCCGCTGCTCAGCCACACGGCTGAGTGGGAGCCCTGAGGGGCTCCTCAGGGCTCCCACTCAGCCGTGTGGCTGAGCAGCTGCCTGTAGAACTGGGGAAATAACCCTGTGATGCAATGAGAGAACTCATGGCAAAATGCAGCCCAGGTTTTCCATTAAGGGTATTAAAATCCAAATCGAAAGCACCCACCAAACTTTTTGGTGCCTTTAGGAAATGAGTTCAGAAATGAGGCTCTTCTCCAGCATCCAAACTGCGACTTTTGGCCTGATGCTCCCCTGCAGTCTGACCCCGGAACTACTGCCTCTGTGCCAGCCACCGCATGCTGGCCCTTTGCCAGCTTCTTGTCTCCCACCAAGAGCCTCCCACCTCCCGTGACGACAAGAGAGGCAGGCAGCCCCTGTGCTGCAGGTGAGAGAGGCAGGCAGCCCCTTCTTGCTGGGCTGGAGGCAGCTCTGTGCTTTCCTGCACCCGGCTTGAGTCCGGCCCGTCCTGGAATCTCACCCCACTTTGCCTCCCACGAGGTCATTCCCAACAGCCAGGGTTCCCACTGCTCACTCCGGTTTCCCAGGGGCAGAAAGCATGCAGGAGAGGGGGAGCTGTGTAAGTAGGTGGCTAGATCGCGGTGTCCAGAGACCCTGCCCATGCCGCACTTGCAAGGGGCTGCTGGAGCCTTTTGACGCAGCTCCTGGAAAAGAAGCTTGGGGGGTTTTGTCACTGGACTCTGCAGCCTCTGAGCTCCCTCAGCTCTGGTGTGTGTGGTTGGGGAGCTTGTGTGGGGTTGCAGACCACCCTGCCTTATGGCTGCTCAGTCCAGCATCACTTCAGGCCCCTTCAGGTGGGATTGCTTTGTTCGTAATGTGAAAGGGGGACCCTTAGCCCAAGCTGTGTCAGGCCACAGTAGCGTTTGTGCTCTGATGGATTTGAGGGCAGGCTTCCTGTACGTTCCGATTTCCTCTTTGGCGATGTGTTCCAATCGTGTGCCTCTCAAGGTGCCAGTCCTCAGTGAAGACTGCAGTCCAGTGGCCCTCTGGGACCCCAGAGGCCGTTTTATTCCAAAGTGGGATGCTTTCACAACTGGGCATATGAACAGTTCTCTTGGGAAAATGTTGATTGCTTTTCTTCCCTCCCTCTTCCTGGTTCTCAGATTTGAGCAGAGCCTGCAACAGCTGCAGTGTTCCGACGTCCACCTCAGAGATGCCGGATTATTTGCTGTGAGTCTCAGAGGCTGCCCTGCCATGGTTGCGGGGCGGAGGGGGGGGGGGGGGAGCTTGGTCTGCCCCATCCTCATGGAACTAAAGTTAACTCGAGCTTGGCTGCTTGAAACTCAGCTTACGGGTTGAGGACGAGCGAGTGTTTAAAATCTTGGCTTTCTCATTCTTTCTGCCGCAGCAAATACACGGCCGTCTCCAGCTCAGAGCAGCGGCAGAGCTACAAAACTGACTTCAACACCGAGTACAACGAGTATCGGGACCTGCACAGCCGCATCGAGAGGATAACGCGGCGGTTCACCCAGCTCGATTCGGAACTGAAGCAGCTTTCGCAGGACTCCGCTGAATACAAGGTGTGCATGGGGGGAGGCAAAGAGCCTTCTCGCCGGAGGCGGCTGGAGAGGCCACGGAATAAGCTGGGGATGCTCCAGGGCTGCCCTCCTGGAAAGTTTGCCAAAAGTCGCCAGCCCAGAGCAGTTTCCTCTGGACTGCTGTGCATCTGTGCAGCAGCCCTAGAGGCGAGGGAAGGGAGCACACCAGCCGCTGGCCACAGGGCAGGAAAATTAGGCTGTGGTCAGAGGGCCTGGCACAAAGCCAGTGAAAGCCAGGGCCCAGTCCTGCATCCTTATCTCCCCCCAGTTAGGGCATGAGGGACGGGGGGTGGGGTGGGGGGAGAATGGCATTAGAAGCAGTTTGGGGCAGGAAACTGGGGTGTCAATATCTGCCTAAAGAAAGATTCCGGTGGGTCGCTATGTTGATCTGGAGCAGCAGAGTTGGGAGTCTTGTGGCATCTTGAAGGCCAACCAAGTTTCATGCAAGTTTTCATGCACATGCGCACTTCCTCCAGTAAACGTGGTCTGTTTGACTGTATTCACCTTCTGTTCACCTTGGATAAAACTATGTTGATCTTAAAGGTGCTCCTGGACTCCACTTTTGTTGGAGAATTTCCTTAGGGGGATAGTGGCTGTTTTACGATGGCCTCAGAGCCATATAAGGGTGAACAGCCCCATCGCTGAGCAATACTGAGCAGCTTTCTGAAAAAGCATGGAAGGTCTGAACTGTCATTTGGACTGAGCGATGGAAGAGCTACTTATGTTGCCCTAGTTTCCGTGGGAGGGATTGGGTGTGGGACAGGGCAGGAGGTTTAGGATCCTCCTGATCCCGCCCCCCCCCCACACACACACTTAAAGCTTAAAGGGAGGTCGTGTGCTGGACTTCAGACTTGTGTTTCTTCACGCTCAGAGCTCAACCTGACACAGGGCATGTCATTCCCCTTGCAGATCATCCGCGACCAAATCCTGCAGGAGTATTGGAAAATCAAAAAGGTGAGTTGGCTGGCCTTTGTGAGAGCAGCACAGCGAGCCTCCGCTTCACCATGCTTGTCCAGCAGGAAAATCCCAGCAGCCAAGGACATCTCAGGGGTTAGGGGTTGTGGAGGTGCTTCCCTTGCTAACCCGGCCATGCTTGAGATGTTCTCTGCTCCCTGACCTCTCTCCTCCTTTTGGCTTCCTGTTTCTACCCTGTGCCCGGTCCTTGGCAGGGTCCCCTCTTTCTGATGCCCTCCAACTAGGGTTACCACTGTCAGGGAGTTGGGGAGGGGGCAAGTTGGGAAACTCCAGGAGATTGGGGGGGATGCACCTCAGTAGTGTACAGTGCCAAAGAGTCCACCCTCCAGAGGAACTGACACTTGTAGTATGGGGATAAGCTGTAATATCAGGGGATCCCCATGCCCAATGTGGAGGCTGGTATCCTTGCCTCTGGCCTGCTCCACAGGGTTCCTTGTGTTTCCAGGATCCTGTTCCGTCACAGAAGCCTGCAGGTGGCTTTGTGGCTGGGATGGCTGCAGCAGCTCGGCCCGATGCCTCGCCACTTGAGGCTAGATGGGGGGCAACCTGAGAAAGGCTGTGGCTCCAAAATTGTGGAACTCCTCCCCAGGGAGGTTTGTCTGCCTCACTCTCTGCGTCTTCAGCCAGTGAAGATTTCATTGTTGGTCTGGTACGCCCACAGTGGCTGTTGTTGACTCTTCTGCTTAATTGTTTTAATTGTTTTCATCCATATGCATGTGCTGTAATGTTTTAATTATTTTATTCTTTACTGCTTTTGGGACCCTATGTTGGGTGGCGCATCAGCCAAAAATGCTTCTAATCAAAGAAATAATGTCCCTGGTATCTACCTTAATAGTCTCTGGTGAGATTGGAATATATAAACTCAGCCCTGCTGGACCAAGCCAGGGAAGGTGCATCCCGTCCATGTGAGATGGTGGCCCAGTGGTTCCTCTGGAGCAGCCAAAAAACAAACAAACATTATTCAGTCTTTGCAAAACCCCGGAAGTGATGTCAGCAGGCCACACCTCCCTGCCATGCCCCCAGAAGTCATATAATGAGAAATGACATCATCCAGACACTCCCACCATCATGCTCCAGCCTTGGGCAGTGGAGCAATGGATGCCCACCCGAGCCCTGTAGAGTAGGCTGCTGGGCAGTTTCTGGTGTGTGTGTGGGGGGGGGACACACACCCGAAACTGCCCAGCAGCCTACTCTACAGGGCTTGGGTGGGCATCCATTGCTCCATTGCCCCCTCCCACCCACCCCTCAATGCAGTTAAGCTTGAGAGTACTTAACTCTCTGAAGTCCAGTCACTACTATGTGTGATGAGCCTCAGCCAGCAAGGATTTTTATGACTGCCCCCCCCCCTTTCCATCCCCTCCAGGCCGAGGGGGGTGCAGCATATGATAATACAAAAAACTTTTTAAAATATATATTAAAAATTAACTCCCACCCAATCAGGGGTAACCCTTCCTTCTGAGGCTGGTCAGAAGGGTAACCACAGGATTTCACAAAACTCCTGCTGAAAAATCCTGCTCTGGAGGGCCAACAAAAGGACATAGCGGCCTGATATGAACCTCAGAAGAGCCTTGCTGGATCAGACCAAGGGTCCATCTAGTCCAGCCTCCTGTCTTACACAAAGACCAACCAGTTCCTCTGGAGAGCCAGCAACAGGGCAAAGAGGCTGAAGCCTTCACAATAACGAAAGAGCCCTGCTGGATCAGACCAGTTATCTGTCTTGTCCAGCCTCCTGCCTCACGCAATGGCCAACGAATTCCTCTGGAGGGGCAACAACAGGGGTATAAGAGGCTGAGGCCTTTCCCTGATGCTGCTTTTGGCCCTGGGATTCAGAGTTTGACTGCCTGTGAATTTGGAGATTCCTTTTCCTAACCATGGCTAGTAACCACTGATGCACCTCTCCTCCACAAATCTATCTAATCTCCTAAGGATGTCTATGCCTGTGGCCATCACTACATCCTCTGGCAGCGAATTCCACATTTTAATCACCCATTGAGTAAAGAAGAACTTCCTTCTGTCTGGCTTGAATCTCCCACCCCTCAACTTCATTGGTTGTCCCCAAATTTGAATATTTTTGGGAAAAGGAGATAAAGGTCTCTCTGTCTGCTGTTTACTCTTTGCTTAAGTTTATAAACCTTTATGACACCCCCTCCTCAGTTGTCTCTTTTCTAAATTGAGAAGTCCCAGACTCTGGGGTTTTTTTTGTTTAATTTCTTTATAAATGTACAGACTGCCCTCTCCGCCATAGCAGACTCTAGGCGGTGGACAGAAGTTCAGCCTCTCCTCCCTTAATCACCTTGGTTGCCCTTTTCTGTACTTCTTCCAGCTCTGCAGTGTCCTTTTGGAGAGAAAGTGGCCAGAACTTCACTCAGTATTCCAAATGGGGCTGTACCATAGATCTCTGCAGGGGCATTACAATATTGGCTGTTTTGTTCTGACCTCTTTCCTAATGATCTGCTGCATGGAGTTTGCCTTTATCTCTGCCAGGGCACACCGAGTCAACATTTTCATTGAGCTAATCACTACAACCCCATAGTCTCTTTTCCTCTCAGGCTCCATAAGTTGGGAAGCAGCTTAAAACAGGAAAATTTTTGCTCCATTGTGGATCAGCTTATGCCAGCCTTCCTCTACTTTTTTTACCATTGAGAAACCCCTGAAGTGTTCTTCAGGCTTCGAGAAACCCCAGAAGAGGCGCAATTGTGAGGAACATGGTTGGGAAGCAGAGCTGTGGACACGCCCACCCAGGGCCCCTCCCCTTAACACCCCCCTCCAAGCCCATTAGCCATTGGGAGGTCAACATGACTATATATGGTCCCACCCGTTCAGGAAACCCTTCCAGGGCTTCACAGAACCCTCATTGAGAAAGACCGGATCACGCCCTTCTACACTGAATTTCATTTGCCACACTGTTGTCCACACACACAATTTGTGGAGATCCTCCTAGAGCTCTTTGCCTTCCAGCTTGGTTTTCACCATCCTGAATAATGCGATATCCTCTGCAAAGCTTGGCTACAGCCCTGCTCACCTTGCCTTCCAGATCATTTAATGAACAAATTAAGTAACACTGGTCCCAGTACTGATCCATGTGGGACAGCCCTGCGCATTTCTTTGCGAAAACCATTGTTTTATTCCTGCTTTTTCGTTTCCTGCCCTGGAAGCGCATTTTAATCCTTAAAGAGGACCTGTCCTGTTATCCCGTGAGTGCTAGGTTTACTTAGGAGTCTTTGGTGAGCTACAGGGTCAAAAGCCTCCTGCAAGTCCAGGTATATAATGTCTGCTGGGTCACCATGGTCTGCATGCTTGTTCACTCTCGGAGAATTCTGAAAGGACTTCCCTTCGCAGAAGCCATGCCGATTTCCCCTCTGCAGGCTTTCTCTAACCGTTCTATCATTGATTACTGCTTCTGCTCCTGCGTCTGGGACAAGCATTAGGCCGACAGGCCTGTAATTTCCGGACTCCCTTCTGGGACCCCCTTTTAAAAAGGACGTAACATTTGCTACTCTTAGAGACAAGATCAACAGTCTCAAATTTGAGTTCCTTTAAGACAGGGATGGCCAAAGTGTGGCTCTCCAGATGTCCATGGACTACAATTCCTATGAGCTGCCAAGGGGCTTATGGGAATTGTAGTCCATGGACATCTGGGGAGCCACAGTTTGGCTACCCCTGCCTTAAGAGTTCATGCTCTTACCTGAATGGCTGAGACTAGCCCAATTTTGGAATGCCAAGCAGGGCTGGATGGGAGACCATCAAGGAATTCCAGGAAATGGTAAAACACTTCTCAGCCTTGAGAGTGACAGTAAGTCAAACTGCAGCTTGATGGCACAACCCCCCCCCCCCACACACACACACACAAAGAACTCTTGGGTGTATGCTGTCACAACCTGGAGACTTAAACTTTTCCCAGTAGGTCTCTAGAATTTCCATTTCTCTGACTCCCCCTCTGAACTGGATGCTTTACCGGAGTGAACACAGATGCATAGAATTCATTTATCTTCTCTGCCCATCTCACTTTAGCAATCCTTTTTATTCCTTGGTCCTCCCCAAGGCAGGTTTCCTGCTCTAAATATATTCAAAGAAAGGTTTGTTTTTTTTCTTGATAAGTTTGGCAACCTGCTTCTCTCTCTTTTCATGTGCCTCAGTCATGTTTGTCCCTTTTAAAAACAAAACCGTCTCTCCTTGCAGACAAACCCAAATTACAGCCAGGAGAAGAACCGCTGCGAATACCTTCACAACAAACTAGCCCACATTAAAAAACTGATAGCAGACTACGACCAACAGCAGTTCCACTCTTGGCACTGATGCGCAAGGGCTGCGGGAGAAGGGCCCGGTGGACATGATCCTGTGAACTATTTCCAGAAGGAGAGAGGAAAGGATCGGGATCCTTACTGATGAGGAGAGCTCGGCTTTCAGAGCCCAAGGAGGACATGCCCCCACCCCCTGGACTCCTGTCCTTCTGCTGTAGGAACCGGCCTGCAAGAAGTCTCCACGCCTGGGGACACTCTCTCTCCATCTCTCTCTCTCTCTCTCTCTCTCTCTCTCTCTCTCCAACCCCAGATATTAAAACAAAAATTAAAGGAAGGCAAGGCTGCTTATCTTTTAATGCCAGCCAGTGACTCAGGAGGGGGAAGGAATGGTACTGCGGGAATTTGAATGACCTCACGGGTTCAGGTTCCGAGTTGGAATTCAGAGGTGTTCGGGCCCCCCCCCCTCCCCAATGACCAGTCGGTTACAGAGCTGACGGCGCCTGAAGGCAAAAGCCGTGGGGGTGACCCACTCTTCTTTTCTGGAAGTGGGGATGTGCCCGCCGCTTGGGCCCGCATCACAAGCCTGTGCGTACGCTGTCCATTAAATGGTTGCTTAACTCAAAGCTCTCTCCTTGTGTTGTAATTTGCTCAGTTCCCCGCCCCCACAAGGCCACCATGTCCCACCGTTGAGGGCCCTGCTGTGACCCCATCTTTCTAGGACAGGATGCCTGGCATTGCGTGTCCCCTTAGAGCACCAATAATTGCTGGGAGGAGGGGGGGGGGCTCTATTCTGGCACATTCTGGTCATTCCGTACACAGCAGCCAGCTTTTAATTACCAACACAAACTGGTTCCCCTGTTTCTGTGGGAGAGAGCGACCAGCTGCCAGACCTTAACCACTTCCTCCAAATTCCCTCCAATCCCAAATTTGGAGGTGTCAGTAAGTGGATTTGGGGGTAGGGCGGGTGTGAGCTGTCTTTCCAGTAAATTTCCCAAAGAAACAGCCTACGATCAAAGCATGTTCTCCCCCTCTGGGGGGGGTGTGATGTTGGAACCCCTGTGTGGAGCATCTCTAGCCGGTTTGTCTCCCCCCTCAGTTACCAGCTCAGCCCAGACTATTTCCACTTGGAGAAGATCAGCTTCTGGCCTTATTCCAGTGGGGAACCACCCAGCAGTCTCTCCTGAGGCCTGGGCAGCCTCTGTGTGGCTCCCCAACCACAGGGCCCTCCTGATGGAGGCTGACCCACTGCCTGGGCTAAGTCTTGACACCCACTGGGGAAAGGTCTTGTCTGCTGCAGCTCTCCTTGCTGTTTCTGTGGCAGGTGGGTGTGGGGGTGAGCTTAGAGCAGTGGGCAGCAGATGTGAAAATACTGGGGCGGGGGGTGGGATACCCCAGAAAAGGCATTTGTTGCCACAATGAGTGTTCAAGTAGGTATTTGGAGATGGGGGAAGCCTCTGTTTTTGTAGTTGTGGGACGGAGAGGACAAGGTGGAGGGTGGGGTTAAGGGCAGGCATTTTCAAGAGGGAAATCCACCCCTCCAAAGGGATGCCCCTTCAAGACCTTCCCTGGAGACCAGAGAGTGGCTTTTTTCAGGGATGCTGCAGAGGTGAAAGTTTGGCATGGAGTGTGTGAGTGCAGCCAAGAATGTCCTGGGAAAAAACTGCACCCCCCCCCTTTTAATCTGTGAGCAAATTTGCATCTGTACGGGGAACAGTCTTGTCCTCTTCGCAACAGCATCTCGGGCCATCCCAATCTGTAGGAAGGGGTGATGGTTTTTATCAGGACTTCTCCTCACCCCTTAGGGAGGTTTCTTTTATTTACTATGAACAGATGACCAAGATAATGCTGTATAAAATACCCAGCAAAATGCTTCTCAGAAACCAGCAGCAAAAAAAATAAAAAAAAATTGGGGTGGGGGTGAGGTCCCTGGGAAAGAAGAGGAGGCCCCCTCTGCCATATCATAATACTTGGGAAAATTGCCCAGGGGGGATGGCATATCTGAATATTTTTGGAGGGAAATTATTAAAGAGATGGATCTCAATACTTTATACAATTTAACCTGCTATATATATATATTTTTGCAGATGAGAGTTGGATACAAAGATGTATTGTGTACATTACACAAGTGCGCGTGTTTTTGTGTGTGTGTGTATATATACAAAATAAATATATTCTGGAGTTTTCTAGAATTTGGAATAGAAAGATATTTAAGTGACTGTCCAAAAAGGAGGGGGAAAACTGTGACATTTGCTGTTTTCATTCATGTGTTAAAAGGAGCAGAGTTGCTTTTTGGGGGGTGGGAAGCCTTTTGGTTTTTTATTTGTCCTTTTCAGCAATTTGCAGCACTCAAGGCAAAAACTTGTGCTTTCCTGGGGAGGGGGAAGGGGTGGAAGTCCATTAATAAATTGACTGAATATGCTTTAACTTAAAAGCGTGTTCCTTTTCTAATCGAAAGACAGAACTATTCCTTGAGCCATGGAGTTTTGTTTACAAAAACAGTTTTTAAAAAAAGCTTTTCACTCTGCCAAACTGCTAGCATTTATGAACGGCATAAATAAATTCTTCTCAGCTTTCCTATTTTTTTTTCTTTAAAAGCTCATGTCTGTTATCTCTTTTTGTACACGGGGGGGGGGGTGTCCAACATTGAATGCTGATGGGGGGGGCGCGATGTATAATAAAGTTCATTGTATTGGACATACTAAACATTGTGTGCGCTTTTTCACTGTGCTCCTTGCCACCCCTCAATTTAGACATTTTTGGCTGTCCTTACAGCAACCTGCAAGGTCCAGCCAGTGTTATCATTCCCAGACTGCAAACAGAGTGCTTGAGCCGTCTAGAGCAGGAGTCCCCTGGCTTATGGGGCCTGCAGAGCCCTTTCCTGGTGTTGGAGCAGCCAAGGTCTACTGGGCAGCAGTTCAGCAGAAAGATGACAAGGACATCTTGCGGGGGCAGTGAAGGGGGACAGCTACCGAGCTTCGCAAGGTTAGGGACCTCTTCCTGTTTCTCTTGACTGGCTTGTTAAGGTTTTCCAGGTTCTTCAGAGACCTGTTGACTTTCTCCAGCCTAGGTTAGACAGACAGGCTGATATGTGATCTTTCCTGCAAAGTTGGTTCCCTTCTTTAATAAACCGGTTTTATTCTAAAGTGGCTTGCGCTCTGCTTTTCTGCGTATTTGGGCTACCCAAGTACATTGAGAAAATCAGTTAGCAAGGCCTCAGGTTGATGACCAAAGCCCCTCCTCAGGTTATCTGGGGTGGATGGCTGTGGGAAATGGGGGGGGGGCTTACCTTGCCAAACTTTGTTCAGGTTGCTTTTAATGTCCTGTCGGGATTGTTATTTATGGGAGTCGATGGGGTTTTATATGTTTTATGGGGATTTTATAAAGTAACCTGCCAAGGGTTTCTAGAAGAGTGGCAGGCTCAAAATATAATAATAATTGGAGATCTGATTTGCTATGTGGTATTTTTAAAAAATGCTGCTTTGGCAGCAGCTCCCAACCCGGCCTCTTGTGCTAGCCCCTCCGTGGCAGCCAGTTTGTGGCTGGTTTTGCCAAGTGCATGAGCCCTTCTGTGGCTCTGACTACTGTGCTGTGTCTGAATTCCAAAAATGCCCACACGCTCAAAAGGGAACCCCAGTCTAGAAAGACCACAATTAGGGCTGCGAGCTCTGGGTTGGGAAATACCTGGAGACTGGGGATAGAGCCAGGAGTGGGGCAGGATTTGGGGTAGAGAGGGACCTCAGAATATAATGCTAAGGAGTCTACCCTCCAAAGCAGCCCTTTTGTCCAGGGGAACTGATCTCTTTAGTCTGGAGACGAGCTCTAATTCCAGGGGGTCCCCAAGCCCCACCTGGGGACTGGCATCCATAAGGGAAGATTTGAACTTGGTTCCTCGGATTTGTGCCTCAAAGCTTGTTATATAAATATTTTGCAGGAGGGGCACTACGATTTGCATAGCACTTGGCGTGGAAGTTTGATGTTTTCCTCTTGACATTTATATAAATACAAAAATGGGGAGGAAGGGAGATTCAAGAGAGCTGAGAAGAGCATTTCCTATGATGATGGGACAAGGGACAAGAGAACCACAGGTGTTCCCTGTCTTGCTAGGTAGGTGCAAGGTCTCCTTGTGAGTTGGTGGCAGTGACAAGGTGCAATGCTGCACCTTGAGTTAAAATGAGGTAGGCACTGCACCTGGGGTTGCACTCTAAGGTGGGCTGCGTTGATGCTACAATCTCTAGAAGTTCAGGATACAAAAGTTAGCATTTGAAGAGTTAATTAAAAACAAAACAGGCCTAGGCCCTCCTAACCACCAAGTGGTGTGGGGAAAGAGCTGGGCTGGTGCCCACAGCCGTCTCCAAAGGAAGCAGGAGTGCAGGAGAGGAACAGATGCGTCAGCCGGGCCTTACCCAGTGACTTGAGTCAATTTATGCAGAACTACAATAGATTGCTTAACATTGCTTAGATATATGGCTTGAAAGACGGATTAGAACAGGGGTAGTCAAACTGCGGCCCTCCAGATGTCCATGGACTACAATTCCCAGGAGCCCCTGCCAGCATTCGCTGGCAGGGGCTTCTGGGAATTGTAGTCCATGGACATCTGGAGGGCCGCAGTTTGACTACCCCTGGATTAGAAAGACCAAGGTGCCTTAATTGTATATCATGGTCACTCGAACCTCCAGCACCAAGGGGTTGCTGTGGCTTTCATATCCTGCTTGGGGATTTTTCTTCTCGTCAGGCTGGCTGCTAGTAAATGAGATACTGAAATTCATGGACTGGTCTTTCTTATGGGAACTTTCTGGATTATTGTATGTCATAGCTTGGGAGGGAGGCTGCATTGTGTTCTAATTCTTATCATCCTGGTTCTATAGTACTTTTGATTTTTTACAGTGTCTTATTGTTGTAATTATAGTGGTTATAATCTGCCTCGACTCCTAGTGAGAAAGGCAGGGGTGTAAATCAGTAGAGAAATACTGTTGGCTTTTAACTTTGAGAGCTCTGTGGGCAGGAGCAGTCTACCTGTGCCTCATAGATGCTGGCTGTCCCCATCAGTCCGGCCCATCTTTATGGCCATTCCAATGGGGGCTGGAAAAAAAAAACACATTTGCAGTTGCGTTGTTGTTGCACCCCATCTCTGCCCGACCCAAACGGTGACCGGGGCAGAGTCTGCACTTTCTTTATTCCATTGTCAATCCTGTTGAATTCAGATCGCTTTGAACTCGGGTCTTCCTCTCCCCCCCCCCCCCATTGAAACAGGAAAGTCTTCTGCACGTGGTTAGGGAGGCTCAGAAGGGGGGGGGAGCCAAGCCTCTTTCTTTTTTTGAAGGAGTGGGGGACAGGATCAAAAAAGGCAGAGGAGGGAGGAAAAATCCAGGACCGACAGAAGTTGAGAGAAATTAGGGGCTTCTCCTTTAAGGCAAGTGTGTCACATGACCAGGTGTAGCCTATCAGAGGTTCTCTACCACCAATCCGGATATTGAGGATTAAAAGCACTCCAAGATATCGCACAATAAAGGTAGGGTCACTCCGGATCAATCCTTCTTGCTGCAGAAGGAAAATTTAAATCGTCCCAAATCCAAACGGAAATCGCATTCTGTGTAGAGGGCAGGGACTGAATCGATCTGGGGTTGGAATAAAAGCTCCGTGCAGTTTACACCCAAGCTCTCCTGGTTCCTGGAGCACTGCAACTGGCAGGAGCACCCCGTCAGCTGGAGAGGCCGAGCACTGGGGCTAGCCAAGCTGGAATTTTCCGTCTGTTACAGGCAGTGACTCCCACAGAGGAACTGCTGTGCCAAACTGAACAATGTATGGAATGCAAATGCCCAGGCGGGACACTATGTGTCTTTGGCATCTGTCTGTTGCAACCCGGTGGTTCCCTTGGGAGCCCCCTCCGCACAGGCACACGTGCCGGTATTCTGCAGTGGGTCCTGAAAAATCCCATTGCCATTCTTCGTGTTTCCTATAAGGCAGGGTGTGTTGTGGGGAGGGGGAACGATGACTGAAGCAGGTGGTCTCCCACCGCCACAGGCCTAGCCTCCCTGTTGCATGCATGCAGGAGGTATGTGTGTTTCCTGGGCTATGTGTCCACGAGAGGCGGTGTGCTGCAGGAGGTCAGTATGATGGACTCTAGTCTGGAGAATGGAGTTCGATGTCTCACTCCTCTGCATGAAGCATGCTGCTGGGTGGCCTTTGGCCAGTCACAGTTCCGTCAGAGCTCCCTCATCCTCACTGGCCTCACAAAGTGCCTGCTGTGGGGAGTCGCAAGAAAGGGGATCGGAACTTCTTGGAGATTCCTTTGGGTCATGAAAAGCCCAGTACAGCTTCATCCTTGTTCCCCAGCCATCTGCCCACCCTCCGCGGGATCACTGCGGCGTCAGCTGCATAGTAGGCCAGTTAATAACCCACAGAGGTCCCTCTTGCCTTCAGCCTGTGCACCCAGAAGGGCAGGGAGTAGGGCTCCCTTTGGATTGCAGGTAACCCTTGAGCAAAAGAAGCAGCTGGACCATGGATGAAACCGCGCTGCAGAGGCTTGTTCCGCATGTTCACAGTTGCCAGGCAAACCTCTCCGCTTTTTTTCTGCCCCGCAAGAGACACGTTGCTCCAAGGTAGCAGCTCCTCGCTGGGGAAGGCCTCTTTGAGGAAAAACTGCTGACCACAGGCCACCCCCCCTCCCCCAAGGTCTATCAGTATTGCCCTCCCAGACTGGCAGCAGCTCCCCTCAGGAAATTAAGGGGAGGTCATTCCCTTCAGTGCCGCCCAGTTGTTTTAACAGGAGATGCCAGGGAATGTCCTTTTGAGCGCCACAGTTACGGTCCTATCTAGGGCAGGCCTCACTTGTGGGAGGGAGTCCTCCAGTGCATGCCGGTGTCCGGAAGCCGGAAACAGCAGATCTGTGGCTGCAGCATGGGGAAGGAGTGAAGAGAGGGGGAAGAACTCAGCAGCAGACTGACCTGGCCACTGCATCCTGCTAAAAGCAGGGGCTGCACACAGTGCAGCTGCAGGCCAGGTGACCCCTGCTGTGACCAAAGAAACCCCTTCCTATGACACAATGGTCGCAATTCCGTCGTCTCGGCCCGCAATGGTGGGCTTCCCTGGCATCCTAGAAGCTTTTTTCTCCTCGACCCAGGGCTTGCCTGAGGCTTTCTTACAACAGTTCCCGGCGGGCCACACAAAAGAAGACCCCTTCTTGGTGTCGGGATGGGGAAAGAGGTCTCTTGGTTCAGGGTGTGTCCTGTCCTCTGGCAGTGCTGGCCGAGGGAAGCAGCAGGGTGGCGGAGAAGCCAGGGAGGGCGTTAGCTTTAGGGGCCAGCCCAATCAGGCCGGAATTGAGTCCGGACCGTTTTCATGGAGCCCAACAAGCTCTACCCACAGGCTCAGAAATATATAAGGGAACCATGGATAAGGATAAGAATATATTCAACAGGTAAACTGGCAGCTCCCAGTCGTTAATTAGTATTTATACAGAGCGGAATTATTCTTGGTCTTCAGATAGTCAACCTGTGTTCTGTTACTTCAGACCAATGCAGTGACCCCCCCCCCACAAGCCCCCAAATCTCTGCAGTGAAGCTGATGGGCAGCAACATTCCGAATGGACAAAATGCTTCTTCACTCGGTCCATCAAACTAGGGAAAGGGGGAGGGAGCAACAGAACAATGTTTGAGTTCAGGGGCACCAGGAAGCCTAAAAAAGTGGAATTCTGGGTATAAGCTTCATGTGCACGCGCTGCTTCTACCCATAATAAAATTTGGTTGGTCTTAAAGATGCCCCTAAAAGCCTCTTGTGGCGCAGAGTGATAAGGCAGCAGACATGCAGTCTGAAAGCTCTGACCATGAGGCTGGGAGTTCGATCCCAGCAGCCGGCTCAAGGTTGACTCAGCCTTCCATCCTTCCAAGGTCGGTAAAATGAGAACCCAGCTTGCTGGGGGGTAAACGGTAATGACTGGGGAAGGCACTGGCAAACCACCCCGTATTGAGTCTGCCATGAAAACGCTAGAGGGCATCACCCCAAGGGTCAGACATGACCTGGTGCTTGCACAGGGGATACCTTTACCTTTAAAGATGTCCCTGGACTCAAACTTTGTTCGAGTGCTTCAGTCCAACACAGCCAGCCACCTGAAAGTGTCTGCTAAGCAAGGCTTTGAAAAAAAATAATGGGTCGGAAGCTGTCAGTGTCATAAACCCTTTTGGTCCCTAAATCCCACTCCCTAATTTTTGGGAGTCCAATTCAAGTTTTCCTGACAACCTTGAAAGGCCAACACAGCCTGGGACCCACATCTCCAAAGACTGCCATTCTGCTCGTCCCCCATTTGAGGGAAAAGTAATCAGGGCTTTTTCTGTGCTCCAACCTGGAGAACAGACCCTTCTTATTTGCCAGGGCTTTTAATGGAGCATAAACTGCAGTGTGTGTGTATTTCATTTTTTTAATTTATAGCCTGCCACTCCCAAACTGGCTTGTGGTGAGTTACACAGTTAAAAACCCCACAATAAACCCCCAATAAAATAATAACAACCCACTCCAGCAGCAAAACTAACCTCCCCCCCTTCTCTGCAACTTCCCAGTACCCCAGGCCTCAGGGGGCAGATGATAGAGGGGTAGGGGGGTAGGCAGATGTTCTAGCCAATTGAGGGTGGGGGTAGATCTCATTGCCCTGGTAGAAGAGCTCTGCCTTGCAGGCCCTGGGGAACTGGGAAAGCTCCGACAGGGCCCTCAGCTCTCCCGGGAGCTTGTTCCACCAGGTTGATGGTTTGCAATGCTTTTAACTTAGATTCAGGTGGGTAGCTTGTGTTGGTCTGAAGTAGGAGAACAAAGTTTTAAGGCCAATGGCCCCTTTAAGACCAACAAAGTTTTATTTAAGGTGTAAGCTTTCATGGGCACACACAAACTTCATAATGTTTTTAACTGTGACTTGGAAGCTACCTTGAGCCGCAAGGAACAGCAGGTTATATCTGTTTAACTAAAGAGAATTAACTCGCCTGAGTTTGGGGCCAGAGTGTCCAGGGGAAAGCCCTGCTTCAAAACACTGATCTGATAGTGCCAGTGGAAACTGATCTGCTCCTGTGACCCCCCTGAGGGCTAGAAGCTTGTCTTGGGAAAGTGAGATTCTTGAAATTTTTGAGATTCTTGAAATTTTTGAAGGAAGGGTTGCTTTCTTCAAGCATGCCAGTAAACAAGGTAGCATTAACCAATCTGGGCTGCTCCTATTTCTCCTAACCAATTGTGTGGGGGAGGGCAGAGGTTGGGGGGTTTAGAGAAATTCAAAGCCAGGGTCTGTTGGCTGCCTGAGCAGCGGCATTGGTGCAAATTTATTCTTTGAACAAAAAAACCCATCAAATCCTTTAGTACCTACCTATTAGGTAAACTAGAGGGGGGTTGCAAGAGAGAGAAAGAGAATCCAGGGTGAGGAGGTGTATATGTTAAAAGTGCTTCCAGCTTATGACAACCTTAAGGATGAGCAGGAAAAGTGTGAGTCCAGGGGCACCTTTGACACCAACAATGTGTTATTCTGGGCATGAGCTTTTATGTGTGCGCACTTCTACCTGGAATAAAACTATGTTGGTCTCAAAGGTGCCCCTGGACTCATGCTTCATTCCACTGCTTCAGACCAATCCAGCTGCCCACCTGGCCCCCTGCGAAGGAACGTCCTCTGGCCCCGGCCTTGGCAGGGCTCCGGCCCTTAGGGCTCCTTGGCTGTCTCCTGCTGCCTTCTAGCTTTTTCCAGGAACCCCTCGGCTCCTCATTGTGTGATCAAAGTACAAGTGCCCCAGTGGAGTCACGTCCCAGCTGCCAAGGAGATCTCGGGAATGAGTGGATCAAGAACCCACTTTCTGCATCCATAAAACTCTCCTCTGGCACCACATTTCAAAGGAACCCCCTTTCTCCCAGCCCTTCTTCCCATGTGTGGACAGGGCCCTTTAAATGCCCTTCACTGCCAGAAAAAGTCGCTGGAGCTATTTGAACTCTCCACCCCCCCTGCCTGCCTCCTGGCTCTGAGCCAACAAGTCAGCCAAGGCCATTGTTGATGGTCCAGTGGAAATCTACCCACTTGGCCCTGCCCCACCTGGCCCAGCAATGCCTTGAATAGGCTGGACAAAAAGCAGTTACTTTTATGGCTCAGGACTTGGTGAGAGTTGGGAATTCTAGTGGGAAGGCTTGTCCTGTTCTGTATCCAAACTGTCTGTGAAGCTTTGTGATGGATTTGGGGGAGGGCTGGCGTGAGGCGGAAGGACCTTGGGGAAGAAGTGGTTCCCAGCCCCTTGAAGAGAGAAAGTTGCATTTTGTTTTCTTTCTTCCCCAGAACCTGGAGCTGGAGAAGCCAAAACAATGGGGGGGGGGGAGAACAATACATGCCTTTCAAAGACTATTTTCTAGCCGAACAAATTTAGAGTCCAGTGGCACCTTTCTGACCAAGAAGGTTTTATGCATTTATTTATTGGTCTTAAAGCTAAATTTGTTCTGCTGCTTCAGATGGCGACCCACTTGAGTCTGTTTTCAAGTTGAACAAAGTCCACTGCCACCTTTAAGGCCAATTAAGATATACTAGTAGAAAAGCCCGTTGCTTGATGTAATACAACGGGGGCTAGCTCATGGTGTGGTGTGGGCTTTGTGCTTCACTTGGAAGCTGGAGGTCTCTCTGTGCACAGTAGTCTTGACCCTAGTCAGGTTTGTGCACACCTAGGAAGTGTGGAATTCCAGAACATGAACCCACCTATCTGGCAACCTTCTCTCTGCAATGTTTTCTTGACCTGAAATAGGCCAGGAGCACTATGTGGCTGGTAAGGTGGCTGTGGAGGCATTATACCCTTCTGAGGCCCACTTTCAGACTTCAAGGAATATTTCCAAACCAGGAGTAGCCAACCTCCAGGTGGGGCCTGAAGATCTCCTGGAATTACTGCTCATCTTCAGACTATAAAGATCACCTTTTCATGCAGAAACGGCTGCTTTTTTTGGGGTGGTGGTGGTTAGAATCATAGAATCATAGAGTTGGAAGGGATCTCATGGGTCATCTAGTCCAAGCCCCTGCAATATGTAGGACACTCACATCCCAATTGCTCACCTACTATAACCTGCCACTCCATTGCCTTCACAGAATCAGCCTCTCCGTCAGATGGCTATCTAGACTCTATTTAAAAATTTCCAAAGATGGAGAACCCACCACCTCCCGAGGAAGCCTGTTCAACTGAGAAACCGCTCTGTCAGGAACATTTTCTGAATGATTAGATGGAATTTCTTTTGAATTAATTTCATCCCATTGGTTCTGGTCTGTCCCTCTGGGGCAAGAGAGAACAACTATGCTCCATCCTCCATATGGCACCCTTTTAAATACTTGAAGATGGTTATCAGATCCCCTCTCAGTCATCTCCTCTCCAGGCTAAACAGACCAAGCTCCCCCAACCTTTCTTCATATGTCTTGGTCTCCAAACCCTTCTCCATCTTTGTTGCTCTCCTCTGGACACATTCCAGTTTGTCAACATCCCTCTTCAATTGGGGTGCCCAAAACTGAACAGAGTATTCCAAGTGAGGCCGAACCAGAGCAGAGTAAAGCGGTACCATAAGCTCCCGTGATCTGGACACGATACTCCATTTGACACAGCACAAAATCCCATTTGCCTTTTTAGCCACTGAGTCACACTGCTGACTCATGTTCAGTGTATGGTCTACTAAGACTCCTAGTCTTTTTAACACATGCTACTGCCAAGACAAGTCTCCCCCATCTTTTATTGGTGTATTTGGTTATTCCTACCTAAATGCAGAACTTTACATTTGTCCCTATTGAACTTCATTTTATTCAGTTTAGCCCTCTTCTTGACCCTACCAAGATCATAGAATCATCCTGTATTCTGTTGCTGTCTTGAGAAATCCGTGCTGAGTCTTAGAAATCACAGCTCTCTATTCCAGCTGCTCAAGGACCGAGTGTTTGATCATTTGTTCCAAAATGTTGCCAGCTACAGATGTCAAGCTGACGGGTTGATAATTACCCGGATCCTCCTTTTTCCCTTTCTTGAAGATGGGGACAACATTTGCCTGCCTCCAATCGTCTGGCTCCTCACCTGTTCTCCAAGAAGTGTCAAAAATAATGGACAGAGGTTCAGAGATGACATCTACAAGTTCTTTTAGTACCCTTGGATGCAATTCATCTGGCCCAGAAGACTTTAGAATCATAGAATCATAGAGTTGGAAGGGGCCATACAGGCCATCTAGTCCAACCCCCTGCTCTGCGCAGGATAAGCCCAAAGCATCCTAAAGCATCCAAGAAAAGTGTGTATCCAACCTTTGCTTGAAGACTGCCAGTGAGGGGGAGCTCACCACCTCCTTAGGCAGCCTATTCCATTGCTGAACTACTCTGTGAAATTTTTTTCCTGATATCTAGCCTATATCGTTGTACTTGAAGTTTAAACCCATTACTGCGTGTCCTCTCCTCTGCAGCCAACAGAAACAGCATCCTGCCCTCCTCCAAGTGACAACCTTTCAAATACTTAAAGAGGGCTATCATGTCCCCTCTCATCCTCCTTTTCTCCAGGCTGAACATTCCCAAGTCCCTCAACCTATCTTCATAGGGCTTGGTCCCTTGGCCCCAGATCATCTTCGTCGCTCTCCTCTGTACCCTTTCAATTTTATCTATGTCCTTCTTGAAGTGAGGTCTCCAGAACTGCACACAGTACTCCGGGTGTGGTCTGACCAGTGCCATATACAATGGGACTGTGACATCTTGTGATTTTGATGTGATGATTTTGATGTGATAATAAAGTAATCCTTTGTTTCATTTAAAGAAACTACAGTAGGTGTTTGTGGACTGCCCCACAGTGATCTTGGGCCACCATTATATGTTATATTCTTAGAGTCTAGAGTTTAATAGAGTCTAGATAGCCATATATATTGTTATTTATTTATTTATTTATTATTAGATTTTGAAAAAACATCATAATATCAGGCAGGATTCAAATATCATATTCACGCCATAGCTTCTGTAACGCCAGTTATGCTTTCCCTGAATGCACTCTTTGTTGTCTGTTTTTAAAAACAAAAATAATTAGCAATATTGAACATTGTGGCAATCTATGCCCCCCCCAAACAAAACAGCCCCCAGAGTCATCCAGTGTGGAAAAGATCTATGGGTAGTGACCAATCTCTGGATAGTAGGATAACAAACTGATTCTGCTATTATTATTCTGCTAATTTTTTATTTTTTAATTGTTTAATGTTAAAATTAAACATTATTATATCGATTTTAACTTATTGTTAATTCTTGATTGTATTATGTACAACCCCCTCAGCTAGTTTGGGGAGGGCAGTATAGAAAAAATTAATAATAATAAAGTAATCCTTTATATCAGGGGTAGTCAAACTGCGGCCCTCCAGATGACCATGGGCTACAATTCCCATGAGCCCCTGCCAGTGAATGCTGGCAGGGGCTCATGGGAATTGTAGTCCATGGACATCTGGAGGGCCGCAGTTTGACTACCCCTGCTTTATATACTAGACACAGTGAGGTTGCTGGTCATTTGCAGACCGGGGAGAGCACCTAGCCCAAAAGAGAAGCTCCGCTCATATAGAATCATAGAATCATGGAGTCGGAAGGGACTTCCAGAGTCCTCAATCCAACTTCCTGCAGAATGTAGGAAATTCACAACTACCTGCCCGCCTCCAGTGACTCCAGTTCCATGTCCAGACGGTGCCCCCCTCCCCCAAAACCGGAATTCCTCGGCAGTCCGGCCTGGAGGAAATTCACCTCCTGACCCCAAAGTGGCGATTGGCATTTCCCTGGGCATGGAAGAAAGGGCCACAAGAGCCAAGCATGGACACAATCCCTTCAGCTCCCTCACTTACAATCTGCCTAATTTCATAAAACCAACATTTCTGTCAGATGACATCTAGCCTCTGCTTTAAAAACTTCCAAAGGAAGAGAACCCACCAGCTCCCGAGGAAGCTGTTCCACTGAGAACCATCAGGAACTTCTTCTGGATGTTAAGCTGAAAATGCTTTTGAATTGATGGGGATGGGGAAGAAATGGAGATAGTGACAGATTTTATTTTCCTGGGCTCCAAGATCACTGCAGATGGGGACTGCAGCAAAGAAATTAAAAGACGCTTGCTCCTGGGAAGGAAAGCTATGGCAAATCTAGACAGCATCCTAAAAAGCAGAGACATCACCCTGCCAACAAAAGTGCATCTAGTCAAGGCTATGGTATTCCCAGTTGCAATGTATGGCTGCGAAAGTTGGACCATAAGGAAGGCTGAACGTCAAAGAATTGAGGCTTTTGAACTGTGGTGCTGGAGAAGGCTCTTGCGAGTCCCTTGGACTGCAAGGTGAACAAACCGGTCAGTCCTAGAGGAGATCAGCCTTGACTGCTCCTTAGAAGGCCAGATCCTGTAGATGAAACTCCAATACTTTGGCCACCTCATGAGAAGGAAGGACTCCCTGGAGAAGAGCCTAATGCTGGGAGCGATCGAGGGCAAAAGAAGAAGGGGACGACAGAGAATGAGGTGGCTGGATGGAGTCACTGAAGCAGTAGGTGCAAACTTAAATGGACTCCGGGGAATGGTAGAGGACAGGAAGGCCTGGAGGATCATTATCCATGGGGTCGCGATGGGTCGGACACGACTTCGCACATAACAACAACAACATTGTATGACCTTTTAGTCATCTCCTCTCCAGGCTAAACAGACCAAGCTCCCTCAACCTTTCCTCATACGGTGCCCCAAACTGAGGCACCACCTTTGCAAGCAGGCGAGGGGCCCATCTTTCCTGGGCACAGATCCCTCCTGGCAGGAGATTCCATCCCAGCTATTTTTAGCATGTAAAATCAGATTATGGGATCAGGCCAAATCTTCAGATTTTCGCCTCTGGCTCCTTTTCCCCACCTGGCCTCCAAGAAGCCCTTCCACAAGGCTCTGAGGCACCCTAACTGGTGCCCACAGCATGGTCCTCGGCTGTTGGGGGGAGGTAGGGGGAGAGGGAAGGGGGAGGGCAGGGGGACCTGAAGAGCAGACGCTGAGTCGGAAAGGGGTGACCAAGGCATGCAGAGCCCCAGTGAAGCAGGGTCTTCTGAGGACAAGGACGCTAGGGCCTGGACACGGTCAGAGATACTGCAGTGCATTGTGGGGTGGGGCCGGGGGAGCCACCTGGGAGACCTGCATTCTGGACAGTTCTGGGTGGGCGCCAGGTGTGGTCTCTTGGGGGGGGGGGCTGTTTTTTCACACCAGGCCTTTTCCTGGCCATTTTGTTTGGCAGAGGAGTGTTGCCAGTACGGCCTGGTCTCCATGGTGCTCAGATGGCACAGCGTGCATGCTGGTTTGGGAAAGAGCCAGGCCTTGATCTCCCCACCTCCCCCCACCGCAGAGAGGGCTAGCCTGCATTGCAGAGACTTCCAAGAATAGGGGGGAGCTTCTGTGGGGGTGGGGGGGATCAGTTTTGCTTCCGGGCCTTTGGCACCCCAGTGCCTGAGTCGTATGGACCAGCCAAGATTTTTCTTTCATCCAATCAAAATTTGCCTCTTCTCTTGGGATCCCATGGACCACTGGGGAATAGTTTGTCCTCCACAGCGGGGCACCCGCTTGGCACACAGAAGGGTCCAGGGTTCAGTTCATGCCCTTGGGGAAGCGAAGACAACTGAGAGGGGATGTGATAAGAGGAGACGACTGAGAGGGGACCTGATAACCATCTTCAAGTATTTAAAAGGCTGCCATATGGAGGATGGAGCAGAGTTGTTCTCTCTTGCCCCAGAGGGACAAATGCCCCAGAATGAATGGGATGAAATTAATTCAAAAGAAATTCCATCTAAACATCTGGAAGAAGTTCCTGACAGTTAGAGCGGTTTCTTAGTGGAACAGGCTTCTTCGGGAGGTGGTGGGTTCTCCATCTTTGGAAATTTTTAAACAGAGGCTGGACAGCCATCTGATGGAGAGACTGATTCTTTGAGGGGCTGTAGATGAGCAATTGGGATGTGAGTGTCCTGGGTAGTGCAGGGGGTTGGACTAGATGACCCATGAGGTCCCTTCCAACTCTATTAACAATTTTTTTCCCAAAGGATCCAAAATCCAGGGGAGCTGACCACACACTGGGATCATACCAGCAATCCATCTACCTTCTTTGTGGTGTGAATCCAGGGGCAAGAGATGAGCACAAATCATTTTTCATGTAGCAGAAGAGGCAGGATTCACCCCTTCGTCCTGCAGAGAGATGGCCACCCTTCTGTCACACACACACAGGATGAGGCATTTTTTCAGAAATCCAATTTGCAAATCCAGCAGCAGCCCTGTGTCCTACGATCGATCTCCTCTGCCACCTATGGAGTCTGTTGCCTCTGCCTTCCTGCACGTGGGGAGCCCAGTAGGTGGTCCCAGATGCAACATGTCCCTCTTTGAGATGGGCCAGATCTGGAGATGCATGTGAAAGGGTACTTTTTGGGTCTGCAGCTCAGACTCCTGCTGACACCCCTTGGAAGGGGGCATGGGAGCCCCATCCCACTCGGGCCCTGGACAATTCTTAGAGATGGCGGGGTGGGGTGGTGGAGTTGAGCTGAGCTGAGCTCAACAGGGCCAGGAGCCCCACCCACCTATGCTGGCAGGGGCTCATGGGAATTGTAGTCCATGGACATCTGGAGGACCACAGGTTGACTACCCCTGTTTTGGAGGACCCAAGTCCAGGGTTTCCTAACCTGTGCCTCATGCCTCTGGCTTTTCCGGGGCCAACTCCCCAGTCAGGGGTTGCCAGCCGGCTGGAGAAAGAAATCCCCTGTCCCTTTAACAATCAGGTGTTCCTTTCCCGGCAACGCCCCCAGAAGCTTCGGCGGCACACAGGCAAGGGACGTTTCCAGGGGCGCTGGGTCGCCTCCCCTCCTGCAGCTGGACCCCCGGCCGGGCAGGGCTGAAGGCGGGCGGCGTCCTCCCGCCCGGGAGGCTGGCATCGCCCGTGCGGGGGCCTGGCCGGCTGGAAGCTTCTCCGGGGGCGGAGCCTGGGGGGCGGGCCGGAGAGCCCCTTAAGCCGGCGGCGGCGGAGCGGACCGGGGCCGAGCGGAGCGCAGCGCAGCGCACCGGAGCCATCGAGCGATCCAGCGCCGTGGGGAGGTGCGAGGACGCGCGCGCGCGGCTCCGCCGGCCTTTGTCCTTGGGGCGAGGGGTGCCAACAGGCCTGGAGGGCGCTGGGAGCTTGCCGGGGGGAGGCTGGGCAGGCTCTGCGGCTCTGCCCGGGAGGGAGTTGGCACTTGGCTGCCTGCGAGGCTGGCGGGGCGAGCTTGGGACGCGGGCTCTCCCCGCGGGGGTGCTTGTCCAAGGGAGCCCCCGCTGGCCCGCTCGCTACACCCGGGCTGCCGTTCGGCCTCGGCGCCCCACCGTGCGGGGACATGGAGGAGGGTGCCCGCTGCGCCCCTGCCGGAGTCAGCCCTGCTGACTTCCAGTGAATTGTTGCTTCTGGGCGTCTGCCGCTCCGCCTGCGGAGTCTTCGACATGCTTCGCCCTGCAGCGGGGTGGGGGTGGGGTCATGCTATGGCGCCTGCCGCCACCTGTAATTGAGGGGGGGGAGCCTCTTGGCAGCTTGTCGGCTTTGCTTTCACCTGTGCTTGGTTGCCATCCTCCCCTGTCCCCCCCCCCCAGAGCAGGCACCATGGCGACAGCATTCGTGGTGGACAGCCCCGACGTCACCTACACCTCGGACTTCATTGAGGCCCACTACACCTACAGCACGGCTCAGGTGTGCCAGGAGGAGGGCACAACCAAGGTGAGGCTCTTGGGAGGGGTCAGGGACAGGTGAGGCGAGGCGAGGCGAGGGGCCAGAGTGGTGGGGTCAGAAGTCAAGCCTGGTGGCTGAACCGGGGAGGAGGGGGATCTTGGCCAAAGGTAAGGACACGGAGGGCGGGGGGGAGGGGCACGTGGAATTTGCTATCTCTAAGAGCTGATGGCAGCGAGGCCTTTGGGTGCTGATTGGCTGAAGGGCTGTGTCCAGGCTGTGGAATGTTTGCAGACATTCCAACTGTTCCAGTTGCTCAAGAAGCCAAACTGTCAAAACTGTCTCCAACTTCTGTGAGGGCAAAGGGGGTCGTTGGGCCGCCAGGGCAAGCTTCAACCTGGTGCTGGGGAGATGGCGAACTGAGCAAGGCTGGCCGAGTTCTCCTAAAAAGCGAAGCAGGGACAAAAAAAAGAATGGAAACAAGGGCTGGAGACGGGATGCGTTGGGGGCCTGCTTCTCTCGGAGGCTGGCGGTCGGGTTTATCTTTCCCGTCTTAATAATTCGTTAAGGGCTAAGTGGGCGGAGAGTGGGCGGGACCAGTCCGCAGCGCCTTCCGATTGGCCTCTCACCAGGACAGACAGCAGTTCTAGCCAATCGGGTGAGGCCACAATCTAGGCCCTCACCAGGACAGGACAGAAAGTGATGGGGAAACGGCAGGACACCATGAGTAAAGAAGGAGGCCTTCCCCTCGAGCTTAGAAGCAGGCCCCGGGTGTGCTGCTAGGCCGAGGGGAAGGCCACACCGCCGGGGGTGGGGTGGGGAGCAGGCCTTCCCACCAGTCCTAGAAACGCCGCACCTGGGGGCAATGCCGCCTCTATGTGTCTGCTGGGCGGCCACGGTGGGGAGAGGGTCTTTCAAAGCCAGTTCTCACGAACGGGCATTGGATCTTGTTTATGTGATATTTATCTAAAATTATATAGAATCATATAGTTGGAAAGGCTCCTCAAGGATTATCTAGTCCAACCCCCTGCACAATGCAGGAACTCACAACTACCTGCCCGCCCACAGTGACCCCAATTTCATGCCCAAGTGATCCCCCTACCCCCACCAAAAATCTCCAAGTCCAGCCTGGCCTGGTGGAAATTCACCTACCATCCCACAGTGGCAATTAGCAATTCCCTGGGTATGCAAGGAAGGGGCACAAGAGACAAACACTGGTACATCCCTTCCTGCCTACCTACTCACAATCTGCCTAAGTTAATAAAATCATCATTTCTGTCAGATGACTATCAAGCCTCTGCTTAAAAACTTCCAAAGGAGAACTTACCACCTCCCGAGGAAGCCTGTTCCATTGAGGAACCGCTCTAGGTGTGAGGAACTTCTTCCAGATGCTTAGCTGAAAATTCTTTTGAATTTATTTCAACCCACTGGTTCTTGTCCGATCCTTTGGGACAACAGAAAATAACTCTGCTCCATCTTCTCTAGGACAGCCCTTCAAGTATTTGAGGATGGTTATCACCTCACTTCTTAGTTACCTTCTCTCCAAGCTTAACAGACCAAGCTCCCTCAACCTTTCCTCATACAACTTGATCTCCAAACCCCTCACCATCTTTGTGGCCCTCCTCTGGACATACTCTAGTTTCTCTACATCTTTCTTCCGTTGTGGTGCCCAAAACTGAACACAGTACTACAAGTGAGGTCTTACCTGAGCGGAGTAAAGCAGTAACATCATCTGGACACTTATACTTCTTTTAATATAGCCTAAAACCCCATTTGCCTTTTTAGTCCCCGAGTCACACTGCTGACTCATGTTCAGTGTCTGGTCTACTAAGACCCCCAGTTCCTTTTCACGCGTACCACTACCAAGACAAGTCACACCCATCCTATAGCGATGCATATGATTTTTCCTACCTAAATGAAGAACATTTATCACTATTGAAATTCATTTTAGCCCAGTTTTCTAGCCTGTCAAGATCATCCTGTATCCTGATTCTGTCTTCTGGCGTGTTTGCTACCTCTACCAGTTTAGTGTCATCTGGAAAATTAATATGGACTACCTCTTTTCCTTCATCCAAATTATTTATAAATATGTTGAACAACATAGGGGATCTCAGGGGATCTCCACTCATCACCCCTCTCATCACATGATGAACCATTTACAAGCACCCTTTGAGTACGATCTGTCAACCAGTTCTCGATCCACCTAACAGTAATAGGATCTATCCCGCATTTTACCAACTTTCCAATAAGAATATAATGCGGAACGTTATTAGAAGCCTTGCTGAGATCAAGCATGTTCACAGCATTTCCCTGATCTAGCAAGGTAGTAACTTTCTCACAAAAAAGATACGGTCAGTCTGACATGAATTATTCTTGAGAAAGCCATGCTGACTCTTAGTAATTATAGCCATCCGCTCTAGCTGCTCAATTCTGACTGTTTGATGATTTGTTCTAAAATTTTGCCAGCTATAGACATCAAGCTGATGGGTCAGTAGTTACCCAGATCCTCCTTTTCTCCCTTCTTGAAGATAGGGACAACATTTGCCCGCCTCCAATTTTCTGGCACTTCACCTGTTCTCCAAGAATTGTCAAAAATAATGGGACATAGGCTCAGAAATTACACCTGCAAGTTCTTTTAGTACCCTTGGGTGCAGTTCATCTGGCCTAGAGGATTTGGTTTCGTTTTTAAAAACTAGGTGTTTATGGACTACCCCTACAGTGATCCTAGGGCACAACTCCCATCCCTCATCACATGAAATGATTTTGACCATGATTCTCCTTGCAAGAGAAGATTGAGGAAGAGGAATTGAACAGTTCAGCCCTCTTTTCATTGCCTGTTACAATGTCACTTACTGGTCCTCTCAATGGTCCCACCATGTCCCTGTTCTTTTTCTTGCTTTGAATATAACTAAAGAACCCTTTCTTGTCGTTTTTAGCATTTTTTTTGCTAATCTAAGCTCATATTGAGCTTTAGCTTTTCTAACACTCTCCCTACAAGCCTTGGTTATTTGTTTATATTCCTCCCTGGTTATAAGGTCCTCCTTCCATTTCCTAAATGAGTTTGTATTATTCAGTTATTTCGAAAACTGTGGAGCCATCCTGGTTTCTTTAGGTTCCTCCCTGTTTTCCTTCTCAAGGGAATTGCCTGCGATTGTGCCTTCAGTATTTCTCCTTTGAGAAACTCCCAACCTTTTTGGACTTCCGTCTTAAGTTTTTCTGACCATGGGATTCCAGCCAGCATAACTTTTAAGTTTGTTCAAATTTGCTCTCCTGAAGTCTAGCCTGTATGTGTGACTGCATACAGCTTTTCTCTTCCCCAAGATCATAAAGTCCAAAATCCCATGACTACTTGCAAGCAAGCCCACCCGCAGCACTAGAAGGAGCAGGGCCATTTAGTGAGGTTATGCCAGAAGAAACAATAGGGCTTCACCGATAGAGGGAGGCGGGCAAATCTCCCTGGGTAAGGAGCTCTCAAATTTGGGTGCTGTGACTGAGGAAGCCTGTTCTCAGATTGCTGCCCCTCTAGCCCTGGAGGGTGAGGGAAACTGAGGCAGGACTCCTGAAGAGGGAGGCTTAAGACTGGGTCTCCCCATGGATTGGGTCCCGCATTCATCTGGGAACTGAGGGCCCAGCAGGAGATCCAGGCACTGCAGTTCCACCCCATCCCTGGAGATTTCTGTAGATGTCGCGCTTCCACATTCGGCTGGCTTTCACGAGGACTTGGGCAACAAAGGCCAGAAATTGGGGAGTGGGGGGGAGTAGCTGAATTCTCTGTGTGTTTCTCCTCTGCCCAGAATGGCACTCTGTATAAACTCTTGTCTTGCGGCAGAAACAGCCCCCATCTGCTAAGCTCCCCTTTGGTAGTGGCGAGCCAAAGGGGCTCCAAAAGGACGCAGGTGGTGCGCTTGTTGTCTTTGTCTGAGCCGTCAGCCTTCCTCAGCTTACAGTGTCCGATGCGGGGTGGGGTGGGGGCGGATTTCCCACAGGTGAAGCCCTGCTCCACTAAACTCACCTTCCGCACAGAGAGGCATGTTCCAAAGCTGGGCGTCATGCTGGTTGGCTGGGGCGGGAACAACGGCACCACGGTGACTGCGACAGTCTTGGCCAATCGGCTGGGGCTCTCCTGGGTGACCAAGGCAGGCACTAAGGTGAGTGAGCCATTTGTCTTTCCGTTATGAGGGCTGTGTCTTCTCTCTCTGCATTCCCAGAACCATAAAAAGCAGGTAGCCGTGACTGGCTCATGCTCCCTGGAGCTCCCTGGAGCTCCCATTGCCAGGAACAGAGTCCAGAACGGCAGAAAACTCCCTCCCTCTGGGCTCCCCCCCTGCACAGTATTTTGGGAAGAGGTGAAGGGCAGAGCTTTCCTGTGATGATGGGCTGGGTGGGTGCTTGTCTTTTTCCGGGCTGCCTGGGAAATTTTATTTCAAAATTAAATTTTGATTTCAAACTCCCTCATGCCCAGATGCCTGGGTGATGGGCATAAAGGAATCAAATGAAATTATCTGTCAGGCTCCCAACTACAAATGAGTCCTTTTTTAAAAAGATCTAGGTCTGTCTAACTGCTGCAGGATGAGGCATGGGTACGTTTATTTTTATAATGATGATTTAATGTTCTTAGCTGCCTGAAGAACTTTGGAAGGCCAGTCTCAAATGCGGCTAGCCTTCAGCCGGTGGCAGTGCTGAGTTCAAGTCAGAGGAGCTCCTTTGGGCTCCTATGCCTTGTACAAAGGCTACTTTCTGGGCGTCTGCATTGCCTCACTTAGCCAGTTCAGGGGTGGGCCGGTTTACCCCCTGCCATCTTGCAAAGGGAGTGAGCTGATCTGTCCGTTCCCGACTCCATGAATTTGTGTTTGTGTGTGGCCATTGGCTTTGTTGCATGGCTGCATCTTGTTCTGTCTCCTCTGTTACATTCTCACCGTGGCCCTATCAGGTAGAGGAGTTAGAGAGCAAGAGAGGTCCAGTAAGCCATAGGCAATCCTGGGAGTCAGACACAACATTGTCAAAGGTCTCTGACAGCCTGTCCATTGGTGGGGAATGTTCTCCGCATGAGGTGGTTAGTAGAACCTCCCCCTGACCTTCCAGCTGCAGCCCACCCCTGTCTCTGCTCTGATGCCACCTCTCTCTCCTCCTGGCCCTCAGCATGCCAACTATTACGGGTCTCTCTTGCAAGCCTCCACCGTGTCCCTGGGCACTGCCCCGTCTGGAGAAGTTTACATTCCCTTCCGGGACCTCCTCCCTATGGTGCACCCCGACAACATCGTCTTTGACGGTACGTAGCTCAAGGAGGGTCACCGCTTTTGTGTGTGTGCCCACAGCACACCGTGAAGGTGGCCAGCTGGGACTGGCGAGCTAAGCAGAGAGGCTGCCGCTGAGAGCAAAAGTCTACCCGCTCTGAGTTTTGTATTTTTTTAATGTGGTTTTGGTCCAGGTACGTTCCTTCTTCTGGGGCATTTTGAAATGCAGGCTCCGTAGGCTGCCTTCAAGAGCAAGCACCAGTCTGTCTGATGCGGAGCATCAATCTCCGCATATCTTTCCATGGGGGGCACCTTGGCCTCCTGCTGGCTGATCCGGGCTTCCTGGGTGTGGCGGGAGGTCTTCCCAGTTGCTGCTTGCTTGGAGCTTGCTGTCTTCCCCCACCAGGGTGGGACATCTCTTGCATGAACCTGGCCGACGCCATGCGGAGAGCCGAAGTTCTGGATTGGTCGCTGCAGCAGGAGCTCCGGCCGTTCATGGAGGGCTTGAAGCCTCGGCCAGGCATTTACAACCCAGAATTTATTGCTGCCAACCAGGAGAAGAGAGCAGACAACATCCTGACGGGAACCAAGGCTGAGCAGGTGGGTGCCGGAGGAGCTCAGGGTGAGGAGCATTGGGACGCCTTGGGCCTGTCCGTGGCATCGGGCTGTCGGTGGCTGCCTGGATCTGCTGCTTTTCACTTAGTGGCCATCAACCAGTGGATTTTTGTCCAAAAAGCAGGTGTGGTACCACTTCTGGGCAAGTTTTTAAGGGATTCTCTGGGGTGGACTAAAAATGGGCTAAGAAGAAGAGTTGGTTCTTATCTGCCACTTTTCTCTACCCGAAGGAGTCTCAAAGCGGCTTACAATCTCCTTCCCTTTCCTCTCCCCACAACAGACACCCTGTGAGGGAGGTGAGGCTGAGAGAGCCCTGAGATTACTGAAGAAGAAGAAGAGTTGGTTCTTATATGCCACTTTTCTCTACCCGAAGGAGTCTCAAAGCGGCTTACAATCTCCTTCCCTTTCCTCTCCCCACAACAGACACCCTGTGAGGGAGGTGAGGCTGAGAGAGCCCTGAGATTACTGAAGAAGAAGAAGAGTTGGTTCTTATATGCCACTTTTCTCTCCCCGAAGGAGTCTCAAAGTGGATTCCATTCACCTTCCCTTTCCTCTCCCCACAACAGATACCCTGTGAGGGAGGGGAGGCTGAGAGAGCCCTGAGATTACTGAAGAAGAAGAAGAGTTGGTTCTTATATGCCGCTTTTCTCTCCCCGAAGGAGTCTCAAAGTGGCTTCCATACACCTTCCCTTTCCTCTCCCCACAACAGACACCCTGTGAGGTAGGTAAGGCTGAGAGAGCCCTGGTATTACTGCTCGGTCAGAACAGCTTTATCAGGGCTGTAGCCCAAGGTCACCCAGCTGGCTTCATATGGGGGAGGAGTGGGGAATCAAATCCAGTTCACCGGATTAGAAGTCCGCGCTCCTAACCACTACACCAAGCAAGTTATCAACCTCCTGGTGGCACCTGGAGATTTCCCAGAACTATGAATGTTATCCAGACAACAAATTAGTTCCCCTGGTGAAAATGTCTGCTTTGGAGGATAAATTTTGTTTGTTTGATGAAGACCCCTCTCAGACATGCCACTTACAGAAGTTAAAACACAGTAAAAACCAGTATAGTCTATATATAAAACAGATTCAGATTTAGAACTACGATTAGACATAGCAGCATCAGCTAAGGGTATTGGATTCGATGACTTATAGCCTGCCGGGTGTTCTGTACTAGGAGGATTTGGAAGCTTTGTGGTGGGAAGATAGTCGGACTTTCCCAAGTCACTGAACCCCCAAACTTTATGATGGAATGTTTCTTCTTATCTAGGCTTCCCTCCTCCAAAGGCATAGAAATGTTTTATGTCCATCTCTGTAAGGTAGAGGCCTGGTGTTGTCCTTCTGCTTCCTAAGTGGAAATTGAGGCTTTGTGCAGCTGTTTATTTCTTTTTTTTGTGTGTGTGGGGGGTGTTATAAAAAATAGTGGCATAGTTCAGGCTAAAGGCGATCCAAGTGTCTCTCATGTGCAGCTTCATTCTTTTAACTGTAGTCAAGTAATGAGTGTGACCAAGGGAGCAGGTGGGAAGAGAATGCTCCAGAAGAAAGGTAACCCAAAAGGTTGAGAGAAACCAAATTATTATTATTATTACTAGCAAGAAAGCCCATTGCAACTAGGAATACAATGGGTGCTAGGCCCCAGGGGACACCGGGAGGTGCAAATCTCTCTCTCTCTGTCTCTCTTTCCCTCTTGCGTGTGTCTTGGTGTGACTCACAGCAGGAGGCATAGCAGGTAATTAGGACTTGTTCTTAGGAGGGAAACAGGGCCGGTGTGCAGTTTGGAGCGGCTCTCTGTCTCTCCCTCTGTCACAGCAGGGGCGGCTCTCTCTGTGTCTCTCCCTCCATGGCAGCAGGAGCCATAGCAGGTAATAACCTTGTACTTAGTGTGTACTTAGGAGGGAAGCAGGGCTGGTCAGCAGCTAGGGCAGCTCTCTGTATCTTTCTCTGTCTCCCTCGCAGCAGGAGCGATAGGAGGGAATGAGGGCTCGTGTTCAGTCTGGCAGGGCTCTGTGTGTCTCTATCTCTGGCGTGGCTGAGAGGAACGTGGCTCGCGTCCAGGGAGGGAGGATGGGAGCTGTCGGGGCAGGGCCAATCAGAACTCATGCCCTATTCCAACTTGGACAGCCGGACATGTTCCACCCACAGGCTGTTTCACAAATATGTAGAGGAACCATGGATGGATAAAGATAAGTATGCAGTGCCAATGTACAAAAATATTTTAAATTATGATACATTCAAAGGTGCTAAAATAGCTTTTAAAAACCAGGTATGGTTCAGCATATATAGACAAATGTCCAAACATGTAAAAACAGGTTAAGAAGGTACAAATTATGTCCATGTAGAAGAACCAAACATGTTTAATCCAATAGCCTTCCTCAGGGATCAAATGCAAAATGAGCATTCCATAAATTATACAACAATGCATACTATATAACTCATTATGTATAGGATGGGCCTAAAACTCAGCATATGCAGCCTGGATCTTGCTCACACTGAGATGTCCGCCTGTGGAGTAAGTGGCCATCTGTATTCTTAAGGGCCAAGGTGGGCATTTCCTCCAGTTGTGTGATGTTTCATGCCCCCATGGCTCTGGCTTAGGCCTAGTCGGCAGTGCTCAGAGGTCCAACAGGGAGTGCTCAGGCACAGAAGAAGAAGTGTCTGGTCCCAGGCTGTCTGGTAAAGCATGGTCTGTGGCACCTAAAACTTTGAACTCACCCCTTCCAACACCACAGATGGCTCAGATCCGCCACGACATTCGGGACTTCAAGAACTCCAGCGGGGTAGACGAGGTGATCGTCCTCTGGACAGCCAACACGGAGCGGTTTTGCGATGTGCAGCCCGGCCTCAATGACACAGCTGCCCACCTGCTGAAGGCCATCGAGGTGAGGCACCTGCTGGCCTTTTGTGTTTGCTGCTGGGATTCCATTCTAGCTTCAGCATTGGGGGCCTGATCAAAACGGGTTCTGGCCCTGAGTGGTGCGGTTTTTGCCTGAGGCACTCCCATTGAAGAAGAGTGCTCTGCAAAACGGGGCTCAGGCCCACCTGTCCTAGACTGGAAACTGCCTGGCGCTTTAGCCGAGACTGCAAGGGCACTCTTGTCAAAGTCCATGTGGATGGCCTCCTGCCCTGGGATCGGGGAAGGGCTGGCTGCCACTGAAGGTGTTATGATTCTCCCCCCTTCCCCTGCAGTGTGGCCTGGAGGTTTCGCCTTCTACCCTGTATGCTGTGGCCAGCCTCCTGGAGGGCTGCGCCTTCATCAATGGCTCCCCGCAGAACACCTTTGTGCCTGGGGCTGTGGAGCTGGCCATCCAGAGAGGGGTCTTCATTGCAGGGGATGACTTCAAGTCTGGCCAGACGAAGCTCAAGTCCGTCCTGGTGGATTTCCTGATCAGCTCAGGGCTTAAGGCATGTGAGGCTTGGTGGGTTGGGCCGTTGGGTACATGGACAATGCCCTCCTCTACGAACGCCAAGCAGGTTGGGTGAGCGCTGGTGTATTGCCTCTTGAGTCACAAGAAAATAAAGGGCCACCCCAGTCAGCGGAGACAAGAGATGAGGCCAAGGCTGAAGGCGCAAAATCAGGCAAAAATGATTTTATTACACAACTGAATTTCAAAAAAATTTCCCTGCGCATTTTGCAAACAGGCTTTTATCAGGGGAATCTGCTCATCTTGCAATAATTCTTCAGAAAGTTAGAAATCAGGGCCATTCCGCACAGCGTTAATGTTGCTGAAGTGTTACCATTGTGTAATGCTATTTATTTTTCATTATTCACGACGTCGTACATAATCTGCAACACTCCTGCAACACTCCCTCAAAAATCGCTTCGATGTAGCGATTTTCGGAGAATCCACAAAAGTGGACTCTTGAGAACAACCTGCAACACATCCAAAAAGACATGTGCATTCTCAGTATAGTGGAAGCAAGTATGTCCCTCCCTAATCTCTCGCACCTGAGCTTCCGGCATTTCGATCAACATTTTTTCCCCTTAAAAAGCGTGTAAACGAATAAGCGCCAGCTCCTAAGCCAGCGAAAAAGGTCTTTCTGATACATCGAATGAATGAATATACGTTGCTACTGTTTTCCTGTTTTTTTTAAACGTTTTTAAAGGGAAGCACGAACACAACAGTTAATTGGCTGGTCTGTTTGATTGATGGCCAGGAGCGGGAGGAAGCGCGGAAAAATATCGCCTCCTTTGTTGCGATTTTGGCAAGACCGGAAACATGCGCGTTACAAGAACAGCGCTAGTGGGAGAGCCTTTTTTTCGATTGGACCGGTTGTGTGCGTTACCGAGACCTGCTGCTTTTGCTTGCAGTGCCTTTCAATAGTGCTCAGATTTAGCGACATTGCCTGTTGTGCGGAATGGCCCTCAGTTGATACTCTTTTACTCTCCTTGAAGAAGAACAAAATCTAGTAGCCCCAGAGAGCCCCCTCCTCCGTGAATCCATCTGATCCCCTTGTAAAGCCATGTAAGAGGGCAGGCAGGCAGGCAAACGGGAGTTGGGCCTTACAGGGCAGCTTTCTTAAGGTCTCAGAATGTGGCCTGGGGGTTCTCTTTCCTTTAACCACTTTTTCCCCTGCAGCCCGTCTCCATCGTCAGCTACAACCACCTGGGCAACAATGATGGCTACAACCTCTCAGCGCCAGCCCAGTTCCGTTCCAAGGAGGTCTCCAAGAGCAGCGTGGTTGACGACCTGGTGCAGTCCAACCCTGTCCTCTATGGGCCGGGGGAGCAGCCAGACCATTGTGTGCGTTGCTGTCAGGCTCTGGAGCAGGGCGGAGGGCGGAGGGCAGGCCTCCTCTGCAGGGGACCTGACTATCTCCGGAAAGACGGGATCTGGGAGAAATGGCTGCCCTGGAGGGTGGAGTCTCTGGTGTACGACAGAGCAGGAGCGGCCAAACTGTGGCTCTCCAGATACCCAAGGACTGCAATTCCCACGAGCCCCTGCTAGCACCATGCTAGCAGGCGCTCATGGGAATTGTAGTTCACCAACACCCCTGGTCTAGGAGAAACTGAAGTCTCCTAGCGCAGGGGTGGTCAACCTGTGGTCCTCCAGATGTTCATGGACTACAATTCCCATGAGCCCCTGCCAGCTGGCAGGGGCTCATGGGAATTGTAGTCCATGAAAATCTGGAGGACCACAGGTTGACTACCCCTGTCCTAGCATCCACCCCAAATAGCCAGGAGTGTTCCAGTTGGAGTGAACCTGTGCCTCACAGCCTCTCCCCTCCCAGGTGGTCATCAAGTATGTGCCCTGCGTGGGCGACAGCAAGCGGGCCCTGGACGAGTACACGTCGGAGATCGCCTTGGGGGGCACCAACACCATTGTGATACACAACACTTGTGAGGTGAAGAACCATGTAGTGCCCGGGGGATGGGCAGGGAGAGGGTGGAGATGTGGTTGGTCCTCCCCGCCCCCCCAGTCCTTGTGCTGAGCCGGGGCAGGCAAGAGCAGATGTTTGGGGCAGTGGCCAACTAGGTCCCTTCCAATTCTTGGCTACATCTCCCCTTCCCCTCCACAGGACTCCCTCCTGGCCGCACCCATCATCTTGGACCTGGTGATCCTCACCGAGCTCTGCCAGCGGATCCGTGTGGGCATCGAGGGTGAGACAGAACTGCAGCCCCTCCACAGCGTCCTGTCTCTGCTCAGCTTCCTCTGCAAGGCCCCCCTGGTGCCCCATGGCACCCCTGTGGTAAACGCCCTCTTCCGCCAGCGGGCCGCCATAGAGAACTTCTTCAGGTAAGGGCAACGGTCACTGTGGAGCCTTAGGTGTAGCCCCTGTCTCCATCTGGGACCAGGACAAGGAGGGAAGCGCAGGCCCCACTCTAACCCATTTTCACCCAGACAAAGAGGATGGGCAACAAAGAGAACTTGTGCCCCCCTCCCAGAGAATGGAGCCCCCGTTCCAGTTTCGGTGCATCACAGAAGTCGGAGCCTTCACAAAACACCCACTTCCTGCCACCTGTCCCAGAGCTAAAGACTCTGTGTGGGTGAAATTGGTATGAAGGACCACTGTCCTGAAAACACGGGCTAACATAGATGGGATATATGACAAGTTCAGTACTAGAAAGCACCCGTGTAGGAAATACAGTGTGGACTTTGCGACTTACGGCAATCCTGTTCCAAGTATGTCTTCTCCAGTACAGCTTATAGAATGCAAACTAATACAAACAATGGTATTCATTATTCTGTAATAATACATGCACTAGCGAGAAAGACCACTGCAGTCCTAAATGGAGCGGGCGCTAGCGGGAGAAAGATTGGGGGGGAGGCAGCTCTGTAGAGGCGCGGAGTGGCCTCACCTTGCCGCGGCAACCTTCCCCTTCCAAGGCGGTGGGGTGAGCGCACATTGCCAGTGGGGGTAGCGGGCCCAGGGCTGGCTGTCACTGCCTCGTCCCCAACCTGCAAGAGCTCTCAGGGCCGTCTGCCGCTGTCAACTCCTCTGGCCCGCCACCACCACAGGCTCCTCTCTGTCCTGCGTGCCTGTAGTGGCTCCTCCATGCTGCCGCTGGCATGTCTTCTCAGGCCTCCTCCTCACTGGCGGGATTGCCGCCAGGCCCTGCAGGCTGCCGCTGTCACCTGGGTGGAGCAGCAGGGTGCCACAGGTGCGCAGAGAGGTTTATGTGGGGCAGAGACTGGCAGCTGGCTAGGCTAGGGAGGGGCACCCTGATTGGCCCAGAAACCTGCTCCCAGGGCCCTGGACATGCTCCACCCTCTGGCCCTTTGTCCGATTATTATAGGGCCACTAATGGTTACAGACGACACCTCATCAGGGTGATTACATTTACAAAGTGCACGTCGAAATGAAAACACATATCCTTGAGAACAAATTGCTGACTCACCATAGGACATACAGGAGTCAAAGACAATCTTAAAACATCTCCCCTGTTTTCTGTGACCTCACTTGGCAACAGCCCTGTGGCTAAAGGATCAGTCACATGTTGCTGTTTTAAACTCCTGTCGTTGGACTGAATGTCACATTAACCTGGTGCGTTTAAAGAGAGAACTTAATTGTTAGGTCGGCCCACTCTAGAAAACAAGGTCAGTCTCATTCTGAATTCAGGCCTTGAAAGGACAACATGTGTTAATCCGTCTATGAAATACGCTTCATGCCACAGTAACCAGTTTGACAGAACACTGTGGGCTATTTGGAGGGACCCTTGGAGAAGCATTAAGAATGGTCTGTGCAGGTGGGGGCATTGCCCTCTCCCTCTCCCGCCCCCACTCCTTCCAGCGGGTGAAAACCATTCACATGTGCGCTTGGGTGTCGTTTGCTGAAGGAGCATGTCTGAGCAAGGTGGGTGTTTTTTTGCATCTTGCTCCCTGCCCCACGAAACCCATTGGGCCTCTCAGCAGAGCTGCTCCAAAGGGGGGGGGGCACTGTGGACCATCCTGACTCATCTGAGTGCCTTTATGGGGATGCCTGGCTTACTGCCTGCATTCTGCTGATCTTTAGCTGGGAACTCTCTGTGGAGCTGCTTTCGCTTAGTGGCCACTGTGGATTGCAGCTGCTTCACGGTTTAATCCCATTCTTCGGTTCGTCCATCCTAGAAGTGAGGGGGTATCCGAGTCTTCTAAGGAAGCTGGGCCCTGCTGATTGGATCGGCAAGAGAGGTTCTCTCTGAACCATGTTGCCCTGATGCTTCCTGTCGCTGTGGAGGCCTCTTTCATCTTGTGGGGAGAACCTGGCCTGGTTCTCACCTGCAGGCCCAGGTGTCAGTGGGACCAGCTAGAGCTGAGTGGCTCTTCTGCCACTTGGACATCTTTGTTTAGGTGCTCTTCGGAATGTCTTGGGTTCAATCCCAGGCAGCATCTCCAGGTAAAAAAACACTGGGCGGGAGGTGATGGGAAAGACCTTTGCCTGACACCCTGGATAGACGCTGCCTGCCAGAGCAGACAAGACTGACTGACTGACGGCCAGTCATGGGTCTGATGCAGTCGAACGTCGCTGTGTTCATGCAGCCCCTCCCCTCCTCCCAGCCCAGCTTTCTTCCCTGCTCTCCCTGCTTCCTGCCTGGGCTGTTTTGGTGTTTGTGTCCCTGGGCCAGGATTCCCTCTGCAGGGAGGGTCTTCACTGACTCCCCCCTCCCTTTCTGTCTTGCCCTAGGGCTTGCGTGGGCCTCCCGCCCCAGCACCACATGCTCCTGGAATACAAGACCCAGCAACCGTGGGGCTGTGCCAAGCTCCCCGGCTCCCCTTCCACACCTGAGTGGCCTGCCCCGCTCCAGAAGAAAGCCTCCCACGTGAACAGCTTCTTGTGCCCCCCAGAAAACAACGGGTCTGTCCTGCCCGGGCTGGGTGCAGGCCACGCTCGCTGATGGGACTTTCCCTTTTCTCCGTGTCTGTCCTTTCTCTTTTTTTGTACTCAGTAGGTTTAGGAAAGGAAGGAGTAACCGTGCATTATGGAAGGTGGACTGAATAACTTTCCCCTCCCCTTTTGAGTGGCATTTGTTTCAAAAGCTGTGAATGTTCAAGTCTGAAATAATAAAGGTTTGGAGAGAAGAACTGGGGGAGGGGGGAGTTGTGTCATTCATGGTTGGGTTTTCATTTTACATTCGGGAGGGAAGCAGAAGCTTCGGCACAGCTGCTTGATGGCTGGCAACTCAACAGGTGAAGCTGTGAGGCTTGCAGTGTCCTGTGCATGTGGGGGAAGAAGGCAGCAGTGAGTGCTGGGTGCGGAAGATGGGGGCAGATGCTGTTGGCTTGTCCTGCGGCTGAAAGAGGAGGATTTCTGATGGAGCTGGAAGCCCTGAAATTGTGAGGAGGGGGAGAGTTCCAGGGGGCGGGTTGCTCACAGCATCACCTACCTGGCCCCCAGTTGTTGCTGCTGCTGTAGGGCTGGGGTGTTCCCATAATGGTCTGGTTACATTTTTCAACTGTCTTCTGCAAATAGGCACTCCCTTGTTCCCCTCCTGCTCCCTTTGCTTTCCCCTTCCTTCTGGCTTCGGCTTTAGGGAAATCCGGCAGTGATCTAGCCAGTGGCACATGAATAACCTCACAGTTGCAGCTGGAGCTTCTGGGGAAGCCTGAAAACTTTGCCTCATGTTGACCTTGTTCGTCTGACCCAACATCCCCCCCCCCCCTCCAAGCTTCATCCCCCTTTTTCGTTGTTCTGCAAATGGTTCGAGGCCAACAGATTATCTGGGGAATTGTTGTGCTGCCAGGCCAAGAGAGGCTTGTTCCAGGCACAATAAAATATTTTAAATCAATGGAGAATGGGTCAGGGGCATATAAAACCTTTCAGCACCCATGAGGCGCCAGCCCCATATTTTAGGAGAACAAGGAAGAGAGCCAGTTTGGTGTAGTGGTTAGGAGTGCGGACTTCTAATTTGGCATGCCAGGTTCGATTCTGCACTCCGCCACATGCAACCAGCTGGGTGACCTTGGGCTCACCACGGCACTGATAAAACTGTTCTGACCGGGCAGTGATATCAGGGCTCTCTCAGCCTCACCCACCCCACAGGGTGTCTGTTGTGGGGAGAGGAAAGGGAAGGTGACTGTAAGCCACTTTGAGCCTCCTTTGGGTAGGGAAAAGTGGCATATAAGAACCAACTCTTCTTCGTCTTCGTCTTCGTCTTCGTCTTCGTCTTCGTCTTCGTCTTCGTCTTCTTCTTCTTCTTCTTCTTCTTCTTCTTCTTCTTCTTCTTCTTCTTCTTCTTCTTCTTCTTCTTCTTACGTCATTGGGTGTGTGGTGGACAGGCAATTCCCACCCTGCAAGGGCTCCTACCAGCAAAGCCTGGAGGACACAGAAGTGGTGAGCTGTAGGCTTCCTGCCTGGGCTGGAAGTGAATGGCCAGGGGATGGAGGGGTAGGGTTGTCAGACCTAGGCTGGGGAACTCCTGGAGATTTGGGGCTGGGGCTGGGGCTGGGGGGGCACAGACCTCAGCGGGGTACAAAACCATGTTCTCCGGGGCGCTGTAGATGGGAGATACTGTAATCCGGGATTCCCGGGCCTCACCTGGAGGCTTGCATCCCTACAGGGAGGCTATTCCACAGACGCAAGGTGCCTTTTGACTCAACTTGCAGCGGTTATAGACCAGCAGGGTTACATGCAGCTAGCACAGAGCACAGACCCAATATGGCCTCTGAATTCTGGCCCAGGCTAAACTACCCCCAGTGTAAGCCATTCCCCATGCCAAGCTCAGGAGGGGGCCAGAGGAAAGGCACTCAGAGGGCCCCTGAAGGAGAGGAACGCCAGCTTGGTCCTTTTCTCTGTATCCAGTTTTAAAAAGCCTCCAGAGCCAGAAGTGATGTGGTCTCAGATTGTTGGTGCGACCAGTTGCGTTCTGTGCCGTTCTTGGCACCCAGCTGCAGGGAGCGCCCGCAGGTTTCCACAAAGCTGCAGTTGGAGGGGGTTGGGCATCCCTTCCCCCCACCTTTCTGCACCACAGTCTCCGCACCGTCTGGAGTGCCCCCAAACCAAGAATGGCTCTGGCTCTGGTTCACGCAACATGTCTGGAAGTCCTTGGACAGGACAAGAAGTCTTGCCAATCTTCTGGGTAGACTGCCTCTCCTTGGGGAAGCTCCATACTCTGCTTTCACAAACAGTGTCGCCAGACAAGCCAAAAAGGCCTGTGGAGTCCTGCTATCCTCCTCTAACATGGCCAAGTCAGTGTGGTGGCCACAAGCAGTCATGCACACAGCCTTCCCCTGCTGCTTGGCCTCAGGAGGCCTCAGTCTTCAACGATAGACTGCTACTGTGTGCGGGAGCTCCACAGAACCATTGGCAGCCCCCATACTGCCATTTTTGGACCCGCCTAATGGTATCTGGACCAAGCCAGACACAGAGGACCACTCTGTTCCACACAGGACCTTGTGGGACATTTTTAAATGTTAATGAATCCCATAGGGAGAGAGGCATTTCCCCCAGGGGGAAATCATCCCCTCCCATCTAGCTCTTGGTATGAAGTGGAGGAGGCAGGAGGGATAGGAGGGGGTTGAAAGACAGGTCTGTTGAAAGACATGGTGGTCTCAATGAGGCCTGGAGTTCCTTGTGGAGAGAAACATCAGTTTTTTATTAGATCTCATCCGAGAACTAGAGAGCCACAGCCCACCACCCAAGCTTCTAGACCAGGGGTAGTCAAACTGTGGCCCTCCAGATGTCCATGGACTACAATTCCCAGAAGCCCCTGCCAGCATTCGCTGGCAGGGGCTTCTGGGAATTGTAGTCCATGGACATCCAGAGGGCCGCAGTTTGACTACCCCTGTTCTAGACCATCCCGGGGTCCCACCACAGCCTGTGATTGGCTCTGTGCAAGTCCCCAGGTTTAAACTAACTGGATCGTCCCACCCATCCCGTGGCAGGACAGGTCCGGTGCGGTAAAGGTCCTCACTGCTTGAATTGGGGTTCCCACTCCTCTGCCTATACAACAGGTCCATCTGGGACAACCAAAAACCCCGCAGTACTTACTGAAATGCCAAACAAGGCCCTCCACCCCAGCCCACCCCAGATAAAGGTAAAGGTATCCCCTGTGCAAGCACCGGGTCATGTCTGACCCTTGGGGTGACGCCCTCCAGCGTTTTCATGGCAGACTCAATACGGGGTGGTTTGCCAGTGCCTTCCCCAGTCATTACCGTTTACCCCCCAGCAAGCAAGCTGGGTACTCATTTGACCGACCTCGGAAGGATGGAAGGCTGAGTCGACCTTGAGCTGGCTGTTGGGATTGAACTCCCAGCCTCATGGGCAGAGCTTTCAGATGGCTGCCTTACCACTCTGCGCCACAAGAGGCTCATCACCCCAGATACACCATATTAAAACGGGGAATGCCTTACACTGGCACACATTATAATTATGTCCAGAAATTTTAAAAAAATTGGGGGGAATAGAATGCTTTTAGGGGGTCACTTACATTTGGGCTCGTCTTCCTGTCCAGTAAGCACTACCCGGAGCGGATAAATGGAATTCCCTGCCACAAGATGGGTGAGTTTTTACAGGGATGGCTTTAGGTGGAATCACAGTGGATAGGGTCTGTTATTCACCATGATGATGGTGAAATGAAACCTCCAGGTTCAGAGGCAGCCTACCTCTGGTTGTTGAGGCGGGGAGGGCACAGAAAGGCCTTCATGCCCCGCTTGTAGACTTCCCTTGTGGAAACTGGCTTGCAGTTTTAGGGCTCGCCTGCAGATGGCACACCAAAACCACTGAGACATGGGGAAGGCTAGTTGAGTCTCCAACCTTGAATAGCTACTGGAGTCTAGCGGCCCAAGAAGTGGGGGACAGTGAGCTGGGACAAAAATTAACTTCCAATCTCCCCCTTTCCCCCCCCCACCAAAATTCCATCTCTTTATTTGGCTCCCTTCATGCTCCCAAAACACCAGTTGCAAGATGTCTTTTGCAAGCGCTGGGCTGCACACAACGTTCTTTGCAAGGATGGCCCACCAAGGACATCGGAAGAGGCCAACTGCTCAGGTCCGGATTTAAATGATGGGGGGGGGGGGGATGGCTAGGCTATTCCATTGGTGAGGGTCACCCAATCCCCACCCACCCTAACAACTAAAGGAAAATGGAAGAGTCAAAAGTGTTGTGACGGAACAGGCCACCTCCCCGGCTGATGCAAGCCTGTGGGCCCTGTTCCAGCCTTCCACCCCCTTCCCAGGGTGGGGCCCACCTCTCCTGCATCTCTGCCGCCACTCACTGACTGGAGAAACCCTTCCAGAGGGACAGTGAGCCCCTCGACTAGATTCCTGATGTCTTGAGGTTAAAACATTGCATCTTTGCGTCCCACCTGGAGAGTTGGAAACCATCCAATTTTGCTTAATTTTCCTCCCCTCCCCCTCAACCATGTGCTAGGATGACCCAAATGGGCTATGTGGTCCAGAGCAAGGGTAGTCAACCTGTGGTCCTCCGGATGTTCATGGACTACAATTCCCATGAGCCCCTGCCAGCTTTTGCTGGCAGGGGCTCATGGGAATTGTAGTCCATGAACATCTGGAGGACCACAGGTTGACTACCCCTGGTCTAGAGCACCAGCAACTTTTTTTATACCAAAAATTCATTGAATTATTTACACTTTAAGATTTGTAAATTAATAATCCAACCAGCAATCCACATAAGATAAAGTAACAACACTTTTAAATACACAGGACACAAACTAAAAGGGTGAACAACAAAATCAGTCTGGTAGCACCTTTAAGACCAACAAAGATTTATTCAAGGCGTGAGCTTTCGAGTGCAAGCACTCTTCCATGGCTACCCACTTGAATCTAAAAGGGTTGAGAACTGCTCTCCTCTTCCCTTACACTCCCTTACTGAAAAGGGGGGCAGGTTCCCTTTGTCACTCCCAACCCAGTCTCACTGTCTGCTTCCTGCCCTTCAGGAGGTAGAATCGTGGAATCAGAGAGACGGAAGGCACCTCCTGGATCATGTAGTCAAACTCCCACATTATGCAGGTCACTCACAACCCTACCGTAACCTGCCACCCCCTTGAACCTTCACAGAATCAGCCTCTCCGTCAGATGGCTATCCAGCCTCTGTTTAAAAATCTCCAAAGATGAAGAGCCCACCACCTCCCGAGGAAGCCTGTTCCACTGAGAAACCACTCTGTCAGGAACTTCTTCCGGATGCTTAGATGGAATTTATTTTGAATTAATTTCATCCCACTGGATCTGGTCCATCCCTCCGGAGCAGGAGAGAACAAGTCTGCTCCATCCTCTACATGGCAGCCTTTTAAATACTTGAAGATGGTTATCAAATCCCCTCTCAGTCGTCTCCTCTCCAGGCTAAACAGACCAAGCTCCTCCAACCTTTCCTCATATGTCTTGGTCTCCAAATCCCTCACCATCTTTGCTGCCCTCCTCTGGACACGTTCCAGTTTGTCAACATCCTCTTCAACTGTGGTGCCCAAAACTGAACAGAGTACTCCAAGTGAGGCTGAACCAGACCAGAGTAAAGTGGTACCATCACCTCTGGAAATGATACTCCATTTGATCCAATTAAACTCAGAGACATGATGAGTGTCATACCATGGACAAGAATGCTGGAAGGGAAGGGAGCATGTGAAGGGTGGGCGCTACTCAAACAAGAGCTATTGCATGCTCAATCCATGACTATCCCAGAAAGACGAAAACACTGCAGGAGCTCTAAGAAGCCTATTTGGATGAACAGAGAACTTCAAGAGGAACTAAGAAAGAAAAGGGAAATGTTCAGGAAATGGAGGGAAGGACAGAGCTCTAAAGAAGAGTACCTACAGGTTACTAGGCACTGTAGATCAATCATCAGAAAGGCCAAAGCTGAGAGTGAGCTAAGATTGGCCAGGGAAGCCCACTGTAACAAGAAAAGATTTGTTAGTTATGTGAGGAGCAAACGTAAAGGGGGCAATAGGCCCACTGTTGGGTGCGGATGGACAAACTCTAACGGAGGATGCAGAGAAAGCAGAAAGGCTCAGCGCCTATTTTACATTTGTTTTTTTCCCACAGGTCCCATCTAGAGATGGCAGTAGCCAAGAGATAGTGTCTGGGTGGCAGGTTGACATGGACAGAGAGGTTGTCGAGAGGCATTTAGCTGCACTGGATGAGTTCAAATCCCCTGGTCCGGATGAAGTGCACCCGAGAGTGCTCAAAGAACTTTCCAGAGAACTTGCACAGCCCTTGTCCATCATCTTCGGGACCTCTTTAAGGACTGGAGATGTCCCGGAGGATTGGAAGAGAGCAAACGTTATTCCGATCTTCAAAAAAGGGAGGAAGGATGACCCAGGAAACTACAGACCAGTGAGTCTGACCTCTGTTGTGGGGAAGATAATGGAGCAGATATTAAAGGGAGCAATCTGCAAACCTCTGGAGGACAATTTGGTGATCCAAGGAAGTCAGCATGGATTTGTCTCCTACAGGTCCTGCCAGACCAACCTGGTTTCCTTTTTTGACCAAGTAACAGGTTTGCTGGATCAGGGAAATTCGGTCATTTACTTGGATTTTAGTAAAGCTTTTGACAAGGTTCCCCATGATGTTCTGATGGATAAGTTGAAGGACTGCAATCTGGATTTTCAGATAGTTAAGTGGATAGGGAATTGGTTAGAGAACCGCACTCAAAGCATTCTTGTCAATGGTGTTTCATCAGACTGGAGGGAGGTGAGTAGCGGGGTACCTCAGGGCTCGGTGCTCGGTCCGGTACTTTTTAATACATTTAGTTTGATCAAAATTGTTAATTATTTTATTAGGGTTTTTATGTATTGGGGTTTTATCTTGTTAGCCGCCACAAGCCCTTGTGGGAGTGGTGGGATATAAATGTAATAAATAAATAAATAAATAAATAAATAAATAAATAAATAAATAAATGCATACATACATACATACATACATACATACATACATACATACATACATAATAAAGATGTTCAACAAAGTGGGGGAGAGGACCGCACCCTGAGGGACCCCACAACGGAGTGTAGGGCTGTGAGAACTCATCCCCCACAGCAACCCTCTGGGTCCGGTTCTGGAGAAAGGAGAGCATCCAGCGCAAGGCTGTGCTCTGTATCCCCGTGCTGGCAAGGCGGTGGACCAATAACTCATGGTCCACGATGTCAAAGGCTGCCGACAGGTCTAAGAGGACCAGCACGGCTGACCTGCCTCTATCCAGCTGGTGACAGAGGTCATCCAGCAGGGTGACCAACACCGTCTCCACTCCATGGCCAGGACGGAAGCCTGGATCAAGTGCCAAAGTTTCTTCCAAGAATGCCAGGAGCTGGTCGGCTGTGGCCCCTTCCCACTCTAGGATTCTATGAGTCTAGCCTAAGAAGGTGGTGAGCTCCCCCTCACTGGCAGTCTTCAAGCAAAGGTTGGATACACACTTTTCTTGGATGATTTAGGATGCTTAGGGCTGATCCTGCGTGGAGCAGGGGGTTGGCCTAGATGGCCTGTATGGCCCCTTCCAACTCTATGATTCTGTGATTCTATGATTCTAGTTCAGCAGTGGAAAGGGCTGCCTGAAACCTGCAAAAAGTTGCAGCTCAGTGGCAGAGCATCTGCTTGGCATGCAGAAAATCCCTGGCATCTCCGATTCAAGAATCTGGCAGCAGGTGAGATGACAGATCCTTTTCTGCCAGAGAGGTTGGGAAGCTTCTGCAGGTCTGAGGGGACCAGACTGACTCAGATAGGCTTTTAAAAGGGATTATTCAGCAGGAGGCAGCATCACACGTGTCCATGACGAAGCCCAATTCCCCTTCATGTTCAGACAGCAATTTCTGTTCTGCTTCCTGTGTTGCGTCTTTCTCATTTGCACAAATGCTCCGTTTGGGGGACGGGCGGGGTCAGGAAAGGGAAAGAGGAACTTCTGCATGGGCTGGAAGGAAAGGGAGATATGTGTAAGCCCCACGTTTCTAGTTTCCCTACATTGCAAAATTCCTAATCTTACTTTGTAGGCAAGATTTTGACACCAGACTTCAAGACTTTCAGCTAGGGTGGCCAACACTCAGTGGGGACATTTCTGGGAAATATCTCAGACGGGTATAATGCCAGGACGTCCATTCTGTCCAGGGGAACTGATGTCTGCAGTCAGGAGATCAATTATAATTCTGGGAGCTCTCCAGGTACCCTCTTGCAGGTTGGCAACTCCACCGTCAGTCCTGTTGGTGTTCATTTTTGCAACGACTATGGGCTATGTGCAATAAACTGGACATTTTTGTAATAGGAGCAGGCACCTTGAGTAGGGATTCCAGTGCGTAGTGAGCTGGAAGTGACAAATGGATCACTGTGAGCCTCCAATGCTTGGTTTGGTTTTAGCAAGGGTCGCACAGAAATGTTCCAGAAGTTTTGCCCCTGTGCCTGCTTCTGCTGTGTCCTCCTGGCCTTTCTCCTGGGCTGCCTGAAAGTACAAAACATTCGCTGATTGAAGGGATACTTTCCTGGGCTGGGGCACTATTTCTGGGGGAGGGGGTGAGCCAAGAAGGAGAAAAGGCTACCAAGGGTTTCCCTGAAGATAGAGCCAGGTAGGTCATCAGGTGGGTCTGAAGCAGCAGAACAAAGTTTGAGTCCAGGGAGACCTTTAAGACAAAACAAAGTTTAATTCTTGGGACAAGCTCTCATGTGCATGCATGCTTCATTTTTATTTATTTTATTTAAATAAAATAAGCTCTCATGCACATGCACACTTCATGCACACAAAACCTTATACCTTAAATTAAATGTTGTTGGTCCTAAGGGTGCCCCAGGACTTTAGTTCACTTTAGGAATGTGATAGAACAAGATTTGAGTCCAGGGGTACCTTTAAGACCAACAAGCTTTAATTCTGGGGATAAGCTCTCATGTGTGCACATACTTCGTGCACACTAAAGTCAGCCAGCACGTCCAGTTTTCAAGCATGTTTTCAAGTTTGCAGAATTCTTCTGCAAAAAGAATACAACTTCCATCGCCCCTTCAAGGTTGGAGAAGTCTTTCAGGGAGACGAGCCACAGGCTCACTCAAACATGTCTGCAGGGTTTTGCAAACGCAGGACAATAAATATTTGCGGCACCATCTCTAAAAAAAGCCTACTCTATGTTTTCACCCTAAATTATGCTTGCAGAGAATAAAACAAGAAGGAACTAGAGGGGGGAGGGGGGAATCTAGGATGACCGAGAGGGGAGCAGCAGAAGAGGACGAAGAGACCGTCTCAAGAATTTTCAAAGCCTTCACCGGAAAGGAGACTAATTTCCATGCTATGTGCCTCATGTGCAGCTTTGGAGAAAGATCTCTGGCTTTCCCAGCATGTCCAAAATTCAAAGCTCAGCATGGGCAAGAAGGAGGAAGCCAGTGCTGCTGGGGCAGAAGCCAGGGTCAGCACGCCAAGAGGTGGCAGGCTCACTCAAGTAGGCCGTGGTCAGCAAGAGTCGGATCTCCCCACTGGACCCCGCCCCCAGTGTGGCTGTTCCCTTATCCAGGTAAAGGTAAAGATATCCCCTGTGCAAGCACCGAGTCATGTCTGACCCTTGGGGTGACGCCCTCTAGCGTTTTCATGGCAGACTCAATACGGGGTGGTTTGCCAGTGCCTTCCCCAGTCATGACTGTTTACCCCCAGCAGCAAGCTGGGTACTCATTTTACTGACCTCAGAAGGATGGAAGGCTGAGTCGACCTTGAGCCGGCTGCTGGGATTGAACTCCCAGCCTCATGGGCAGAACTTTCAGACTGCATGTCTGCTGCCTTACCATTCTGCGCCACAAGAGGCTCATGTTATCCAGGTAAATGCCTCCAATTAGTAGCAACAGTGCAAACAAGGTTGGGGGGGGGGAGTAGGGTTAATAGCTCCACGTTGAGATTTGGGGATGGAGCCTGGAGAGGACAGGGACCTTACAGGGTACGACATTAGAAAGCCCACCCTCCACAGCAGCCTTTTTCTCCAGGAGACCTGATATCTGTGGTCTGGAGATGAGTTGTAATTCCAGGGGATCCCCAGGCCCCACCTGGAGGCTGGCATCCCTAAGTGCAAATAAGACAAGGACTCACCCCTGTGTGGAAGCAGCCTTAGTCTGTAGGTGAAAAACAGAAATGACTGCCTTATTTTTCATGCAGTGCATAGTTAACCAGAGAAACTCATGGCCACAAGAAGGGACAACAGTAATAGAAGATTGTTTTAAAAATTAGACTAATTCATAAAGGATAGAACACTGGCTACCATTTGTGAGAGCTGAAATGTCTGCAGTCAGGAGATCAATTATAATTCTGGGGATGTTGACAATTATAATTCCAGAGGTAGGGCCGTTCTGCATTCGTCCAAAATAGCACAATGGTTACTAATTGAAATCGCTACAGTTTTGCCCTTATGCACAATGTCATTGACAATCTGCAACACTCCTGAAACCGATCTGCAAAAAGCGCTTCGTTGTAGCGCTTTCAGGGAAATCCCAAAAAGTGGATTCACCCTCCGGAAAGCGCTACACTCCTGCAACCAATCTGCAACACTAGCGGGAAAGTTCTGTGCGTTACCATTGTTGCGGTTTCTGCAAAGTCCCTCCCCCTGGCTCTCTCCTCTGATCTTCCGGCGAAGCGATCACCATTTTTTTTTCTCCGAGCAAGCGGAGATCAACGCTCCGGCGAGCCTTCATTTACCCAGCGAGGCTTCCCTGGCTGCAGTCCCTCTGTTTAAAGTCACTAAGCACAAGCAACACAGAAGCCCGTTTGCTGGTTTATTTTCCCTTTATTTTTCACACTGTTTTCAGCCGAAAATTGCACCCGTGGGGGGGGGGATTTTTTTTTTCACTTGGGGGGAGCGTGGCAACGATGAAATGGCAGCTCAAACACCACCTGCTAGCTGGATGGGTCTCTCCGTTGCAACGAATCAATGCATATTCGTTGCAACGTGTGTGTGTGTTTTTTTAAAACCTTCCTTAAAGGGAAAGGGGCTGTTTGGGAGCATGATAACGGCCGCCCATTGGCTGCTTGACGGCCAGGGGCGGGACACAGCTTAGCAATAGTGCTTCCTGGCTAGCGATTTTTGCAGAGACCGGAACCCTGTGGGAAACGATAGAAACGCAACTGGATTCCACTACAAAGGCAGGTATGTGTTACGCCAAATTCCACTATTTAAAATGGTGATTTTTCGTTCAGCAAACAATTTGCTACATGGATCCCGGTGCGGAATGGCCCGTAGTCTGCCAGATTCCGGGGACAAATAACCAGGAAGGGCTGTGGCCTCCATGCCTTGGGTATGAACTTCCTGGCTTCCCACCATTGAGATTACAGGCCTGGATCCTGGCCTGACCATCAGTGGAAGAGCCTCTCGAACTGGAGGAAGGCTCCAGGCTTTCCTGAGCAGAGAGGAAGAGACTTTATTCCAGTTATTCAGGTCTAATATTTTAATAAGAGGAGCTACAGTTTTAAGAGCTCAATATGTGAACAGTGGCCTTTTTTGCACTGGCCGTTGCCATCACATTCACACTGTGTTTCCCTCAACAGTTTCCAGCCCTTCTGATTTCCAATCAAATCCTAGAGTGGGAAGGGGCCACACAGGCCATCCAGTCTCACCACCTGCACAGTTCAGAGTCAGCCACAAGCATCCAGGATAAGGATCTGTCCAGCCACTGCTTGAAGACCACTAGTGAGGGGGAGTTCCCCACCTCCTTAGGTAGCCCCTTCCACTGCTGAACTAGACCCATAGAATCCTAAAGTGGGAAGGGGCCATGCAGGCCATCTAGTCCCACCCCCTACTGAATGCAGGATCAGCCTGAAGCACCCAGGAGAAGGATCTGTCCAGCCCCTGCTTTAAGACAGCCAGGGAGGGGGAGCTCCCCTCCTCCTGAGTCTGCCCATTCCACTGCTGAACTAGAATCAGAATCTTAGAGTGGGAAGGGGCTATACAGGCCATCTAGTCCACCCTCTGCTCAGTGCAGGATCAGCCTCAAGCATCCAGGAGAAGGATCTGTCCAGCCGCTGTTTAAAGACTACCAGTGAGGGGGAGCTCCCCACCTCCTTAGGCAGCCCCTTCCACGGCTGAACTAGACTCCTAGAATCCTAGAGTGGGAAGGGGCCATGCAGGCCATCTAGTCCACCTCCTGCTCAATGCAGGATCAGCCTGAAGCACCCAGGAGAAGGATCTGTCCAGCCGCTGCTTGAAGACGGCCAGTGAGGGGGAACTCCCCACCTCCTTAAGCAGCCCCTTCCACTGCTGAACTATTCTGCATGTGACCCCCCCCCCCATATCTAGCTGCCCCCATATCTAGTTTAACACCATGTCTCTTCTCAACCTCCTTTTCTCCAGGCTGAACATTCCCAGGTCCCTGGACTAGTTTGACCCTCACTAGTCAGATCCAGCTGGTCTCTTGTTATGCTCCTCTCAGGGGAAGACCTCAGCCTCTCAGCTGTGTTGTTGGCCCTCTAGAGGAACTGGTTGGCCTCTGTGTGAGATAGAAGGTTGGACTAGATGGACCACTGGTCTGATCCTGTAGGACTCTCTTGAGGAGTTCCCTAGGCCCTATCCCTAGGCCTATTCCCTATCCCTACAGCACTGCCCATTCCAAGCTCCAGGCCTTGCTTCAAAAAACTCACAAAGCCCCATTGCCTTTCAGCTGTCTCGCTGCGTTCTGGCTGTGGGGTTGGTCTCTTTAACCACTCCCTCCCCAGGGCTGTCAGCATCAGCTGTAACGTGGGCACTGGGCAGTCCCAGTGCATGGGAAAGCACACACATCCCTGTGCAGGGCGGGGGAGTGTCTACAGGGACTGGGGCCGCCCGCCTTACAGAACTGGATGCCTGGAGCCTGTTATATTTTTCCTGCAACGGGCTTTGTTTATAATTTGTAACTGGGTTTGGTTTTCTGCTTATTCATTTATGTAAATATTTTACACACGATGTGTGTAATATATGCATGATCCCAGTTTTCCTGAGGCAAATTGCACACTGTCAGAAAATCCAATTCTTGTGAGGGACAAGGTGCTCTGAAACCTTGGGGGATTTGGGGGCTGAAGACAGTAAAGAGGAGGCCCTGTTTCAGGAGGTCCCAGGAAGCAGAGCTGTTTGCATGGGCTGCAGGGACTACAGGCCAAGGCCAGGCAGGGCTCTGCTGCTCCATGGTCCATTTCATAGAATCATAGAGTTGGAAGGGACCTCCTGGGTCATCTAGTCCAACCCCCTGCACCATGCAGGACACCCAAAATCCTGTCGCTGACAAACATGATACCCCCTTGAATCTTCACAGAATCAGCCTCTCCATCAGATGGCTGTCCAGCCTCTCTTTTAAAATCTCCAAAGATGGAGAACCCACCACCTCCCGAGGAAGCCTTATTTCACTGAGAAACTGCTCTAACTTTCAGGAACTTCTTCCAGATGTTTAGACAGAAATTCTTTTGAATTAATTTCATCCCATTGGTTCTGGTCCGTCCTTCCGGGACAAGAGAGAACAACTCTGTTCCACCCCCTTTTTTTAAAATAGATTTTTATTTTTCATGAAAGATAGAAATAGAGTTGTTATACATCATATACGTGATGTAGCTTATACACTTTATAATAGAGATATTTTAGTAATAATTCCCTTCTCATCCAACATTTATTATCCTTTTAGATATTTCAAATAAGGACCCCATTGTTCTTGAAAGACTTCTTCAGATTTCCCATTGACCATCAGCGTCAATTCTGCCATCTTGGCCAGATCTGCCATCTTGGCCAGCCAGTCTTCTATCGAGGGTAATTCTTGCACTTTCCATTTTCTGGCCATGACTAATCTAGCTGCTGTCGTTGCAAAAGAAGAATAAACTTCTGGTTTGCGTTGGGAGGCACCGCAGTGATAAACTGAGTAACACATGCTCTAGTTTCATTGGGATGCTAAAACCCCACATTGTCTGCATCAGGGGTAGTCAAACTGCGGCCCTCCAGATGTCCATGGACCACAATTCCCAGAAGCCCCTGCCAGCAAATGCTGGCAGGGGCTTTTGGGAATTGTAGTCCATGGACATCTGGAGGGCCGCAGTTTGACTACCCCTGGTCTGCATAATAGTGTGAACTTTGACCCAACATTTGCATACTCTATCACATTTCCACCACATATGATAAAAAGAGCCAACACAATCACTTTCGGTGTTACATACCACCTATAAAACATTTTGTACTAGTTTTCTCTGAGAATTTGACTTAGTGAGCTTAGGAATTCTAGGCCATATATATTCCCATTATAAGTTTCTCTGGATAATAAATGGCAAACATATAGAACAGGTCAATCACTAAAACTATTTAGGCATAAACTTTACTTATAATAACTGTGGGGCCAACCATAGAGAAAAAACAATCAAATCTGCAAAAGGCCAGTTGTCCCTTTTAGCCAAGTTTTATCATCAAAAAGGCAACAAAAACCTTCAAGCAGCCATTAAAATCTACAACGCCAAAATAATTCCTCAGATTCTTTATGGAATCCCAATATGGATGGATGGATTTAATAATAAACTAGAGAACATCCAATCTTTCTTTTTCAAAAATCTGCTAGGAGTCCCAAATTGTGTGGCCAATCATACACTTGTCGCAGAACTTGGCCAGCAGAGTCTAGAAGCCCGGGCTTGGTCTCAGTCCTTTAAATACTGGTTAAAAATTCATTTCCATGCTCAAACTGGTAGTTTGTTAATTAACCTTTTGAGTGAGCCTTATTCTTTCAGCTGGCTAAGCAAAATGTCAAAGAAACTTCAAATTATGGGTCTGGACATCTCAGCCCTTAGCATGCAAGACAAAAAGACTAAAACTAAGATCACAGAGATTAGAAGATATGTGTGTATGTTCTCCCCGCTTCTGGGATATTCCCTTAACATACAAATCCATGCTCATGTATCTCCTAATTTTGGAGACACACCAGTTAAGAAGAGCATTTCTAGTAGCTCGCTTAAACATCTTTCCCTCAAATGTCACCCGAGGTAGATTTTTGAAGAGCCCTCCTCAGGAGAGATACTGTTTACATGGATGTAGTGTCCCTGACACGTTGTACCATATACTTCTGGTGTGTCCTAAGTTTGAAGTATTTTGTCGCCCGTTAGATTATCATCTGAAGAAATTGAAATTCAGCTGTGTTAATGAGAAACACCGCATTAAAATGATACTAAATGTGAGGGACAGAGCAACTATTATAAAAGTAGCAACGTTTTTGCTGGCAATTATAAATGAAAATCTTTTTACAATGGATTTTAGATCTGGAACTGTTTGAAATTTTTGTTTTATGCTTTGCAATTTTATGCCAATAAAGGTACTCTAAATCTATTCCCATTGTTCTACTGTCACATTCATCTCAATATGTTGCATCCGTTTGATCATACACGGTTTGACCTGTTCCATCTCTGTCTCGTACTTTAATAACACATTTCTCCCTGCAGATGAGGTTTCTCTTGGATTAACAAGTTCTCAAATTCTGGTACTGAAGCCCCTTGATCTTGTTAAGTTATTATTGTTATATTGTTATTACTGTTACCAGCTACCATATGTTAATTGTATCTCCTCCTGTTTTCTGTAAACCGCCCTGAGCCCTCAGGGAGGGCGGTATATAAATATAATAATAAATAAATGATAAATAAATAAATAAATCTAGGGGTTGACGGAATTCAGCTTTGAACCTGGATAGCAGTTGATTATATTCTAACCAATGGATTTCTACTCCTCCTTTTTCTAATACTTGTCTTCCTTTGAACTTGCCATTTTTGGCTAACAAATCTTTATAGTGAAGACAGGTCAGTCTCTTTTGCAGAGCTTTGCTAAAGTTTGCTTCAATTGGGGATTTTAATATAGGCAGGTAGACCATCTTCTTCTATACTTTCCCCACACCTTCAGTGCTCCATCCTCTACATCAGTGGTCCCCAACCCCCGGTCCGGGGACCAGCACCGGTCCGTAGATAAGTCAGTACTGGGCCGCAGCTCCTCCTCCCCAGCTGCTGTCTTGGGGGCTGCCCTGCCACTCTGCCGCCGGCTCACCTTTGGTGCTTTCCGGCGGCTGCCACAGGCTGGGCTCCCCCTTGGTGTGGCACTGCACAGCTGCTGCTGGCAGCACCCCCCAGCAGGCGGCGGGAAGTCAGGGATGCTGGTGGGAAAGCAAGCGGAGCAGGGGCTCAGGTGGCGGCAGCAACGTCCCTCAGCAAAAGACTACCCCTCCCCCAGGCCTCAGTGAAATTGTCAAGCATTGACTGGTCCCCAGTGATAAGAAGGTTGGGGACCACTGCTCTACATGGCAGCCTTTTAAATACTTGAAGATGGCTATCAGATCCCCTCTCAGTCGTCTCCTCTCCAGGCTAAGCAGACCAAGCTCCCCCACCCTTTCTTCATACGTCTTGGTCTCCAACCCCCTCACCAACTTTGTTGCCCTCCTCTGAACACGTTCCAGTTTGTCAACATCCCTCTTCAACTGTGCTCCCCAAAACTGAACACAGACCTTCAAGTGAGGCCGAACCAGAGCAGATTAAAGGGGTACCATCACCTCCCGTGATCTGGACACGATACTCCGTTTGATACAGCCAAAAATCCCATTTGCCTCTTTAGCCACCGAGTCACACTGCTGACTCATGTTCAATGTATGGTCTACTAAGACTCCTAGATCCTTTTCACACATGCTACTGCCAAGACAAGTCTCCCCCATCCTATATTGGTGTAGATGGTTTTTCCTACCTAAATGTGGAACTTTACATTTGTCCCTACTGGTTTTCAAGCTGCCCAAACAAAGCAGGCCTTCCAGGCGCTAAAAGGCTCCGTCTGCTGCCAGAGGGTTGAGAAAGCAGTTCTTCCCTGATGCAGTTTCCTCCTTCCTCCCCCCCCCCGCACCCAGCCTCTGTCTTTCAAGAGAAAGAAGGAACTTCTAAGTAGCCCCCCCCCCTTTTCTCCAAATGCCTGAACCAAAAGGACAGCCTCACAACAGCCGAGATCAGCAGAAGGATCCGGATGTCAGGTATGGGGGCTGGAAGGGGTGGGGTGGGGGAGTCATAGGTGTCTCTGAATGTCTGACTCCTTTGGACGTGGGCATTTGGGTTGTTTCCTCTGAGCCTGCAGGGTCAAGTGCGCCTTACACATCTTGCAGGGCTCTTGCTCTTAGCCCAAACACCCCAAATCAAAGCGTGGCAACATTTCAGACTCTGGGTGTGGTCGTCGAACATTTTGAAACCTGTCTTTTGACACTTGGCTTGCAGAGGTAAAGAGACGGACCCAAAGGGAGGAAGGGAGGGATGGACCATCAGAAAGAAGGCAGGTGGGGTGTTGGATACATAGGTAGAGCTTAGAGCAGGTGTAGTCAAACTGCGGCCCTCCAGATGTCCATGGACTACAATTCCCAGGAGCCCCTGCCAGCATTCGCTGGCAGGGGCTCCTGGGAATTGTAGTTCATGGACATCTGGAGGGCCGCAGTTTGACTACCCCTGGCCTAGAGGAGCCTTTCAGGGAAATCTCACGGTGCTCAACAGGACTTTTCCCTGGTGCAGAGGAGCTTGGCCTCTCTCGTGGTGAGGCATTTTAAGAGAACGGCAGCCGACTTGCCATGGTCAGATTGTGGGGGCACAGCTGCGTCCTCTTCTCTGGGCCAAGGGGGATTCGGGATGCTCAGTCGAGATCCCTCTCCAAAATTCAGGGGATTTTGGCTGTGTGTGGTGTGCACAATCGTGGTGTGTGATGGGGTAGACCACAAGGTGGGGCACAACAGAGCTCATGTCGCTGGGGCCCAGTTTGTGGCTGTGGGGCTCCCAGGCTCAAGGAGACAGTCTCCGACCCTCTGTGTCTTTCTCAGCACCTGTCTTTCTCCAGACCTCGGCCACCGTTGGGCTCCCTGTTGGCCTCAGCGATTCTCACAGGATTCTGCCTACTCCCCACCCACCCGATGCCGGGTGCTCTGAGTTGTTTCCAGCTGGCCAGCCAGAAGGCCCTTTCCCCGCAACGGGGGTGCTGGATGGCCTCCCTCTTCACACAGCTTCCCTCAAGATCTCATTGTCCATTTCCTGTCTTCATGTAGCTCTTTCTCTGTGCCCTCTTGAGCCCCTTTGGAACCAGTATGAGAGAGCCCAGGGGAATGACGGGGAATGCAAGGAAAGCCAACAAATGCCAAGCAAGGGAGGGGGGGAGGGAAAGCGGCAGAGAAAGGGGAACAGCTGCTGGTCAGCACTCAAACAGGGTGCAAACAGACCGCAAAATCTCCCTGGACCTCTTCCAGCAAAGGAACATTTGCTCTGTTTTAAGTAATTCAGAGTAATTCAAGATCATCCGCAGGACCAGACAAGATCTCTGTGGACCATCAGCAGGCACTTGCTAGACCCGTAGGTGGGGCAGCTGCCACCATCAGGGCTTGAGGGGGGGGGACACACCAGTGCTACCACTGCCTGCCACATGCTGCTTCCTTGCCTGCTCCCTTAAGCATGCTATGCCACTCATGCATCCGGAGCATCAATGCGCACATGACCCAGTGCCACTAAGGAACAGGCAGCAGGAACATGAATGGTGCATGAGCAGAGTGGGGGAAGGATGCTCCTGGGAACTCTCTGCCAGCCCCCCCCCCCATGATCTGGAACTGGCTCTAGCCCCCCCCCTCCCAGTCTTGGAAGTGATGTTCCCCCCCCCCCATTCACTCATCCATTTCTGCTTCTCCAGGATGCAGGCACTCCTGGCTACCCTGCTGCTGCTGCTGCATCTCCAGCATCCCTTGGAAGCTGCCTGCCCAGCAGCCAATCTGATGAACCGAACCAGCCCCTCGGGGATCCTGAACTGGGAGTGGCTGGGCACCCCACAGGCCTGCATGAACCTCAGTGGCACAAACATCGCCAGTATCAGTGGGACCCCCGGCTGGAGGAGCCCGCTGAAGGAGCTGGATCTGTCCCATAACAGCCTCAGCAGCCTCCCAGCAGGGTTCCTCGATCACACCGAGGGACTGGAGCGTCTCTTCCTTCACGGCAACTGTCTCCCTGGGCTCCCCGCCATGTTCTTTGAGAAGACCAGCCGCCTGAAGGAGCTGAGGCTGGAAGGGAACCCGCTGACCTCCATCCCCACCAGCCTCCTCCGCCTCTGCCTGGAGACCCTCCATGTGGACTGCCGCTGCGACGTGGCTGGGAGCATCTTCCCCTATTGCCAGAGGCAGCTCAACTGCACACAGAGCGTCTCGTGCCTCTGCTCCTCGCCTCGGGGCTTCCTCAACGTCACCGGCTTCTACGCCCAGCAGTGTCAAGGCCTGCCCGTGGCCGTGGCCGCTGCAGTCACGGCCTCCGTCCTTGCCCTGCTCGTGGGAGCCGCTGTGGCATACGTCCTGGTCCGGAGGAAGAGGCGTGCCAGCATGGTCCAGGAAAAGCGGGAGTCCACTGGCTCCAATGGGGCACAGCCGAGGTACATCAGCCACACCGGCCCACAGTTCGATGTGGCACAGGCCAAGGGTGGCCAAGCCGATTACGAGAACGTCTTCATCGGCCAGCCCAAGGAGGCCAGAGGAAGGCGCCAGGAGCAATCCCGCAGGAAGCAGCCCAAGAGCAGGTGAGTGGTGGACCAGAAGATGTCCAAAGAGGCGTTGTGCCAAAGCTGAAGACCAGCAGCTCCACATTAGATGCAGACACAGAGGGAGAAAACCGACATCAAAGAATCCCACCCCTAAACTCTGGCCGGCAGGAAGTGATGCATGGCTGGCACGTTCGCTACAGAACTGCCACACCCTTGGATGGCCAGGTGGGAGATGGGGGGACTTCCCTGGAGAAAGGGAAAAGCTAGCATCGCACAGGAAGTGACGGCCACCAGTAGTGTCCAGCTGATGCTCTGGCATTCAGGCAAGAACTCTATGGCAAAATCAGCTTGATCAAATACCAGAGCATCACCTGGGCATCACTGGCATGATGACATCACTTCCTGAGTGACTGGTGACTAGGCTGAGGCAAAATGCACACTTTTACAGAAAATCCAATTCTTGTGAGGGACAAGGTGCTCTAAAACGGGGATTAGGGGGAGGGGGCTTTCTCTTTCTCCAGGAGAATCCCTCTGCAGGACACTTGACCAGTAACTTGGGAAGTGGGGCCTGTTGATGGGGGACCCCCCCCTCTACCAGGGGATCTGGCAGCCCCACCACACACACACACACCCAAAGATTCTGGAACACCTTCATGGTGGCACCCAAAATGCCAGCCTGGTATTTGTGGGCAGCATCTAGCTTGTCCTTTGGAAGGGGCCTGTTAAGCCCTGACAGCTTGGTGTAGTGGTTAGGAGTGCTGACTTCTAATCTGGGGAGCCGTGTTTGAATCTGTGCTCCCCCACATGAAACCAGCTGGGTGACCTTGGTCTCGCCATGGCACTGATAGAGCTGTTCTGACCAAGCAGGAATATCAGGGCTCTCTCAGCCTCACCCACCCCACAGGGTGTCTGTTGTGGGGAGAGGAAAGGGAAGGTGAATGGAAGCCACTTTGAGACTCCTTCGGGTAGAGGAAAGCAGCATATAAGAATCCACTCTTCTTCTGAGGTTCCTTGGGAGCAGGGAGGCCCTCTCTGAGGAGGAAAATACCTGGGGCCTTGGGGAGGGAAGGGTCTGCAGTGGGAAGGGACCCCAGTGGGGTATAATCCAGGGGTAGCTCTCCAGATGTTCTCAAACTACAATTTTCCTGAGCCTCAGCCAGCAGTGCTGTCAAAGATTCATGGGAATTGTAGTTTATGGACATCTGGAGAACCACATTTTGGCTGCCCCCAGTAACAGTACCATGACAGAATCCACCCTCCAAAACAGCCATCTTCTCCAGGGGAGCTAATCTATCATCTACACCAGGGGTAGTCAAACTGCGGCCCTCCAGATGTCCATGGACTACAATTCCCAGGAGCCCCTGCCAGCGAATGCCAAGCCGATTACGAGAAGACCAGCCGCCTGAAGAATGCTGGCAGGGGCTCCTGGGAATTGTAGTCCATGGACATCTGGAGGGCCGCAGTTTGACTACCCCTGATCTACACATTCTGTACAGTTTTCAAGCCCCACCTGGAATTTGACAAGACTACATGGGGAAAAATTGCTCCCTGCTAGGAAAAAATTAGAATCTAGGAGGGTTTTTCAGCACCAAATTTTGCTTACTTGGAATGCAAAAAACCCTGAAGTTGGAGGGGGAGGGGGTGTGCCTTCCCAGAGAAAAACTTGAACTTGTGTGTGCCAGTGGTGGTGGTGGTGGGGGGGGGAGGACCCCAGCTGAGAGGTGCCTGGACCCTGCCCCGTGCGATTGTGCCGTGAGTTACTCAGCGTGAGTGCTGGCTGCAGCTTTTGGTATCAGAAGGACACTGAGGCTGATGTTTGGAAAAACCCCAACTGAAGGGAGGAGAGGAAGCTCCCCACAACCGAGCAGGATTGAGGGTCACACTTTTGTGAACTGAGACCCCCCCCCTTTGGCTGACGACACCACTCACTTCCTCTTGGGCAGCCTCTTTCTCTCTCTTTCTCTTGGCTGGCCCCTGGGGAGAGATGGGTGGGGGTTTCCCAGCTGCTGCTCCTGTGAGCAGAAGGGGGAGAAGAGGGGCAGTGTGCTGTGCAGAAACATCCACAGCCCGAGGCAGGGGTGTGCGTCACTGGACCTCTGGTTCCTGCTGGGATGTGCCCCCCAAAAGTTAGGAAGCAAACTGAACTGACAACTGTATGCCAGTAAAGGCTATGCTTAGAACTCTCATTTTCTCTTCCTCATTTTGAGCTGCAACTAAAAATATTAATTTAAAAATCAGGGCGGGGGAGCTCTTCTTCCGGTTCTGGGTGTGAGACAAAAGCCGGAGCTTCCCAGAGGAGGAACTGCCCACCGCTGGGACTGAGAGACACTTTGCACATGCTCCGGGCTTGTGTGTGTCATTTAGCATGAGGAGCTTCTCACTGAAGTAGGCCAGGATGAGAACCATGATTGGCCCAAGGTCAATTAACCCAAATGCCGCCAGGGCCCATGGGATGGCCTCACCCGGCTGCAGCTTCAGGCACTTGTGATGTCATCAGCGCACAGACCCCTTCCATTGGCTGCTTGAGGCTGCCATGAAGCCAAGGCAGAGCGAGGGCAAGGTTCTTTGAGGAAACAGGTGGGACAAAAATCACACTGGCTGTTCCTTCCTCCTTGCCCTGTCTCCTCCTCTCCCAAGTCCCCAGCCCCATGAGCCCTGACTCCCCTCCCCCCTGCAGCTTTGCTTCCCCAGAGGGCAGGATATAAATAGAATAAATAAATAAACAAACACACTTTTCACGGAGCCCTCAATTTTTCAGCATGAACGCTCCCTCCTCAGGGTGGTTGATATGAACTGGGGGCCTTGGTTGCTGGGGAAAGGGGAAGTGAACTCTCTCTACTTACTTCTCCAGTCAAACTGCAAACTGTTGCAGATTGTTTGCAAGAGTGTAGCGCTTTTCGGAGGGTGAATCCACTTTTCCCGATTTCCCTTTAAGCGCTACAACGCAATGCTTTTTGCGGGATTGTTTCAGGAGTGTGGCAGATTGTGTGCGACGTCTTGCGGAACTGCAAATTAGTAGCGTTTACAATTTGCAAGCCTTCTGCTACATTAAAGTCGTGCGGAATGGCCCTCTCTACTTGCTTCTCCAGTCAAAAATGGAGCATTTCACACGAGTACCCAAATACAGGAAGACAGCGAGGGGTGCTGGCAGGGTTGCCAATTCTGGGTTGGGAAATTCCTGAAGATTGCGGGGGTGGAGCCTGAGTAGGGCAGGGCTTGGGAAAGAGAGGGACTTCAGTGGGGTCTAAGGCCAAAGAGCCCCCCTCCAAAGCATCCGTTTTCTCCTGCGGAACTGACCTCTGTTGTCTAGAGATCCATTGTGATCCCAGGAGGTCTCCAGCCACCACCTGGAAGTTGCCAAGTGTCAGTTGCCCCCCCTTGAAACCTCACTGGCATGGACCTTGGCAGAGCTTGCTGGCAGCACTCTGAGTCCAGCCAGGCTCAAGGCGTTTGCTTTGTTCTTGTGTCCAGGTCGCTCCAGAAAAGCCAGGAGAAAGAACCTCCCCCCACAGAGCAGCCTGTCTACGCCAACACTCAGGAGGTGTACTACAACTACGTTGGGACCCCAACCTCGCTGGAGGAAGATGTGTACGTCACGCCAGACCAGTAACACAGCCGTCTCCCATTCACCTTAATTGCATCAAGGGGGGGGAGGCATACCAAGAGGACTGCCCCCCCCCAAATTAAGACTCAAAAAGACAACCAGCCTCCTTTAGTGGCTGCAGGTTGACATTCTTCTCTTCTCTTAATTTTATGGCAACAGGCTTTACACTTATTTCATTCCTTTTGAAAGGAACTGCATTCCATTTCATTCTCTTGGAGAGAGGGATCCTTCCAGCTCTGAAACACTCCACCCCCCCCACCCCGCACAAACTGTAAGCTCTAGGTAGCATAAGACCCTCAGAAGAGCCCTGCTGGATCACACCACTGTGAGTTCACCCATCCAACATCCTGACTCCCACAGTGGCCAACCACTCCCTCTGGAGGGCCAACAACAGGGCAGAGAGAGGACACACACTAATGGGTTTTAAGCCACATGTAGAACGGTACCAGCGACTTATCAAAGGGGGGGGGATTTCAGAGAGAAGTTCAGCAGCTGCCTCAGGAGGTGGGGAGCTCCCCCTCACTGGCAGTCTTTAAGCAGCGGCTGGACAGATATTTATCCTGGTTGCTTTAGGCTGATTCTGCACTGAGCAGTAGGTGGGACTAGATGGCCTGCATAGCCCCTTCCCATTTTAGGGTTTTTTTGACAAGAACCTTAGAGGAGCCCAGCTGGGTCAGACCAGAGAGGGTCCACCCAGTCCTGCATCTCATCTCACACAGGGGCCAGCCAGTTCCTCCGGAGGGCCAACAACAATTGAGGGACTTCCCCAACATCTCCTACTGGTACTTAGAGGCTTAGTGAATGTGAAGGCTTCCTTTAGTCACCACGGATCAACGTCTCTCCCACAGAGCTATCTAGCCCCCTTGAAAAGTTGCCTGTGCCTGTGGCCATCGCTGCAGCTTTGGACAGTGAACTCCACAATCAATAACTCATTGAGAAATGACTCGGAAAAAAAAGAATTTCCTCGTGTCCTCGTGTCTCTCCTGAATCTATTCCCCAACAACCGCTATTGTGGAAGACGGACAAAGAGCTCTCTTATGCGCTTTCTCCAGCCTGTGCATTACTTTATACACATTATATCAACCTCTCTTGGCCTGCAGGAGGCAGCAGTTCTCTTTGGTTCCGCCAGGAGCGCTTCCTGTGGGCAGCAGTGGCTTTAGAGTAGAACAGTACGGGCTAGAGAGCCTCTTGTGGCGCAGAGTGGTAAGGCAGCAGAAATGCTGTTTGAAGCTGTCTGCCCATGAGGCTGGGAGTTCAATCCCAGCAGCCGGCTCAAGGTTGACTCAGCCTTCCATCCTTCCGAGGTCGGTAAAATGAGTACCCAGATTGCTGGGGGGTAAACGGTAATGACTGGGGAAGGCACTGGCAAACCACCCCATATTGAGTCTGCCAAGAAAACGCTGGAGGGCGTCACCCCAAGGGTCAGACATGACTCGGTGCTTGCACAGGGGATACCTTAGTACGGGCTAGATTGGGGGGGGGGTCACAATCTGAGGAGTTCAGCGGTGGAATGGGATGCCTCAGGAGGTGGGGAGCTCCCCCTCACTGGCAGTCTTCAAGCTGTGTCTTGACAGGTCCTTATCCCGGATGCTTGAGGCTGATCCTGCATTGATCAGGGGATTGGACTAGATAGCCTGTGTAGCCCCTTCCCACTCCAGGTGTGGAATGGGCTGCCTAAGGAGGTGGGGAGCTCCCCCTCACTGGCGGGCTCTAAGCAGGGGTGGACAGGTACTTATCCTGGATGCTTTAGGCTGACCCTACTTTGGACAAGAGAATCTGCATGGCCCATTCCAACTCTAGGGCAGAGTCTGCACTTACTTTCTTTATTCCATTGTCAATCCTGTTGAATTCAGATCGCTTTGAACTCGGGTCTTCCTCTCCTCCCCCCTCCCCATTGAAACAGGAAAGTCTTCTGCACGTAGTTAGGGTAGTTTGGAAGGAGGGGGGAAACAAGCCTCTTTCTTTCTTTTCTTGAAGGGGGGGGGAGGAGCCAGGCAGGGAGCCTCTTTCTTTTCTTGGAGGGGAGGGGGAGAAGATCGAAAAAGGCAGAGTGGGAGGAAAAATCCAGGACCGACAGAAGTTGAGAGAAATTAGGGGCTTCTCCTTTAAGGCTAGCTTGTCACATGACCAGGTGTTGACTATCAGAGGTTCTCTACCACGGAGATTTCTTTCCCAATCTGGATATTGAGGATTAACAGCACTCTGAGATATCGCACAATAAAGGTAGGGTCACTCCGGATCAATCCTTCTTGCTGCAGAAGGAAAATTTAAATCGCCCCGAATCCAAATGGAAATCGCATTCTGTGTAGAGGGCAGGGACTGAATCGATCTGGGGCTGGAATAAAAGCTCTGTGCAGTTTAAACCCAGGATTCTATGGTTCTGTGATGGGATAGGGGTACAAAAGATTATTTAGGGCTTAAATTCTTCATAAATTCCTGCTTTCCATTTTGAAGTATACCTTTATGACAAGAGAGAAAGGTCAGCCAACAGCAAACGCCCAGCCCCCTTTCTGAACGACACTTCCCAGGATTCTTTGTCCAAAGACAGGCTGGTTCAATTTGCAAACAGCTGCGGTTAATTTTCAGAGCAGGCGGCCATCTCCTCAATGATGGGCTCGAGGAGACACAACCCGGAGCTCCTTCCCCACAAGAACCTCCAGTGGAAAGCCAGTGCTGGGCTGGAGCAGGCCTCCTTGGGGGGCTCCCTTCTGCCCAGCCAGGCTGCACAGAAGCGCTCTTTTGTCTGCCCTGGCATGGCAGCTGGGAGGTTCCACCCAACTAGCCCCAGTTTTGAGCCATTGGAGGTTAAAGGTTTGAGGCTGTCTCACCCCAAAAGGGAAAGGGCCAAAGCCAGCAGCACCCCCCCCCCTAGGACTCCGAGGTGGGGCTTCCACCAGGGCTGCTTTGTGGCCAGGGCACCCCAGCGTGACAAAGAAGAGGAAGCCACCTGCGGATGGGATGTGTCAGCTGAGCTTTGACCTCCTGCCTGCCACAAGGAATGCCGCCCTGGAAGAGGAGTGGAGGATGACGGGAAGAGCTCGGGGAGAGCAAGGTGCACGGCTGTCCTTCCCTTCACCCAGCCAGGAGGCAAACTCCTCTTGCTGGGCTGAGAATCAGGGGTGTGAGAGGCTGCAAAGGCACCCACACTCACAAACACGCTCGCTCTCTTTCTCTGCAGGAGCAACAGATGACCTCTGGTGCGGCATTAAGGGTGAGAAGGGGGGAAGAGCGCCTGGGACAGACAACCTGGTTCACAACAACACCTGAAGCCATTTTTTTAAATGAAATCAGATCCTATTCGGTAGCCTATTCAGACTGGGAGGGCTGTTTGAAGATGGAATGTGCTGCCTCGTAGGGTGGCGGAATTTCCTCTGTTGGAAGTTTTTAGGAAAAGAGTGGATGAACACTGGTCAGGAGGAGTGTGTGGTTTTTAAGTCCCCAAGAAGGTGTGGGGCTGGAATGGATGGGCCTCAGTGATCTCTTCCAGCTCTGTGTGTGATTTTGATTCTCCAGGGCCTCAGTCTTTCCCATCACACACACACACACACACACACACACACACACACCACTACCCATCTTTAACTGGAGATGCAGGCATTGAACTTTTTGCAGCTTAACAGTTATGCTCGTACTGAATCACAAATCTCTAGCTATGTGACCCAGCAGCTACTGGGGCAGCGTAACTCTGCTCTCTTGGGCCTGTGAATTCAGACATCAAAACAAACAAAAAATCAATATAAAGAACTAGGCACTATGCCTACATCCAGGAGAAAAACAGAAGTGATTTCACTCCCCTCTAGGAATTGCCAGAAGCTCCATGGTAAGTTTCCAGTGACCCCTCGAGGGGCATGATGCCATTTCTGGGGTTTTCCGTGGAAGTGGTGTAACACAGTGCCTGAAGCTGTTTTTTTAGGCTCTTTTTCCTCCTGCTGATGGTCAGAACAGCCAATGGAAACTTGGGGCAGGAGAGGGAGCCTACGGTAAGCCTAAATACAAGTTTGGGGACAAACCAGTCGTGAGCAGGGCCTGTGCTTTCTGTAAAGTGCTGAGAGCTTGCCAGTGCAGCTGAGGGGCTCAGAGATTCCAGCAGATTCCTGATCGCCACAGCCCCTTGGGGCAGGTGCTCTGCCCATGCTGTATCACAGACCCTGCTTTTCTCACACATTTTCAGGTAGTTTTCATCAGGACCTTGAGAATGGGATGCTGTACACACACAACTGCACAAACAAACCTGTCCCGCCTCAGGCAGCAGGGTTGATTTCACTCTAGCTTCTGACCCCCACTTGGAAATTGGTCAATGTTTTTCACCTTCAATTTGTTTTGCTCCAGCCCAGGATCTGGTTTGACTGGAAATTCTGGCCTTGAAGTAGGGGCAGACTGGCTGGCCCCAAAGGACATTAGACTCAGAGGCAGGGGCAACCCCGAACTTCTAAGCTCTACAATGCCTCCCGCGACCCTGGTGAAGAAAGAAAAAGAAGCATGCCCAAGTACCAAAACCTGAGAGCAGGTGTAGCGCAGGCACTTAGAGAATGAGGAAAGACTGGGAAAGCTCCCTAGAGAGCCAGCGTGGGGTTGTGCTTAGGAGCAGCAGCCTCTAATCTGGAGAACTGGGTTTGATTCCCCACTCTTCCACGTGCAGCCAGCTGGGTGATCGTGGGCCAGTCACAGTTCTTTGAAAGCTGTTCTTACAAAGCAGTTCTCTGTGTGCTTTCTCAGAGCCACCTACCTCACAGAGGAAGGGAAAGGAGTTTGTAAGCTATTTTGTTACTTGTTTGGGTAATGAAAAATACAGTATAGAAACCAACTTTTCTTCTTGAGAGCCAGCTTGGTGTCATGGTTAAGAGCAACAGGAGTCCAATCTTGAGGGCCATTCCGCACGGCTTAAACGTAGCAGAAGTCTTACCTTTGGGAAACGCTACAAATTCAACGTTCCGCATGACGTCGCACCCAATCTGCAACACTCCCGCAAAAAGTGCTTTGTTGTAGCGCTTTTTGGGAAATCCAGAAAAGTGGATTCCCCCTGAAAAAACAGCTACACTTCTGCACACAAGCTGCAACAAACCAGCGAAATACATGTGCGTTCTCAATGTAGCGGTAGAAAGAAAGTCCCTCCCCTGCTCTTGCCCTGAACTTCCGGAGAAGCGATCGCCTTTTTTCCCCCCTTAGACCTGTGAAAGCAACAAATGAGCGAGACTTCTCTGGCTAAAGTCCCTCCACAGAAGTGAGTTAAAGTAAAACAAAGCTCCCTAAGTTCCCAAGCACAACACAGCCCCCTGTTCGGCTGTGCCTGTAATTTCAGCCACAAATCCTGCTCGTGGGGGGGGGAGGGTTTTTTTTTTCTACTTGAGGAGCGTGTAAACGATTAATTGCCAGCTCCTACGCCAGCAAAAAGGTCTTTCCGATGCAACAATTTAACAAAGATTCGTTGCAACGGGTGTGTTTGATTAAAAAAAAAAACAGTTCTTAAAGGGAAAGGGGCTTTTTGGGAGCACGAACACAACAGCCCATTGGCTTTTCCATTTGATTGACGGCCAGGGGCGGGAAGAAGCGCAGAAAAAAATTGCTTCCTTTGTTGTGATTCCAGCGAGACCGGAAACCTGTGGGGAATGAATGAAACGCTACTGGGACTTCTATATGATTTAATATAGCGTTTCTGCATTCTGTGAACATTTGGCAACATTGGTCCTTGTGCGGAATGGCCCAGAGAATTGAGTTTTATTTCCCACTCTTCCTCCACTGGGTGACCTTGGGCTAGTCACAGTCCTCTTAGGGCTGTTCTTGCAGAGCAGTACTCTCTCTCAGCCCCACCTACCTCACAGAGAATGTGTTGTGGTGAGAAGAAGGCAAAGGTGTTTGGGACTCCTTTGGGCAGTGAAAAACCAGTTCTTCTATTTGAATCTCCCCCTCCCTTCACCCCCCCCCCGGCCTATGGCCTAATCAAAGGAATTATTTTTGTTATTGTTTATCTAATTACTATGCCACCCCTAGAGCCTCTTGTGGCGCAGAGTGGTAAGGCAGCCGTCTGAAAGCTTTGCCCATAAGGCTGGGAGTTCAATCCCAGCAGCCGGCTCAAGGTTGACTCAGCCTTCCATCCTTCCGAGGTCGGTAAAATGAGTACCCAGCTTGCTGGGGGGTAAACGGTAATGACTGGGGAAGGCACTGGCAAACCACCCCGTATTGAGTCTGCCATGAAAACGCTAGAGGGCGTCACCCCAAGGGTCAGACATGACTTGGTGCTTGCACAGGGGATACCTTTACCTTTTATGCCACCCCTACCCAGGGGCTGGGGCAGTAAGATTGAGCCTGGGGGCTCTGATGGGAGGGAGGGGGGGAATAAAGTGCTATGCAGATATTGATGGGGGCGCCATGGTGTCCAGATGTTATTAGTTATTGGCCCAGGTGACCAAGAGACAGAGGCCTTGCAGGCGAGCCTTGTGCCAGGGAGCCAGGGGTCCTTCCGTGTTAGAAGAACCTCCTCTGCAGACAGCCTTCCGTCTGCAAGTGGTCCTCCAAAGGGTGGGGTGAATGCATATTAACAGCTGCATTATGAAAGGCACCCAGAAGGCCACCAGTAGGGTTGCCTTATTTGGGGATGGAGCCAAGGGAAGGCAGGGGCCATGGAACCCACCCGCCAAAACAGCGGTTTTGTCCAGGAAAAGTGAAGCATTTGTCTGGAGAAGAGCCGTAATCCCCCGGGGGATCCACAGGCCCCACCTGGAGGATGGCATCTCTGCCCCCCCCCCTTTGTGGCCTCCTTTTGTCCTGAACGGCAGCCAACAGACATGGAGAAGCCTCCGCTGCCCGCCCTGCACCATCCTGCAAACAACAGGGCTATCTATTAATGGGGGGAAGAGCCTCAGATAAGAAGGCGTGGGAAGCCGTCTGTCCCCAGCAAATATTAACCCGAATGCCCGCTGTCATATTGCTGTTTCCTTCCTTCCCTTTCCGTGAGAAGGAAAGCACTAACGACCCCTCGCAGAGACGAGTTTTTGAGAAAGGGGAAGGGGGAGAAAGATCCACGAGAGGGCGGCATGGAACCCCCATGTCCCTGCACAGACTGCCCCTGAGTGCCAGCCCTGGGGACAACAGTGGAGGGAAAGGCTTCGCCAGCCAGTTTGGTGTAGTGGTTAGGAGTGCGGACTTCTAATCTGGCATGCCAGGTTCGATTTTGCGCTCCCTCACATGCAACCAGCTGGGTGACCTTGGGCTCGCCACGGCACTGATAAAACTGTTCTGACCGAGCAGCGATATCAGCGCTCTCTCAGCCTCATCCACCCCACAGGGTGTCTGTTGTGGGGAGAGGAAAGGGAAGGCGACTGTAAGCCGCTTTGAGCCTCCTTCGGGTAGGGAAAAGCGGCATGTAAGAACCAACTCTTCTTCTTCTTCAGTAATATCAGGGCTCTCTCAGCCTCACGAACCTCACAGGGTGTCTCTTGTGGGGAGAGGAAAGGGAAGGCGACTGTAAGCCGCTTTGAGACTCCTTCGGGTAGGGAAAAGCGGCATATAAGAACCAACTCTTCTTCTTCTTCAGTAATATCAGGGCTCTCTCAGCCTCACCCACCCCACAGGGTGTCTGTTGTGGGGAGAGGAAAGGGAAGGCGACTGTAAGCCGCTTTGAGCCTCCTTCGGGTAGGGAAAAGCGGCATGTAAGAACCAACTCTTCTTCTTCTTCAGTAATATCAGGGCTCTCTCAGCCTCACGAACCTCACAGGGTGTCTCTTGTGGGGAGAGGAAAGGGAAGGCGACTGTAAGCCGCTTTGAGACTCCTTCGGGTAGGGAAAAGCGGCATATAAGAACCAACTCTTCTTCTTCTTCAGTAATATCAGGGCTCTCTCAGCCTCACATCCCTCACAGGGTGTCTGTTGTGGGGAGAGGAAAGGGAAGGCGACTGTAAGCCGCTTTGAGACTCCTTCGGGTAGAGAAAAGCAGCATATAAGAACCAACTCTTCTTCTTCAGTAATCTCAGGGCTCTCTCAGCCTCACCCACCCCACAGGGTGTCTGTTGTGGGGAGAGGAAAGGGAAGGCGACTGTAAGCCGCTTTGAGCCTCCTTCGGGTAGGGAAAAGCGGCATATAAGAACCAAATCTTCTTCTTCTTCTTCTTCTTCTTGGCCCAGCAGCAGGCCTGGGGGCGGGAGGGGGGGGTGATGTGCTCAGGCACAGGGATATTGGACTTCTTTGATCTTTGGCCTGTCTGGCAGGGCTCAGCTATGGAGCCTTCTTGAAAAGGAGCAGAAGGATCCCTGGAAGACCACTCAGTTTGCCATGGCACCTCTGCCTACAGAAGCGGTCACCCCCCAGACTCCTCTGCAATCACCACTGGGCCCCTGACCCCCGTTGTAAACAAGACCATAGGCCAAAGGGGAGGCTCCTTGCCAAACGGAACGCCACATGTCACTGAGCAGAGCCCCTCCCTGGCTGAGCTCTTGTTCTGCCCTGCCTGAGGGTATGTTTTGCTAAGCCAAGGAGAAGGAGGGAAGGGAAGTGCCGTCACAAAGCCGAGGGACAGGACAAGGAACGAGAAGGCCTGGCCCACCCCACCCCCTAAAATTGCCTGATGATCTGGGCTGCCCCACGGCCACATTCCTTGCCCTCCCCCAAATATGACAAGCACTTCTCTCCTAGCCCTGTTTGTCCTCACACGGTAGCCCAGTTCCTAGAAATGCAACTTGGCCAAGGGCTGCCGCCATCAGTGACCGCCCTGCGGGCATCTCTGCCCCCTGCTGAACCTCGCCTGGTGATTTCCATCCTCTTCAGCTCCTGCCCTTCAGAGCAAAACAAGAGGCTCAGTCCTGGGCTGGAGGGGGGGGACACTGCTCTGGAAGCTTCTGCCTCCCCCCCCCTCCCCAGCGCATGTGGGAGTCAAAGGACCCTCCCCCGGCATATACACCCACATGCTCCACCAGGAGGAGGAGAGGCCTAGGTTGCCAACCCCAGGGTCACCACATGTGCTTCCTTTCAGGTATATTCTTAAGCACGCAGGGATTCTCTAACTTGAGTTTCGAACTCATACCCAGAACCACGACCACTTCGAGGTGAAAACCTCATCCTGCATCCATCACCTGGCTAGCGTGGAAGACACCCCTCTTGCCCAGGTGAGATTTATGGGTCAAAGCAGACAGCAAGCCCCCAAGAGGCTACCAGCCACCCCAAACCTTCCAGATCTTTCCCAGAGCAAGTTTACTGGACCTTATTAAAGGAACTATAAGAGTTGTTGTTGTTGTCAGGTACAAAGTCGTGTCCGACCCATCGCAACCCCATGGACAATGATCCTCCAGGCCTTCCTGTCCTCTACCATTCCCCGGAGTCCATTGAAGCTTGCACCGAACTATAAGAGAGCAGGAACTGAAAAGGAACTCCAGCATGAGAACAGCGGAACTGTTGTGCTCAAGAGGATGTGCTCATGCAGAATTATGCGAGCCCAGAGAAAGGGAAAGGAAGTCTCCGGCTGAGTGACTGAGAATTCTACAGCAGGGAATGACCATGGAAGGTGGTGGTGTGTGTGTGTGTGTGTGAGAGAGAGAGAAAGAGAGAGAGAAGGATTTCAATAAGGGGAAAGGAGAGCTTTTAAGAGACAAGGAATGGATGGCCCAGGCCATTCCCGTAGCTACAGCGGTGCAAAAGGGGGTTGGGCCCCATCAATTACTTGTCATGCCCCTCCAATCATCATTGGGGGTCAATGTGAAATCTGCCACACAGTCTTTCAGGTAACAAGGCATGGCATTCCAAAAGACATTGATTCCTGTTTGTTGGGTTACAATGTCACCCCTCCCTTCATCTTTGGAGTTTGGGGGCTCAGATGGTCTCGCTCACCACACTTGGCAACCCGGTGATTAGGGCAGGCTGAGTGGCAGAGCCAGGGGCCATGCCGGGGAATTCGTGTGGACGCGAACCCAGGACTCCCCACTGCATAATCTGCTCAAGACAGCAGGTCACAAGGCCTCCTTGGCTAAGCAGCAGAATGGGGGTCAACAGGGAAGGGAAGGAGTTTGCTCATCGGCTTTAACAGCACAGCTCTTTTGGATGGCTTGCAGGTGCACCTCACCAAAACATACACACCCCTGGATGTCCCTGCAAGGCAAGCAGGCCGGATTCTGCACATCCCTCCACCAGCATCTTCCAGGCTCCTCCACTGCCTTTGGTTGGCCAACATCAACAGGGGCTATCATCATGACTCCACTGGCTTCAAGCCATGAATGTCCACTAGCTACACTTCATCCCTCTGCCATACACACCCATGAACCATGCTTGCCAGCAATACACACACCATTCAGTCCACCCCATTCACACTTCTATTCAGCCCATCACACACTAGGCATGGGCACGAACCAGAGAAATGTGATTCAATTTGTGGTTGAACTAAAATCCAAAGCGCAAATCAAGTGGTCTGTGGGGAGGAGAAAGAAGGGATTTGAAAGGACTGGGAGTCCTTTTTAACCCTTGCTTTCTGGTCCCTGTGAAAGACAAAAACAAACAAACAAACAGCTGAGCAGCAGGGAGCAGAAAGCAAGGGTTTTGGACTCAGAGTGCCTTTCAGCCCCTGCTTTCAGGTCTCATAGAAAACTGTGAAAAACAGCGAAGTGGCACAGAGCAGAAATCTGGGGCTTAAAGGGACAACCCTGACTCCCTTTAGACCCGTTTTTCATTCCAAACACGAATCACCACAAACTTGTGAAAAGTTCAAAAAAGTTTGTGAAGGCAAGCTGCCACAAACTTCAGTTTGCAAAGCAGAAACTGACTAAAATTCAACATGAACTTTTGTCTGTGAGCCAGTTCATGCCCATCCCTAACCAATGCATTCATTCTACATCTCCTATACACAGACAAGCTCTGTTCACCAAGAGGAACAGGCACCCCAGCTCTGTCCAACTGAAGGGACAGGCACCATGCTCCATTCATCCAAACAGACCAGCACTCAGGTCCTGTCCATCTGAATTGATGGGCACTCAAGCCCTGTCTGTCTGTCTGTCTGTCTGTCTGTCTGTCTGTCTGTCTGTCTGTCTGTCTGGGCACACAGGGTTCCATTTGCTCCGTCCGCAACGACCCCTCCCATGGATCTCCTGCTTCCCCTGGCCGACTACTGCCAGCTTCTGTCACCAACATCAGCATCAGACATGGAATCCCACAAGGCTACAAGTTTCCAGTCACCCCCCTGCTTACCCTGCAAGCCCTCCCCTGTTTTGCAGAAGAACTTGCCTTCTTGGTCTTCTCCCATCCATCTGCACATCACCCTCTTCTCTGTATCAGCGTTCCACCTGGATCTGCAAGCTTGCCTCAGTTGAGCGGAGAAACACAGAGTGGGGCTCAAAGGCCAGACTGGGAACTCAGGGCTGTTTTCACCTCAGCTTGGTGGGTGATTCTTTTGCTCCCATTCCCACTCCCTGAGAGATTCCATGATGAACGGTTATGCGTGGCATTCCAAAATACCCTGATTCCAACTTGGTGGGTCACAATGTCATCCCTTCCTTCCTCTATGGAGTTTGTGGGGCTGGCATGATTTCGCTTGCCAACTGTGCCTGTAGGGAGTGAAGGGGAGGGAACACAGCAGCCTGTAGGGAGTGAAGGGGAGGGAACACAGATTCATTGTAGTGTTTCTAGGGAAATCGGGAAAAGTGGATTCACCCTCCGAAAAGCGCTACACTCTTGCAAACAATCTGCAACACTAGCGAAAAAGACCTGTGCATTCCCATTGTACCGGTTCCAACAAAGTCCCTCCCCCTGGCTCTCTCCTCCAAACTTCCGGCGAAGCGAAATTTTTTTCCCTCGGAGCAAGTGGGGAAAGCAACGAACCAGCGAGCCTTCATTCACCCAGCGAGGCTTCTCCGGCTACAGTCCCTCCACAGAAGTGCTTTAAAGCTCCCCTAAGTCCCCAAGCACAACACAGCCCCGTTTGCCAGTTCCCTTTATTTTCGGCCGAAAATCACACCCGTTCAGGGGGGGGATTTTTTTTCACTCGGGGGGGAGCGTGGTAACGATGACTCGCCAGCTCACACATCAGCTAGATGAGTCTCTCCGTTAGGAAGAATCAAGGCATATTTGTTGCAACATGTGTTTTTTTTTTTAACTGTGCTTAAAGGGAAAGGGGCTTTTCTGGAGCATGATAACAACCGCCCACTGGCTGTTTGTTTGATTGACAGCCAGTGGCGGGACCAAGCACAGAAAAAATTGCTTCCTTTCTAGCGATTCCTGCGAGACCGGAAACCTGTGGGAAACGAATGAAACGCTACTGGATTCCACTACAAAGGCAGGTATGCGGAACGCCAAGATTCCACTTTTTAAAACAGCGTTTCCGCTTTGTGGAACCAATTAGCGACATTGGTCCTTGTGCGGGTCCTTCGTTTGAACTATCCCTGGTTCGAGTTCCCATGGAAGGGGGAGCCCCTGAAGCCCCTATATTTCCTACCCTGGGCTTTGTGGGCCACTTCCGACTATGTCTTCAGTGTAGATGCTTGCATGTCAAATAAAGAAACTTTAATTCAAAGAGTTTGCTTATTTAGAATTGAAGCCTCTCACACGCATTAGGAGACATACCTTATTTTAGCCTGACTTTGGATTTCCTTTGGATGCTGCGAGTCAACTCTAGCCTTTCTGTATTTGGGCTTTCCTCCCCTCATTTCCCAAGCTAAATTTCGCAACATGCGTTATGGCCTGAGTCTGATGGAGGCAGCCTCCCTTCGTGCTTTATCCCCATCTCCTTTTCCAAAAATGTTTTCTTGCAGAATGGTGCCTGCTTGCTCCTTTGTTTTCATTGTGCCTCTTAATCCTACCATTCTGAGCCCTTGATTGCCTCCTTCCCCTCAAAGGGTCCCAAATGTAATTTAAAAACAAACAAACCCTGGGTTATAATGTTATAATACCGCTATGTAAGACTGCTCTAAAAATACTTAGAAACAGCATCGTAATGTGATCACCACTTTTTGATGTGGAACACATCTTCTGGCACACCCCCTGGGACAGAAATGGGTACAGACATTATGTCCGTAGTTCTGCCCCAGGTAGCGTCCAGAAGAAGCAGGGAGGCAGCTGGTGGAGAAGCATGCCAAGGCTGTGGCAGCGTCCTGGGCACCAGCTGCAATTCTGGCATAGGACAAGGCATTGCCTGCAAGGCCTCTGGGGAGTGGGGTGCCAGCTGTGAGGCCTCCTGGGGCTGGGGTCCTGACTGTGACACCGCCACATGTCAAGGTCATGCCCACAAGGCTTCTAAGGGCTGGGCTGCTGCCCAAGAGGCCTCCAGGGGCCATGGCACCAGTTGCAATTCTGGTGCAGGCCGGGGTGGTGCTCACAAAGCTTCCGGGGGCTGGGAGAGGCCTCTGGAGGCCAGGGCACTGGCTGCGATGCTGGATCGGGCTGAGGAGGCACCTGTGAGGCCTCTAGGGGCCAGGGCACAGACTACAACATTGGCACACACCAAGGTAGAGCCCGCGAGGCCTCTGGGGATTGGGCTGCTGCCCACAAGGCCTCCATGGGCCAGGGCACAGGCCTTGACACGGGAGCATGGCGAGGTGGTGCCCGCAAGGCATCTGGGAGCTGTGCTGCCCCGCAACAGTGGAGGAGGCCACAAGAGGTAAATAGGGAGGGCGGAGGAGGGAGGGGGAAGGAGTCTTTGTTTGCATCTTTGTTTGTGTGTGTCTGAAGGGTGGAGGGACCAGGGAGGGGGTTGCAGAAGGAACAGGGAAGGAGGGAAAGGGGAGGGGGAAGTGGGAGAAGTGGGGGAAGGAATCTGCATGTGTGTGTGTGTGAGGCAGGGAGGCAGGGAAGGAGGCAGGGATCAAGGAGCCCTGGAGTAGGTATGTGTTCCATGTACTTGTGAGAGTCTGGCTGTTACTACTTTTTTAAGGCAGATTTTTTGGAATGGAGGGTGGGAGGGAACAGGAAGAAGGGAGGCATGAGGCAGGACGGTGATCAGGTAAGGTATGCGCTGAAATGACTCGAAATTGTGGGTGAGGTGAAAAACCCACCTATTAGACCCCACGAAAAGATGAAGTCGGGTTTTCTGGGGATTCTGGTTTTCTGGGGATTCCTTCGTTGTGGGGCAAGCGAGGGTGCAATTCAAGTGTACCTGAACAAGTGGCGTTCAGTGTGTAAACAGACAAAAAAGTCAACCTTTGTAGAAATGCAAATCCAAACTATCCCGCTAACGTAGAGACAGACTGGCTGATTTGTTTTCAGTTTCCTTCCTAATAATTCCCGGTACAGCATTTGACTTTTTTATTGCAGTCACGCACTGAGTTGACCTCTTCAGTGAGTTCCCTTCCACACCTCTAAGATCACACCCAGATTAGAGGCTGCTGCTTTTTAACCCTGGCCTCATGCTTGCTCTCTCCCGCCCCTTTGAGACTCCTTCAGGTAGAGCCAGCAGGGTGCACACACCAGCTTTCCTTCTTCAGAGAGGACGCGGCTTTGGCCGGAGGATGCTACTAAACTTCTCAAGCCAATTTCAGTGCACTGTCCTGTTCCTTACGACAGATTTCCCCTTTTTAAATCAACATAATGTTTGATGTAAGAGCCTCTTGTGGCGCAGAGTGGTAAGGCAGCAGACATGCAGTCTGAAGCTCTGCCCATGAGGCTGGGAGTTCGATCCCAGCTGCCGGCTCAAGGTTGACTCAGCCTTCCATCCTTCTGAGGTCAGTAAAATGAGTACCAGCTTGCTTGCTGGGGGGTAAACGGTAATGACTGGGGAAGGCACTGGCAAACCACCCCGTATTGAGTCTGCCATGAAAACGCTAGAGGGCGTCACCCCAAGGGTCAGATATGACTCGGTGTTCGCACTGGGGATACCTTTACCTTTAATGTTTGATGTTTCTATTTTGATTACCGTTGTGTGAAAATGGTGGGAAGATGGCACATGCAGAACAAACAAACGTCAGCAATGGAAACGGGAAAAAATAAAAAAAACAACTGATCCCTTCAAAAAGGAGTGGGAAACAGCATGGACTTGCCTCCGGACCGGAGGAGGAGGACAGTCTCTGGTTGGGAAACTCCCAAAGATTTGGGGATGGAGCCTGGGGAGGGCAGTCCTTGGCATGGGGACTGGGAGGGTGGCAAGTGGGATATAACGCCACAGACTCTATCCCAGGGGTGGGCAAACTGTGGCCCTCCAGATGTCCATGGACTACGAGTCCCATGAGCCCCTGCTGTCAGGGGCTCATGGGACTTGTAGTCCATGGACATCTGGAGGGCCACAGTTTGCCCACCCCTGCTAGTTGGGAGATCAACTGTAATTCCCACCCGTCACCAGACTCCACCTGGAGGTTGGCAACCCGTTTCAGGCCCTTCCTGCTGGGTGACGAAGAACTTACACCAACAATAAGAGCCTCTAAGAAAAAGTGACAATGCTCAGATTCTAACCTCACAGGAGGAGCAGGCCAGGACAGCCGCCAGTCAGGGATCCTCTGAGGATCCTCTGAGGATGGTCCCTATGGTCTTGTACCCCACTGAGTCCCTGCCCTCCCCAAGCTCCACCACTGAATCTCCAGGAGCGCCCCACCCCCCACCAGTGGCCCAAGAAGACCAGCTGTGCCAAGATGAATCAGGCGGCTTGCTCACAGCTTGGCTCTGGGCCCACTCTGCTGTGGCCTTGGGCACGCACACAGCTGATAGCTTCAAGGCCAGGTAGGAGGCAGATGCCGTGCCAAGGCCAAGGGTTGCAGCACAGAGCCCTGCCCCTGCGCTGGAGAACTCACAAACCGGCTTGCCAGATGGCTTCCACTCCCGGGGCCTGGAGCCAACCACCACAGCTGACATGCAGGGATGGAGCCAGCTGGGCTGTTAAACATGTGGGTTCAGGCGCACACAGACAACTGGAAATGTTGCAGCTCTTTATTGGGGCCAGAACATGACACAAGAGACCGCACTGAGAAATCCCAAAACAACCCACCCCAGGACATACACACACTAACAATGGATCACCTGTGGCTGTGATAGATTGGTTGCAGGTTTGAACTGATCGGATCCTGGCATTGAGATCCTGGCAGTCAAGACCATCTGTGGGCTCGATAACATGGCCACATCCCCCCCTTAGGAAGTCACTTAACAGGTGGTGCACAAAGTCCTGCAAGTATCGAGGTGCCATATGGATCCTCATTGACCGGTGAAACTCCAGAACCAGGGGTGGTGCAAGGTTGCTGGCTGTGGCCCTGCTGCATGGGGTGCAGGCGCTGAGGCTGGGCGTACTGGTTGCTGGGTAGTAGCGACTGGTAGCCATGGTGAGTGGGTGCTTCTTCCAGCACGTTCACCATTGATTTGGAGAAGGTTCACCATTGATTTGGGTAGCAGCAGGTGGCTGAGTGCGTCAGTGTGGCTGATAGACTTCCCAGGGCAAGGCTTGAGGTGGAAGTTGTAGCCATGCAAGAAAACAGACCAGTGCAGCATATGAGGGGTCAGGGCAATCCATCGTGAAAAGGCCCAGCAGAGGTTTGTGGTCCATAATGATGCTGAAGTGAAGAACATAGAGATAATAATGGAACTTCTTAATTCCCGTGACTATGGGGAGCGCCTCCTTGTCAATCTGAGCATAATTGGCCACAGACCCAAGATGTCTTCTTATCCAGAAGCTGATACAGAAGCGGCCTTGTTGGGAAGGAAGAAGTGATAAAAGTTCGAAAGTCCCAGGACGGCTTGCAGGTTGTGCTTTGATTGTGGTGGAGGAGCTTCCTTCGAAGGAGTTGGGTGGACACCGGCTACATTGATAAAGAACCCCAAAAACTCCATGGAAGGCATGCTGATGCGGCATTTTCCCTGCTTTACCTGGAGCCCAGTATTCTGGAAATAGCAAAGGACTTCTTGCAGGCCTTCGGTGCTCCCCTCAAGAAACACTTCATCAGAGTACAGGATGACACCTGGAATGCCCTTGAGGAGATCTTTCATGAGGTTCTGGAAGACCCCAGGATACACAGTCATGTCAAACTGCAGCCATTACACCTTGAATGTGCCACAGTGAGTGACAATTTTCTGGTCCTCAGCCAACGTATCATCCACGGGTACCTGTTGGTAAGCCTGGGTGAGATCTAGCTTTGCAAAGACCTTGCCACCAGCAAGGGATGCCAGCAGGTGGCTGATGACTGGCACCGGATACGAGTGCTTTGTTCACAGGGCACTGACTATAAGTGCACATGTCCCTCTGGCCTTGAGTGGGGGGATGACTGGTGTCTCCCACTGGGACACATTGCTTGATGAGCTGGTCCAGCTCCGCATTGATCTTCAGCTTCAGTGCCAAGGGGACACACTGGGCCTTGAGCTGGATCTGAGCGACTTAAGGGTCAAGGGCGAGAGAGACCAGCGGACCGGTGAAGCATCCCAGTGACTGGTCTGGGATGCTGAGTCCCAAAAGCTTAAACCAGTCAAGACCAGGGAGGCTGGCATGGTTCCCCTCAACTATGACTAGACATAGTGAGCTGGAGAAAGTCTTGTAGCTGACTCGGAAGTCCCCGATGCCACAAACTGGAATCTTGGTGCCCTGGAAGTCTTTCATGGTGAGCAGCAGGGGTTGAAGTGGAGGCCCTCCAGACGGACAGCAGTGCTATACCATGGCACTTGAGATGACGGAGAGCACTGAGCCAGTGTCAAGCTCCATCTCGCTGGGTGAGCCTTCAATGGTGACCGAGCTGGATCATGGGTTTGGTGCCGAGATGCATGCTGTTGACAGTAGTTGAAGAGGAACAGCCGGTGGACAAGATGGTTGTAGTTGGATGGAGAAACTATCGGTGGCTACGGGAAAGGATATACGGTGTAGCCTGAGGTTTTTAAAATCCTTTTTATCGTGGGCACTGGGGTTGCCTGGTGGGCCAGAACCCTCAGTGGCTCCGTTGGAGTGGCACATCCTAGTGATGTGCCCCTGCTTCCCACAGACCCGGCACAGCGAGTCACAGAAGGTGCATGTGCAGCAGGTATGCAGTCCACCGCATCTGCGCAGAAGTTGGCGGCATGTGCAATGTGATGGCGAGGCCTGGCTCCAGCAAAGTTTGTCCAGTTGACCTCTTTGTCTTCCTCCATGCTGGAGTCAGATTGCACATGGTGCACAGAGGCTGATCAATGGCGGCGCTTCACTGCCGGACTGGGACCGCAGACCTCTTGGTGTTGTATGTGGCTGTTTCAGCAGAGAATGCCGTGGTCGGCATCACCTTGAACTCTGGGTTCATCATAGTGGACAGGTGATGTTGGGTGCACTCATCTCTCAGGCTGCCCACCAGCCAGTTGCACGGCATCTCCTCCCTGTCATGGAATGGACAGAATCTTGCCACATTCCAAAAAGGCTGTCATGAACTTGGCGATGGTCTCGCCTTCACATTTGACACGGTGGTAAAACGTGTGGTGGCTTACAGTAACGTCGGGCTTCGGACTGAGGTTCAGCTTCTCAATCACATTGCTAAAGGTGACGGTCTTGAGACTGGCAGGCACATCTTGGGCCTGTTCGATGGTCACTGTGCCACGCATGCTCAAGAACATATCTTGCTAGATTTGCAGGCCCCTGACTGCATTAGCACAGAAGTGGCACTTTATCACTGGGACGTAGGCCTCCCACTTGGCTGGTTGGGCCAGGTCAAAGGGTTCAAGACGGCCATGCCAATTCCGTAAGACAGGGAGGCTTTTCGCACGCCTTCAAAATCGCACAATGGTTGCCAATTGAAAACGCTACTGATTTGCCGTTATGCACAACGTCGTTGACAATCTGCCACACACCTGAAACCGATCTGCAAAAAGCGCTTCCTTGTAGCGCTTTCAGGGAAATCCCCAAAAGTGGATTCACCCTCCGGAAAGCGATACACTCCTGCAACCAATCTGCAACACTAGCGAAAAAGACCTGTGTGTTAACATTGTTGCGGTTTCTACAAAGTCCCTCCCCCTGGCTCTCTCCTCTGATCTTCCGGCGAAGCGATCGCCATTTTTTTTTTCTCCGAGCGAGCGGGGATAAACGCACCAGCGAGCCTCTTTCTGTTTAGAGGCTTCCCCGGCTTCAGTCCCTCCCCAGAGTCACTAAGCACAAAGAAAAGAAAAGCCCGTTTGCTGATGTATTTTCCCTTTATTTTTTACACATTCATTCAGCCGAAAATCGGGCCCGTGAGAGGGTGGGGATTTTTTTTTTTTCACTCGGAGGGAGCGTGGCAACGATCAAACGACAGCTCAAACACACCAGGCAGCTGGATGGGTCTCTCCGTTGCAACGAATCAACACAGATTCGTTGCAATGGGTCTGTTTTTTTTTTTTTTTTAACTTTCTTAAAGGGAAAGGGGCTGTTTGGGAGCATGCTAACGGCTGCCCATTGGCTGCTTGATGGCCAGGGGCGGGACAAGCTTGGCAATAGCGCTTCCTTTCTAGCGATTTTTGCCGAGACCGGAAGCCTGTGGGAAACGCTACAAAACGCAACTGGATTCCACTACAATGGCAGGTATGCATAACGACGAATTCCACTATTTTAAATGGCGATTTTTCATTCAACAACCAATTTGCTACAAAGATCCCGGTGCGGAAAGATTCTGGGTCTGCTCTCCGGGCAATGAGTTCAGTCAGTTGGACTTCCCTGGAGGTCGGCACCGAGCAGAAAGTGATTCCAGCAGCTTGCCCTCCTCGGAAGGCAGGACTCCATGGCGTGCAGGGATCCCAAGAGACAGTCGCTTGCTAACGCAGCATGTCTAGTGTTGCAATTAGGGTCGGGCGCTTAGGCACCCGAAGCAGCCAGTCTCTCCTGGTGCAGTGAGCGCTGCGCCGTGGGGGAGGGGCGGGAGGCGCAGGCATCAGCGTGCCAGTGTGTGCGCTCACTGGCTTGCAATGAGCTTTCTTGCTAGTTAAGATGTGAGACTGAAACTGAACAGGTTAAGACTTGTATGATTAAATGGATGCAGATATTGGATTTAATGTCACCCAGGAAACATGGGAACATATATGGGTTAAAGTGCCTGTTAAAAAATAGCCAGATATTAAAAGAAAACTGGTATAAGATGTTTTACAGATGGTATGTAATGCCTAAAGTAATTGCTAAGATGTCTTGTTGTTGTTAGGTGCGAAGTCGTGTCCGACCCATCGCGACCCCATGGACAATGATCCTCCAGGCCTTCCTGTCCTCTATCATTCCCCGGAGTCCATTTAGGTTTGCACCTACTGCTTCAGTGACTCCATCCAGCCACCTCATTCTCTGTCGTCCCCTTCTTCTTTGGCCCTCGATCGCTCCCAGCATTAGGCTCTTCTCCAGAGAGTCCTTCCTTCTCATGAGGTGAACAAAGTATTTGATATTCATCTTCAGGATCTGGCCTTCTAAGGAGCAGTCTGGGCGGATCTCCTCTAGAACTGACCGGTTTGTTCGCCTGGCAGTCCAAGGGACTCGCAAGAGTCTTCTCCAGCACCAGAATACAGAAGCCTCAATGCTCTGATGCTCAGCCTTCCTTGTGGTCCAACTTTCACAGCCATACATTGCAACTGGGAAGACCATAGCTTTGACTAGATGCACTTCTGTTGGCAGGGTGATGTGTCTGCTTTTTAGGATGCTGACTAGATTTGCCATAGCTTTCCTCCACAGGAGCAAGCGTCTTTTAATTTCTTTGCTGCAGTCTCCATCTGCAGTGATCTTGGAGCCCAGGAAAACAAAATCTGTCACTATCTCCATTTCTTCCCCATCTATTTGCCAGGAATTGAGAGGGCCGGATGCCATGATCTTTGTTTTCTTGATGTTGAGTTTAAAGCCAACTTTTGCACTCTCCTCCTTCACCCGCATCAACAGGCTCTTTAGTTCCTCTTTACTTTCTGCCATTAGAGTGGTACCATCTGCATATCTGAGGTCGTTGATATTTCTCCCTGCAATCTTGATCCCAATTTGTGACTCCTCTAATCCCGCTTTTCTCATTATGTGCTCCGCATACAAGTTAAATAGGCAAGGCGACAGTATACAGCCTTGCCGAACTCCTTTCTCAATTTTGAACCAATCAGTGATTCCATGTTTGGTTCTCACTGTTGCTTCTTGACCTGCATATAGGTTTCTCACGAGACAGGTAAGATGCTCTGGTATTCCCATCTCTTTAAGAACTTGCCACAGTTTGTTGTGCTCAATCAAAGGCTTTAGCATAGTCAATGAAGCAGAAGTAGATGTTCTTCTGGAACTCCCTAGCTTTCTCCATGATCCAGCGTATGCTGGCAATTTGATCTCTAGTTCTTCTGCCTCTTCAAAATCCTGCTTGTACTTCTGGAAGTTCTCAGTCCACATATTGCTGGAGCCTAGCTTGTAGGATTTTGAGCATAACTTTGCTAGCATGAGAAATGAGTGCAATGGTGCGGTAGTTTGAACATTCTTTGGCGTTGCCCTTCTTTGGGATTGGAATGTAAACTGACCTTTTCCAATCCTGTGGCCACTGTTGAGTTTTCCAAATTTGCTGGCATATTGAGTGTAGCACTTTTACTGCATCATCTTTTACGATTTTGAATACTGGTCCCTCTTAGTGCTCTAATATTTAAATGCTCTCATGTGATGTAATAATGGAGACTATAAGGGGGTCAAAAATATGGATGAAGAAGCTCCCACGCTTATAAAATGTGTCCAAATATATCTCCTGGAGCCCCCCAATTAAAATGTTAATTCTTATTCTTCTAAGTGCAACTCACTTTTTAAAAAGTCAGTAAAAACCAACAGCACCTCAGAAGCCCGGGGCCAACTTTCAGAGCCTTCATGATCCACTTTTCCTTGGGACTCACAGGATGGGAAGTGTTGCCCTGTGGTAAACTATACAGTAGGCCTTCTCAGTTTGGTGTCCTGGGTGCCATGCACCCAGGGTACCATTCCTGGCACCCATGAAGTGTTTTCAGAAACTGAGGCATTGGGGATTTGATTGGCTGTACAGAAAGTTTGGCAGTACAGAAAGGCACAAAAAATTCGCTGTGTGACTTTAAGTGAGCTGCGGCAGCCATTTTGTGACAGGCTCCACTTCCTGTCGCAGCCATTTTGTGGCTGCATCCACCACTCTGGTTCAGAATTCCACAGATGCCAACAGGCTCAAAAAAATTGGGGAATGCCAGTTTGGGGGAGAAATGGGGGAGGAATCAGAATACATATTGACACCACTGCTGTGTGAAGACCTGAAGTAGGGCTGCCAATTCTGATTAGCATAATTCCTGAAGATTTGGCGGTGAAACCTGGGGAGGTGCCATAATACTATAGAGCCTGCCTTTCATAGAGCCATTTTCTCCAAGGGAATGGATCTCTGTTGCTTGGAAATCAGTTGTAATTCCAGTTCTTGAGATCCCACCTGGAGGCGGACATCACTGCCTTGCACAACTCTCTAGGAATTGCAACAAACCCTATGATTTACACCAGGTCTGCGGCCCGCGTGCGCGGCATCTCTGCGCATGTGCGTTTGCACGCAGCTGCTGCGCATGAGCGACGCCCGGGTTGCCGTGTCGCCGGCTCTCCCCCATCCCTAGAGGCAGTCCTAAACTGCAAAAAGGTTGGGGACCGCTGCTTTACACTTTACAGACTGGGGAAATTCCTAGAGCATTACTGAACACAGTGACATCACTTCCATGTCTTCACCTGGAAATGACTTCACTGCGCCACCCAACATTCCATTCTGGCCGCCCTTTGCCCAAGGATGACAGGCACAAGACTGGCAGGTCTAGTCTACCAACTTCCTTTAGACCAGGGGTAGTCAAACTGCGGCCCTCCAGATGTCCATGGACCACAATTCACAGAAGCCCCTGCCAGCATTCGCTGGCAGTGGCTTCTGGGAATTGTGGTCCATGGACATCTGGAGGGCCGCAGTTTGACTATCCCTGCTTTAGACCTTCAGGGTGGATTTTTCTTCTCATCACAGAAAAATCTGAGGAGGCTTTCAGAGATTTATTTGTTTTGTTCAGCTTGACTGGAACATTTACTGGAAAGTAACCAGACATACCAGCACTCCTATTTGGGCTTCAAGAGTCAGCTTGACATACAGAACTGACCTTTCTAACAGGAAACACTTATTGCTGCTTACAAGGAAAAATGTTCTGCCACGTGTACATTTTGTAGACTAAACAGAACCTCTAATGCAGGGGTACCAAACTGGGGGTCCCTGGGAGGTTTGAAGGGAGCATGGTTTGGGGGAGTGGACCCCCTGCCAGTGGACCCTTCCCCCTCCATTGATCACTCTCTGCAGGGTAACCATGCTGGGATGGGCAGTGGCTGTGGAAGCACTGTGGACGGCACGTCATCATGGCCTGCCAAAACCCAACTGCGTCTCACTTTCCCTTCCTCAGTCGGTGCCATGATAGCATCACATTTGGCCTCCGTGGCCATAGCCTAGCACAGGATCTCTCTGCCCAGCTGACCAGTGAGAAATAATGGTTGGCTCCCAAGTCAGAACAGGTGGGCCCTTGATCCAGTCCCCCAAGGGTTGATGCTGTGTGGACACGGTGACTCCCATTGGGCCTTGCATGGGGTGAGGACACACAGTACGAGGTGCCAGCCTGCCCTACCACCCATCCTTCTGCCCACCCCGCCAATCCCCTGTGCTACCAGAAGGGAGGAAACAGCCACCTGCCAGAGGCTCTGTGGGTTTGGGACCTGGGGGCCAAGCACTCTGAGGAAAGGCTGAGGGGCTTGGGAATGTTCAGCCTGGAAAAGAGGAGACTGAGGGGGGACAGGATGGCTCTCTTGAAGTATCTGAAAGGTCGTCCCTTGGCGGAAGGCAGGGAGCAGTTCCTGTTGGCAGCAGAGGTGAGGAACCACAGCAATGGCTTTAAACTATGTGTAGAATGGGAACAGCGAGATATCAGGGGGAAATTTTCACAGTCATAGTTCAGCAGTGGAATAGGCTGCCTCAGGAGGTGGGGAGCTCCCCCTCACTGACAGACTTCATGGAGCAGCTGGACAGATACTTCTCATGGGTGTTTCAGGTTGATCCTGCATTGAGTGGATGGTTTGTACGGCCCCTTCCAACTCTATGGCTCTGTGACCATGATTCTATATGGTAGAGTTCCTATACAGCCAGAAACAAATCTGCTCCCTTGCCCTAAATAAAACACCTCACTACACCCTTCATCTGTATTTCACCCTTCAAAATGGGTTTCATTTTTCTCCTTTTTTCCCTTTTCTCACTCACAACCTCTCTGCAATGTGAGGATGAGAAAATGGAATGATCAGATTTTGGAGATGTGTGCAACTCACAAATTTTGTAATGATAACCGCTATCTTGATGGCAAGCAATGGCGGAAAGAACCACCAAGTCACCGTCCACTCATGGTGACCCCGTAAGGCAGGGGTGGCCCAGCTGTGGCACTCCAGATGTCCATGGACTACCGTTCCCATGAACCCCTGCTAACACTGGCAAGATTTCATGGGAATGGTAGTCCATGGCATCTGGAGTGCCACAGCTGGGCCACCCTTGCTGTAAGGACGAGGTGGTGTGCCGGTGCCTGCCTCTGCTTAGTGACCCTGATATTCTTTGGTGGCCTCCCATCTAAGAACTGACCAGGACAGATCCCACTTAGCTTCCCAAAGCCGACGAGATCATGCTAGCCTGAGCCATCTGGGTCAGAACAGAACACCATATTATAGAACTGTCCATGATCATGGTCAATGATGTAACCAGATCCTTGTGGCTCAGTTTCATCCTGCCCTTTCCTCTAAAGAGCTCAGGGAAGAATCATAGAATCATAGAGTTGGAAGGGGCCATAAAGGCCATCTAGTCCAACCCCCTGCTCAACGCAGGATCAGCCCTAAGAAGAACCAGATCTCCCCACCTCCGTTTTACCCTCACAGCTGTTGGAATATGTAAGATTCAGCAGCAGCACAGAGGGGCCTTGGAGGAGATGTGAAGTTATCATATTAGGCCAGGAACTTCCTGGTATTTTTCCTCCTGTGCCCTGCTTGGCTCAGTTGGCAACTTCCTGCTCCTTTGAGCTCACTTCCTCCCTATGGCCTCCAAAAGAACAACTGTTAAACTGGACTGTCTCTCTCCTCTCTTCATTACAAAGGAATTTCTCAATAAAACTATTTATTCTTTAAGCAGCTAATGCTAAACTCCTCCTTTGCATATTTAAAGCCCAACAGCAACCACAAAGTAGATCTAAGATGAGAGAAGGTGACTGTTCCAGGGGACCGCTTATCACCCTATGACACCCGCATGGCTTTACGCTCTGCGGATGAGAATTTATTGGTCGTTCTGAGCCCTAGAGAGGCATGCCTGGCCTCGACCAGGGCCAGGGCCTTTTCAGTCCTGGCCCCGACCTGGTGGAATGAGCTCCCCGTTGAGCTGCGGGCCCTGCGGAAGCTTTCTGCTTTCTGCAGGGCCTGCAAAACGGAGCTCTTCCGCCAGGTCTATGGGTGGGGCCGGGTTAGTGCAGGAAGAACAATTGCCCCCCCCCCCCCGTTGCCAACAACAAAAACCATTCTGACTTGTCTCTCTTCCCTCTTCCATCTCGTAGATGAGTAGGGGAGGTTGAGGGTTCCGCCATCCTTGCTTGGCTGTTTTGATGGCTGTTGTTATGGGTGTGTGACAGTCCATTTTAATGGGTTTTTTTTAATGGGTTTTAATGAGTTTTTAGTTGGACTTTTGTAAACCGCCATGAGCTTCTGGGAGCGGTGGTCAATCAATCAATCAATCAATCAATCTGAACCCAGGCCTCCCCCCTCCCACCCCCTGGCCTCGTGCTAATCGCTATACACAGTATGCTTTTTCACCCATACACCAAGAACAGGACACTCTCACATGGCTGATTCCCCCTTCAGAAGAGCATGCCCCCAGGCTGGAACTGGTCTTCAGGTCCAAGAACTTTATTGGGTCCCTCATAAATAGTCAACAACACAAACACAGTCGGTACAAATAATAACTTAGCAATAAATAAAGAGAGCAGGATAAAAAACATCTGAAATAATTCACGTGTGAGGTTCTCCACAGGCGTGTGGATGGACGGACGAGGCATGCTCCCACCCTGCAGGCCCTCTTCCGAAATGCATGTCGAAAGGGCCAGAGAACAGCACTAATTGACCGTGTAGCGATGCGGTCCTTTCACAGCATATAAAGTGCTCGTAACTCAAGCCTGGAGGGGAGGAAAGCAATAAGGGGGCACTGTCCCACCCACCGGCCTCTTCCCTCAAAATAACCGTCGTGCCCAGAAGACTGGAGAAAGTTCTTTTTTTTTTTTGCATTGGATGTCTTGGAAGAGCCCCGCCAGATTTGGTTCCGGGAAAGCATTATGGCCCTGTGGCTGCACATTGCCAGCAATGCAATCCCTGATTGGCCCTGGAAGAAATAAATCCAGTTTTAATCCGAATGGCTTTGAAGGAGCTGCCGGCCAGCTAGCGAGCAGCTCTTGGCCAGCGGCAGGAAAGGCAACATGCACGAGCAGCCTTTCCTCCAGGGCTGGCCAAACTTTGGATCACCAGCTGTCCATGGACTACTATTCCCTTGCAATCCTGCTATGCTGGCAGGGGCTCATGGGAATTGTAGTCCATGGACATTCGGCAAGCCACAGCTTGGCCACCCCAGTAAAGCACAGCAATCCAGTCCAGGAGCATCTGAGAGGCCAACAGGAATTTAAGGGGATGAACTTTCAGGAGAGCTCCCGCCCTGAAAACCTTGTTGGTCACTCAGGAGCTCCTAGACCCCAATCGAGCTGCTCTTTTGCAGACAACACAGCTCCCCCACCCCGACACCAATCAGGCCACCCCCCCATCACACAGCCCAAGGCATGACCTCCCTCAAAGAAACAAAGAACCTTTGTGACCCACTGTCCCAGCCTTGAGCAGACGAGAGGTGCCTTCGTGAACATCCTCCTCGTCCTCACGCACAGTGGCACCGTGTGACGATCATGTCCTGGAACAACTGGGTGGCCAGCTTCCCTTCACTGTCATAATACATAATCACCATTGGCTCGTAGGCAGCTGGGACGCAGCATGGGGCTGGGGTCTCCCCTGAGAGGCTGTGGAGCCGGTACTTGATCTGGGCATGGATGCTGGCCGGCTTGTAGTTTTGGGGGCAGGAGCCTTCACAGAACTTCATTGAGTAGCTGCTGGGGGCCACCACCCAGTCAGACCACCCAATGTCCTCGAAAGAGACCTTCAGGGACCTCAGGCAACACTTCCTATCACCTTTGCCACACTCCTCATCCAGTTGCCGTGGCTTTCTCACCCGCCCACGCTCCTGGTTCGTCAACTGCAACGGCAGCACCTCCACGCCTTCCATAGTCGTGGTGGTGGCCAGCAAGGAGGTCACGTCAGCCATGAACTCGAGGCCCAGGAGAAGTCTTTGCTCAGGGCTTGCCAGCCAGTATCTCACTGGATCACTGAGATCAAGAGTCAGGGAAGTTCTTGAGAGGACATAGGAGGCCAGAAATCTGGGGGCCAGACTCTCCCCATCCATCAATTTGTAGATGTTGACCTGTGTGGCCCAGGTGGAGTTGAATCTGGAGATGTCAGGCCAGTCAAGGGCCTCCTTGAAGAGTTGCAGCTCTGCCCTGAGGACAAGGAGGTTCTGATGGAGTGACGCTGTTCTGGGGAGCTCCAAACTGTAGAAGTGCCTTTGAAGCTCACCTGAGGCCTCCAAACGTCCAGGTAGACCTTCAGCCACATGTTTCACTTAAGAGAGAAAGGGAGGGAGGGAAGGGGCAGAGATGAAGTTGGGGCTTATTCCACAAGGCAGTCCTAGAATCATAGAATCATAGAATAACAGAGTTGGAAGGGCCCTCATGGGTCCTTATGTAACCCAGCCCCACCTCCCCTGTGCCAAACTGCTCTCACACACCAAAAGAACATAAACTAAGTGAATGCCCTGCAGTGGAGCAGATTGGCATCATATTGGTTGTCCCTGGCCTGTGAGGGATGTAGGGCTGTGAGAGGTCTGAGAGAACTGGGAATGGGCCCAGCAGGCCTCAGGTGTCTCAAAGCAATTTCCAATCGTCTTCCCTTCCTCTCCCCATAGTAGACTTCCCATGAGGGAGGTGGGGTAGAGAGCGTCACATGGAAGCTGGCAACCCTATGAGGAAGTCTCTCTGTGCCCAACAGTCTTGACCTTAGTAAGGTTTTTAATACTGGTTTCCTATTTGCAAGGCCAAGGTTGGAAAAAGTCACTTCAGTTCCCATGTCTCTCCAGCCATTTACTTGTTCATTATTTAGTTTCAGGCTGTAAATATTTATTTAGATCTTCATGCACTTTCCAGACTCACAGGACTGATGCTGGTCTGTCTGCACCCCAGAATCCAAACAGTTGCTGGTAAGGGCTGGCCATAGCCCATAGCCTAGGAGGGATACATCTGCACCACTCCCTCCAAACTGCAGACAAAAATGGCTTCTTTGAAGGCTGGACTCTGAGGCTTTATACGATTTTGAAGTCCCACCTCCAAACCTCCAGGAATATTTCCAACTCAGAGGGAGCCAACCTCCAGGTGCGGCCAGGAGAGCTCCTAGAATTACAGCTCATCTTCAGAGTATAAAGATCAGCTCCACAGGCAGAAAGGGATAATTTGGACAGGGTTGTGGTAGAGAAGAAACATTTAAGGCCTCCCGCACAGGTTGTTGTTGAACTGAAGGACTTGAGGCCTACTGCACAGGGTTGTTGTGCAGATGAAACAGGAGACAAAAGAACCCCCGCAACAGCATCCAGTTTCATCTGCAGAATAACGCTGTGCAGTGGCTTCAAATCTGCAGAGAGTTGCAAAGAAGAAATACACATGGCTTGGCTGTGTCTAACCCCTGGCCAGAATAGTATTTTAAGTGTAAAGGGGCTTTTCTGTGGCCTCCCTGTCAGCCAACTGTTTGGCAGAAGGGGAAAGTTCCTCCCCCCTCAAAAGGAAGGCTGACACCCATGCCCTCAGACTCCCCTGCATTGCTCTTGGAAACGCCTCCCTCCCCTCAGTCAGGGGAGCAGGCCTGAAGGGAGGGGGGAAGGAGAGCACTCACTTGCCTCCTGCCAGCTCTGTCAGGGTTCTGAGGCAATTTACAGTTGGCCATGACAGTTAGGACAGCCTTGGGGTGAAAAGGGCTGGCACAGCCTGTCTAAGCCTCTGTTCTCACCCCCCTTGGCAGCCCTACTGACCTCCTCTCCCTGTGGTGGTCAGGGGCAGACTGGCAGCCATTTCTCCAGATTGCCCCTGGGTGGGCTGGATGGGTGGGCCCTGTCAGAACTTTGGCTTCACGCCTCCCGACTGGCTGGAACTAAGCGCCTTCCGATTGGGCCCTCACCCGGTCCGTCCCCGCCCACTCTCCTCCCACTTAGGCCTTAGCCTTTTATTTTTATACAGTGACAGCTGTATAAAAATAATTAAAATATTATACCCTCTACTTTTCTCTGTGGTTCAAGGTGGCTTACAAATCATAGCTCAAAGCATTCAGATTTAAAACCAACAAGGTAAATAAACTCCAATGCCCCCCTCCCTCCTTTCCTCTTAAGCGATTTGTTGAAAGGAAGTTAAAAGGAGAATTAACAGTCAAATACCTTCTGGATGCTTGGAAACTATTTAAATCTATAGGAACTGAAGCTCAGAGAGGTCTAGGGAGGGGGATTCTGGAGGATGCAGGCGTGGTTAAGAAGCAGAGTCAAGGAAGCAGTAACCGGGAAGGAGCTTTCTTGAAAAAGTGAAGTTTTGTCCAAATATAGAGTAACTAGAGGCAAAGCCCATTGTATGTGGGAATATAATGGGCGCTAGCCTTTTCCTGGAGGGGAATGCTTTACTAAGAGAATTGCTTACCCTGGGATGCTTGAGTAAGCGAATTGATCGGCTAGGCAGACGAAACCTCCAGCGACTCATCAGCTAAGGCAGTGGTCCCCAACCTTTATTAGGCTGGGGACCGGCAGGGCATCGGGCCACGCCCACGCTTCTGGCCACGCTTGCGGGCCGCGCCCGGAAGCCGCGCCCGCGGATCGGGCCGCGCCCGGAAGTCACCCCCGCGGATCGGGCCGCGCGGACGCGGCGAGAGGCGCTTCGCGGCGTCAGGCTGCCGGACAGGGAGCCCCCGGCAGCCGCGCTCCGCGCGACTGCCGGGCGCTCCCTCAGGCGGTGGCCTGACACGGTGAGAGGCGCTTTGCGCCTCTCGCCGCGTCAGGCTGGGAGCAACTGCGAGCGGTTTACAGATTATTTAGTCCGTGGCGCCCGCGGCGCCACGGGCGGTTTACAGATGTGGAAACTCTGGCAAAACAAAGGCAAGGGGGCAATATGGTGAGTGAAACAGGGACTGGAGGGCAAGCAGACTGTTGGAGACATTGAGGCCAAGATTTATGAATTCCAGGGGGAGGGCCAGGATGTGACGTGGCCTCATAGCCTGGCAGTTTGTTCTCAATTGGGGCAACTGGTGATCAACTGGATGATACAGTGAATGGGTCAGGTCAGAAGCAGTACCAGGGGTGGGATGAGGCCAGCTTCGGGTTAGGGCAGGGGTGGCCAAATCGTGGCTCTCCTGATATCCCTGGACTACAATTCCCATGAGTCCCTGACAGCACTGAATTGTAATTGAAGCCCATGAACATCTGGAGAGCCATGGTTTGGCTAGGGATTATTAGAAGAGCAACCAAAAAGCAAACAGCCAGATGCTCGGGTCCAAACTGAATTATTCCGTTATTTTGGGGTTGTGAGCAACCTTAGGCAGCAACGGCTCCTAAACACTTCAGGTGGCTCTCCATGTTGGTCTGAGATACTGTGGTGCAGGTTTAAACAAAGATAAATGCGGAATTGGACCACTTGTAGAAAAGAACACCCGTATAATCCAAGAATTGGAGGAAAGGTCAAGGAGTTCGTGTCGTTTTGATCTTCAAAGGAGATGAGTCAGTAGCAGAGCAATGCAATTATGCCCAGGGTGGAAAGGGAGCACTTTCTCTCCCATAAGTAAACTGGCATAGGGTTATCCTGTGAGATTGATGGGCAGTCGATATAGGGCAGACACTAAAGAAAGTGCTTCTTCATACTGTGTGGACCTCTCCACCACTGGATGTAGTACAGAGGGCTGTAAAAGGGAATCCGTCCAACCCATGATCTAGCCAGGGCCCGTAGGGGACAAGGTCTCCAAGAGCAGGTCAGGAGGCATTGGTCCAGAACTCTCCTGCTTCAGGCGACTTGCAGAGCTGAGGGGGCTCAGTCAGTTTCCAGACTGATATTGTTTGTTCAGCAAGGGCCAGTCCTGCATTTTTAGGTGCCTCAAGCAGGGGTAGTCAACCTGTGGTCCTCCAGATGTCCATGGACTACAATTCCCATGAGCCCCTGCCAGCGCTTGCTGGCAGGGGCTCATGGGGATTGCAGTCCATGGACATCTGGAGGACCACAGGTTGACTACACCTGGCCTAAAGCCACTGCTTGGCGGAAAGGAAAGGGAGGAGCAAAGATTTATAGGAATAAAGGGCTAAATGGAACGTCCATGTTCAGTCATAGTCTACCTCTGGGTGCCAGTTGTGGGGGCGAGGCAACGGCCAAGGAAGGCTCTGGCCCTTCTCATCAGCTTTCGGGGGTTATCCGATTGGTCACAGAGGGATACAGGATGCTGGACTATTGGTCTGACCCAATAGAGATGCTCTTCTCAGCTGGGACAGCCCAAACCAAGAAGTCAGCATGAGAAATGGTAGGAAGAATTTCCGAATCCCAACAAGATCCCAAATGGATCCTGATGCTTCGACTATTCCGTGCCACGAAGAGTGAGTCAGCATTCCCAAAGAGGTAGCTCTTATGGGGGCAGAATGGCTGATAAAGCAGCCAAGTTTGTGGTGTCCTATCATGCCCCCTTCACAAAGCCCACAAGGAGATGCTCCCCCACCCCGCAGCCATCAGCAGGAGATGGGGGTTAGAGTTAGCTCCTCCTTTTCTCTCCCCAGGGACTCATAGTACCCCCCCCCGCCCCATTGCTCCCTGCCCTGCTTGGTCCAAGCCACCCAGTGAGCAGGCGGAGCGGACTGAGCATTCGAACCCGGGTGTCCCAGACCGTAACCTGGCACCTCAAGCGAAAAAGCCCGGATAAACTGCAGGCAGGAGGCCACCTCACCATAGCGATCACTTACATTTTGGCCTTAGGAGATGAACGCTTGTTTCCGGCTCCACAGCAGTCCGGTTTGCTCTGAGCTGAGCCAGCATCTCCCGGTAGACTTGATGCTCCTTCTGGAGCCCGTCCGGACCCAGAGGCCGCCGCACCACCGGGGGCCTCTTCAGGCCGATCCGATCCAAGATGCTTTGCTTGACGGCCTCCAGTTGCCTTTGAGATGCGTGGCGCCCCGATGGGCGGGGATCTACCCCAGAGAGCAGGACCAGCCCCACCACCAGGCCCGGGAGAAGCCGTGGTCTGGGCATCGTGCCTGGGAAGGCTCACCAGGGTGTGTGTCTGGCAAAGCCCCTGCCGGCTGCAGGGTGGATGAGCAGAGCGGACCACAGCGTGGCTTTATACCCGAGCTGAACCTTGTCTGGCGAAGCACACCCTGGTTTGCGTCACCGGGTGAAGGAGTAAACACAGAGACAGGCGCAATGCTGGGACAATGGACTCTAGGGCAGCAATCGGGGCGGGGAAGGCAAAGCCACCCCACCCCACCCCACCAAGGAGAATTTTGACAGATTCCAAGTCCTGGCTATATACGGTGTTTTTTTTTATAGCTATGGAGACAGGCCAGAAAAACAAGTCAAAGACAATTTCTGAAGAGCACCGTTTGGCCCGGGGGCCACAAGCAGATTAGCAACAGGTGTGTGTGTGGGGGGGGGCAGCAGCACCGGTTCTTCAAAGGAGCCTATTTCCTGCCTCCGCAGGCATCCCATTCAGGCAGCCTTTGGAGACAAGATCAGCTGCAGGAAGTGGAACCTTCATGTACAGCGGCAGTCTACCTCCCAAGAGCCATTCTGGCTGGACACAAATTACCTTTCTGGCTTGCCTGCTGGCTTCCCTCAGGACCTTTCATCCAATCCAGCAAGGAGATATATCTTCTGCCATCAGAGGATGCAACCAACGGGATTCCTCTTGGCTCCACTTCCCAGAGCTGTTCCGGCAGGCAGGGGGCAGGCCTGTTCCCGCAGTCGCCGCTTTCCCACTCCTAACCAGATAAACAGGATCCATCCCACTGTCTTTTCACTTGGTTCCAAAAGCCAGGAGTGATCTGAAGCCACACCCCACTGAGAGCTCCCAGAGGGGTTCAGCCCCTTTCCTTTTCCCACGTTTCATTTCTGTCTTCACACGGGGGGGGGAAGGGTCTCTCTCTCCCCACTGTGAAATGCTGACTCCTTCAATGGCACCGGATTGTTAACCACATGGGCCCTGCAAACACGCGGTGAGCCGACTGGACTCCGCCCAACCCTGCAGTTCATCTTCCTTATGTGGACTCACATCTGCCTTTTCATGCCTCTCCTCTCAGCTGGTGTCCTGGCTGATTTTATGTTGGGTTCAGGTTATGCCATTTTAACACAATTCATAGTATCATAGAATCAGAGTTGGAAGGGCTCTCCATGGTCATCTAGCCTAACCCCCTGCTGAATGGCTGCAAATCCTGTAGGTTTAGCAGGAAGCAAATAACGGTCACAGAAGTGGGATCCAAAGAACATTTTTATTTGGAGACCAAAGCAACAGTAAAATAGGGGCTGATTTGTCATTCTCCTAGCAGGCCAAACTTGCAGTGACCGGCAATTTTTTTCCATGCAGAAAACTTTTATTTTGGGGGGGGGGGGGTTCTTCTCACTTATGCTCCAATACACACCACACACATGGGCTTTCCTTTTAGGATATTAACATTTGTGTCCCCACATTTTGTTTTCCTTTCTGTGTCAGCTAGGGCTTATTGGCTTGTGCCTATGCTGAAGTGAATATTAGCACACCTTCAAGAGTCAACCAGAATAGGATCCTAGGCTGTTATTTATACAGAAGCTGGCAATTCCAGGTGTAACTAATTGATGCTAGCCTCCCATTGTCAACTTTGAAAATGAACCCCATACTGTGATGAACATCAGCCGATTATGCAATATTATTAGTGATTTGCAATATTGAAGGTATGTTTTGCATTGTTGCTTAGAAATGTTTTGTGATAAGGCTTTTTGAGAGACGATGCTTAAATCTGAATTTATGTATTCATTTATCTACTCATTTGTATTGTAGAGCAACCCCTGACAAAGACAGGCAGAAAGCGAGTAACTTAACCCAGGATCCCGTGCTGGTTGACGCTTGGTGTGCTAATATTAAACATACAAGTGGATATTACTGCCCGACATAGCCTTGGCGAATCCTGTTGGTGCTTCTCTGATTTCAAATTGAGGAATCCACGGTTCTTGTATTTGATATGTTGAAATGAATGCCTGGGAAATGGCAAAGGGAACCCAAAGCTGTGGGCGGACCAGTGGGGGTGGGGGGGAGGTCACACCCGCACAGGAGCCCCCAGTGGTCTTGTCTGAGTCAGATGGTAACGCCCTCAGCTGTGCCAACTCACTGCCACTGCCAGGGCCTTTCCCAACATCAGCACCCTGAGGATATTTTCAGATGGGAGTTGCCAGGTGCTGAGACTGTGCTTTGGAGTATGCAAACTAGGTGCTGCCCCTCTGAGCTGTGAGTCCCCCCGCCTGTACCCAGAGATTGGCTGGAGTGCTCACTGGCCCATTGGATGCCCTCTTTGTCCCCAGCAAACTTGTGCATCTGCCTGAGACTGAATCAGGCTTTGTTGTTGTTGTTGTTGTTAGGTACGAAGTCGTGTCTGACCCATTGCGACCCCATGGACAATGATCCTCCAGGCCATCCTGTCCTCTTCCATTCCCCGGAGTCCATTTAAGTTTGCACCGACTGATTCAGTGACTCCATCCAGCCACCTCATTCTCTGTCGTCCCCTTCTTCTTTTGCCCTCGACCACTCCCAGCATTAGGCTCTTCTCCAGGGAGTCCTTCCTTCTCATGAGGTGGCCAAAGTATTAATCTTCAGGATCTGGCCTTCTAAGGAGCAGTCCGGGCTGATCTCCTCTAGGACTGACCGGTTTGTTCGCCTTGCAGTCCAAGGGACTCGCAAGAGTCTTTTCTAGCACCAGAGTTCAAAAGCCTCAATTCTTTGACACTCGGCCTTCCTTATGGTCCAACTTTTGAAGCCATACATTGCAACTGGGAATACCATAGCCTTGACTAAACGCACTTTTGTTGGCAGGGTGATGTCTCTGCTTTTTAGGATGCTGTCTAGATTTGCCATAGCTTTCCTCCCCAGGAGCAAGCGTCTTTTAATTTCTTTGCTGCAGTCCCCATCTGCAGTGATCTTGGAGCCCAGGAAAAGAAAATCTGTCACTACCTCCTTTTCTTCCCCATCTATTTGCCAGGAATTGAGAGGGCCGGATGCCATGATCTTAGTTTTCTTGATGTTGAGTTTCAAGCCAACTTTTGCACTCTCCGCCTTCACCCGCATCAACAGGCTCTTTAGTTCCTTTTCACTTTCTGCCATTAGTGTGGTATCATCTGCATATCTGAGGTTGTTGATATTTCTCCCTGCAATCTTGATTCTAATTTGTGACTCATCTAACCCTGCCTTTCTCATGATGTGCTCCGCATAGAAATTAAACAGGCAAGGCAACAGTATACAGCCTTGCCGAACTCCTTTCTCAATTTTGAACAGATCAGTGATTCTATGCCCAGTTCTCGCTGTTGCTTCTTGACCTGTATATAGGTTTCTCAAGAGACAGGTAAGATGCACTGGTAATCCCATCTCTTTAAGAACTTGCCACAATTTGTTGTGCTCCACACAATAAAAGGCTTTAGCATAGTCAATAAAGCAGAAGTAGATGTTCTTCTGGAACTCCCTAGCTTTCTCCATGATCCAGCATATGTTGGCAATTTGATCTCTAGTTCCTCTGCCTCTTCGAAATCCTGCCTGTACTTCTGGAAGTTCTCGGTCCACATATTGCTGGAGCCTAGCTTGTAGGATTTTGAGCATAACTTTGCTAGCATGAGAAATGAGTGCAATGGTGCGGTAGTTTGAACATTCTTTGGCATTACCCTTCTTTGGGATTGGAATGTGAACTGACCTTTTCCAATCCTGTGGCCATTGTTGAGTTTTCCAAATTTGCTGGCATTTTGAGTGAAGCACTTTTACTGCATCATCTTTTAAGATTTTGAATAGTTCATTTGGAATGCTGTCACCACCAGCAGTTTTATTGTTTATTATCAGGCTTTCAGTTCACCAAAGTCAACATCATCTCCACAAACGGGCAGCAGCCTTCACAGCACCTCCTGCCTGCCCGCCTGGTCCTCTGCCTTCGAGATGCCGGGGGCTGAGTCTGGGACCTTCTGCAAGCCAAGCAGAGGCTCGACCATGGGGCCAGGGGCCTTCCCAGTTATCCTTGGTGGTGCTGAATCTGTAGAACACTCTCCAGGGAAGTTGCCCGACTCACAGTGGGTGAGCAGCAAAAGGTGTTTTTATTTTCCTCCTCAGGGACTTTTGGGATGCAGTTCCCTTCTTTGGTTCCTGTTGTTGGTCACCTCCTTGCCCCCAGGTTCTTGAGGCAGCATTTCTCTTTCTGCTTAAGGTCTTTGGGTTCCTCGAAGAACACATTGTTTGCTGAAGGACCACGGGCTGCCTTGGGAAGAGCAGAATATAAAAATCCTTTTGGACACAAAAGCTCCATTTTGCCCCATAGAAAAAACATCCAAGGGCAGAGGGCTGAGTTTTCTGGCAGCTACCCATGCTGGTTGGACTCCCCCACCCTCCATCAGCCCTGGGCTACCTGGAAACACTAGAGCAGGGGTAGTCAAACTGCGGCCCTCCAGATGTCCATGGACTACAATTCCCAGGAGCCCCCTGCCAGCGAATGCTGGCAGGGGCTCGTGGGAATTGTAGTCCATGGACATCTGGAGGGCCGCAGTTTGACTACCCCTGCACTAGAGGCTTCTTCCAAAGCTGGCTAAGAGAGTGCCTGAAAAGGGGAGTCATCCAGAAACAGGTCGGGAGGCTAAATCGAGGGCAAGGAAACCCAGCAAGATATCCGGCCAAAACGTTTCCGTGCCAGTTTGCATCACAAGCCCTTGACTCGGCTCCAGCTCGGTCAGTTGGGAAGGCTCCAGACCGGCCTGCTTGAAAACATTCAGCCTTCCGGAGCCTCCGCAAATTTACAAGCCAAGCGTTGTCGTAAAACACACCACGCAGCAGGACAGGATGAATCTGGACAATGCCTCCATTAAATTGTCTGTCCCTGTGATGAGATCACAGATGGGGGACTTCATTCCACCCCCGATTCCCGAACACAGTCCTCGGTACCAGCTCATGACACAAGGGAAGGACATGGACGGGCACAAACCCCTGCCCCCCGCCCCCGTGCTGGAAGCAGATTCCTCACCATATTTGATCCTGGAATCCAATTCTGCCCAGAAAGCTGGAAGGAAAAATGTTTGCATTGTAGCATTCCTGAATACGTCAAGGTCTTGGGGGGGGGGGGAGATTCAGGGCTTGGGCCTTGAGAAGAACTCGGAACTTCTGCAGTGGGCCAGAAAGTCTTGAAAAGGTCTTGTGTTGTCCTGAATAAACCTAATGACATTTAAGAACTGGCGGAGGCAGAGGGCAGAGATGTCGGCAGAACTGTCAAGGAGCACCGACAAGAAGCCAACCAGGTTTGGGGGCATGAAGGTTGAATCTAGAGGCACCTTTAAGACCCCAAAGTTTTATTCAAGGTTTTGTCCAATGAAGTGTGCAGGCTTCCTTCCTTCCTTCCTTCCTTCCTTCCTTCCTTCCTTCCTTCCTTCCTTCCTTCCTTCCTTCCTTCCTTCCTTCCTTCCTTCCTTCCTTCCTGAATTCATATTCTCCTTCCTTCCCCTTCCTTCCTTCCTTCCTTCCTGAATTCATATCCTCCTTCCTTCCCTTCCCACGGTGTCTGTTGTGGGGAGAGGAATGGGAAGGCGACTGTAAGCTGCTTTGAGCCTCCTTCGGGTAGGGAAAAGTGGCATATAAGAACCAACTCTTCTCCTTCCTCCCTCCCTCCCTCCCTCCCTCCCTCCCTCCCTCCCTTCCTTCCTTCCTTCCTTCCTTCCTTCCTTCCTTCCTTCCTTCCTTCCTTCCTTCCTTCCTACCTACTAGAAACAGTCTTCAGTATATTGGAATGATATACAATTGCTCTGCCAGGCCCGGGTTTCACAGACTCTCTCAGCAGGGCCTCTTCCTGTCACTCAGGGGTTTGGGTCTCACCCTATAACACATCTTCCCCTGGAAAAGTGGTCACAGCTATGTTCTGTGTTGCATTGGGGTCCTAGTGCATGGGGAGAGAGGGCCCAGCCTTTCCTACCGCAGAGTCAGCCTGACCTGGGAGCTTCTGCTTGTGCCACTGGGGAAGCCAACGTGCAACCAAGAGGGGTTCACCTGCCACCCTGGAGAGATGCTGTTGCTCCCCAGAGCCAGGAGTCTCTCTTGCAGCCACTGCTTAGAGGCCAACTGCCTGCTCCCATCTAGAAAACAATCTTGCTGGAGGTTCCCATGTCCCTTGGGCTCTTTGTGGACCAGGGGAAAGGTCTATTGGCCCAAGAAGATGGCACCAAACCAGTCCTCAATTTAAGAGGCCAGGGAGAGGGGGGAGAGCTTCTAAAGAAATCCACATGCCCCACCCGCCAGCTGACCCCTGCACCAGCAGCAACTAAAGTGGGCATCACAAAATACCACCAATGCAGCATCAGCAGAGTGGACCAATGGATCCCTCCCGAGACAAGCTCCCCTCATCCCAAGAAGCTTTTTGCTGCAAGGTGATCCGTGAATTCTCAGGCACAGGGCTTTCAACCCGGGGACTGCCCAACCCTGCACCAGCTCCTGTGGAGGGCTGAGTCCAAGCAGCCTGGATGGCGTCAGAGGACTCACCGATATTTCCAGCATACCCGGCGCCACTGTCCAAACGGAGCAGAAGCAGAGCATCAACACCCCCGCCCAATAAAACCCTTGAATCACAGCCATGCGTGTGCGCCTGGGAGGACGACAAGCACAGAGGGAATTGCACGCCAGCCACGGTTGTGGCAACAAGGCACTGTGGGACAGGGGCTGCCCACAGGGAGCGGTTCTCATGCAGAGTTCTCCCGCATTTCAGGTCAGCACAGCAAATCAACACATGGGACAGCAGAGCAGCTTCATGGAGATCTGTGAGGTCCCTGGTTCAAGTTTTCCCTCTGTCTCAGACTGGCTGCTCCCCCTCAGCCTCCTGCCCCCACAGCTCAAACACATTTTTTGGCCATCAAGTCCCATCTGACTTCTTTGCTACCCCTCGTAGGGTTTTCAAGACAAGAGATGTCCAGAGGTGGTTTGCCCCTGGACTGCCTCTGTTTCCCATCCAAGCGACAGAAAGGGCTACCCTGTTGGCTTCCAAGACCCGATGAGAATCAAGCTAGACTGGGTTATTCGGGTCAAGCCGACAGCCATACAGGGATAATACTGGTGAGCCCCCCCTCACTGGCAGTCTTCAAGCAAAGGTTGGATACACACTTTTCTTGGATGCTTTAGGATGCTTAGGGCTGATCCTGCGTTGAGCAGGGGGTTGGACTAGATGGCCTGTATGGCCCCTTCCAACTCTATGATTCTATGATTCTATGACATTTTAAGTGGCACTCATCTAACCAGACAGCTCTGTTGGGTCTCATCGGGATGGCCCAGGCTAACCTAATTGCACCCGATCGCAGAAGGATTGTCCTGGTTAGTGCTTGGAGGGGAGACCACCATGGAACCCCAGGGCCCCTAGGCAGAAACAGGCAAGGGCAACCACCCCGGCGAGCCCCATGCCACCAGATCTGGGATAGGAGACCACTGAGGCAGGCCAGGAATGATGTGCAGAGGCAAGCAATGGCAAGCCACTTCTGAATGTCTCTCGCCAGAGAAATCGTTATCTGGATGTCACAAATAGTTTCCGCCCACACCCTTAGCTCTCGCCCGCTTACCATCTCAGTAGACAGCTGATTGTCCCCTCCCAAACCCCAAGAAACCCAGAAGCAGGACAGGCAGGCAACAGAGCAGCATTGCTCTTTGCTCCCTAGCAACAGGCACTCAAAGATAGACTGCCTCTGCTATGGAAGTTCCATTAAGCTATTGAACCTAGCAGTCACTCATAGGTCTCTCTCACATGTTGGTGGCTTTGCTTTCTTTCACAGTTGTTTGGGCCACCAGCTACTGGTGGCAATGAGTTCCATGAATCCTGAGGCAGCACAGTGCAAAAAGGCAACAATTTTTATAAGGATTTTACAGATTTCCTTCATTGCTGGTTTTGAGATCTGACTTCGTAGTTTTGCTGACCATGGATTTTCAATAGTTGGCAAGAACAATGGATTTTCCCTTATTAACGATGTGTGTGGCAAGCAAGGCTACTGAACAAAGCAGACTGACATCCTTCAGTGCCCCTGAGCCAGTCAGCTCCGCTGCCTTGCCTACATCATAGGGCTGTTGTACAGAGCAAAGAACGGACTGATACCTTGAGGCACTATGCTACCTCAGGCTTGCCAATTTCTATATGTTGCATGTGTGCAAATACTATATTTACATGTTGGGTGTAACACAAGACCATCTAGCATGTAAGAGTGGCTGCTTGGGCAAATGTTGCATGACATTTTTATGCCCTCTTTCCAAAGACGGGCTTCTTCCCAGCCAAGAGCAGATGAATCAGAGACCCATGAGGCCAGCATGAGGGGAGAACAAGGTCATTTCCCAGCACACATACACACCGCTAAAGGGCAGAGGCAGCAGCCAAGTTGGAAAAGTTAATGCCAAAGGAGGTGTCAGCAGGAAGCCCTGCCGCAACCTCACCGTCTCCAAGAAGAAAGGCCGAACTTCTGGTGCTTTGGGAGGCAAGGGCCCAAAACTTGAGGCCCCAAAACTGGGTGCCCCCAGGGGGCTGGAGCCCCCAAACCCCACCTGCACAGCCCAGACAAGCCCACTTGGAAGGACCAGCACCAAGGAATATGAGGGTTGTGACGCAGGGGCAAGCAATTGGCAAACCACCTCCGAACATCCCTTGCTGGGCTGCCAGAAAATCCCAGGATCCCATACAATAAATAAAATAACTTGTACTGAAGGCACACGCACACACGCAGGTCACTTCGTATCAATCAGAACAGAGCCTGCCTGCCTGCCTGCCTGTAGGAAAAGAAAGGTCTCTCCAAAGAGAAAGCTAGCTTATAAGGGATAAGGTCTCAGGCCTAGCCTCCTTGACATACTAGCTTTCCATCTGTCTCTTCATCTAGTCCTGTACTTACTTCTCAGGCCAGCCTCGCCTATTGGGGGATATCCCCCGGAAGCAGGATAAGCACTGGATCTGAAAAGAACAGCAAAATCTGTTTATTATATAGAAACAGAACTGGAAGGGACCACCATGGGTCATCTAGTCCAACCCCCCTGCACAATGCAGGAAACTCACATCTCCCTGCTGGGGCATATTATTTGTTCTGTTTTTATCCCACTTTTCTCTCCAATGGGAACCCAAAATGGCTAACATCATTCTCCCCTGTGAGATAGATTAAGCTGAGACTGGCCCAAGATTGATTAATGGATTTTCATAGATTTTTATACCACCCTCTCATACGGCCCAGGGCGGTTTACATGGAACGTCATGAGATACATAGAACATCATATTAAGGAACAGTCACAACACAACATATCAGTAATAATTCTAACAATAAATATAATTAATTCATTGAACAATTCCAATAGAACAACCCCTGGGGAGGGTCAGAATCATTCAGATTATGGATGGCTTGAGAGCTCCCTGCCAAACCAACCAATCAGACCCCTCAAGCCCATTTGTAGTTCACAAAGTAGTAAATAGTAGGGTGTGGGCTGTGGGTCACTGGCTTTGACAGTTTTATTTCTGATATGTCTTTGTGAACTATAAATGGGTTTGAGGGGTTTGATTGTCTGGTTTGGCAGGGAGTTCTCATGTGGCTGTGTTTGGTTGCTGTGACACAGTTTACTAATGCAACAGGATTAACCTTTGCTTATATATTCCTACTGTTATGATGGTCAGTTCTTAGTTTGACGAAGAGTGCTTGCACTCGAAAGCTCATGCCTTGAATAAATCTTTGTTGGTCTTAGAGGTGCCACTGGACTCTGATTTTATTGTTCAAAGATGCAGTATACTTAGTTGGGAGCCAACAGGGAGTTACATATATGAGAAATTTGTAGTCACTATTTTTACATGGCCCACGTTATAATAAAAGGTAGCAAGAATGTACTAACAATTTCAATATCTTTTAGGAATATATTATAGATAACTGTTTAAAGTTCTAAGATGAATTACAATAAAATCAGAGTCCAGTAGCACCTTTAAAACCAACAAAGATTTATTCTAGGCGTGAGCTTTCGAGTGCAAGCTGAGCAAGTCTGAGGAAGAGTGCTTGCACTCGAAAGCTCACGCCCTGAATCAATCTTTGTTGGTCTTAAAGGTGCTCCTGGACTTTGATTTTATTGTGCTACTTCAGACCAACACGGCTACCCATTTTTATCTAAGATGAATTAGTTAGCCAAGAATGTGGCCCTTAGCAATGGGACAGTTGGTTCTAGTTAGGAGATGAGTTCTAAAACCTATAAAGACGGCAAAGGGAACCTATTGGACACTGCTTTGCAGAAGGGGCCCCTTGCGGCTTATCTTTGGGTACGATTCTTATGGACATACAGTTGCCTTAATTATCTGTGCAGCAGTAAAGGACAAAAAAGTTGTCTGTTGAGTTAGTCGGTGTTGAAGAGGCATAAAGTTCTGCTGCAATAGAACAGAAGCAAAGATCTTGCAACAGGATCAGCTGTGTACGAGACCCACAACAAACTTAAGATCTTGCTCCTTTTGCCAGGAATTAAAATTGTCAGATGTAGGAAAACTAACTAGATCAGCGGTTCTCAATCTGGGGGTCACGACCTCTGGGGGGGTCGATCAACCCTTTCAAGGGGGTTGCCGAGGCCACTGGCAGCCTCGGCGACCCAAAGGGGAAGGTTGAGAACCGCTGGCTTACCTGTTCTAGTGGCAGCGGCAGCGTCCTCGGCGACCCAAAGGGGGTTGTAGGGTTGCATGCGTGTTGGCGGGTCACCTCAGCCTTCCATGATTGCCGGCATGCCAGAGCGTGCAACCCTATGACCCCCTTGGTTGCCGTCACCACCACCGCGGCAAGGGTTTCGGCAACAGAAAGGTTGAGAACCACTGAGCTAGATCAGGGGTAGTCAAACTGCGGCCCTCCAGATGTCCACGGACTACAATTCCCACGAGCCCCTGCCAGCATTCGCTGGCAGGGGCTCGTGGGAATTGTAGTCCGTGGACATCTGGAGGGCCGCAGTTTGACTACCCCTGAGCTAGATGCTTGGGGCTTCTTACGTGCACATGGGAATCTGCCCTGACCAGAGGCATCAAGAACGAGAAACAGAAGACGGACAGTTGCCTTAACATGGGGACAGGGCTGGTGCAGGGCTGGTGTTGTTGAATTTCTTTCTTATGAGGAAGGCAGATGATCCTGGGAGTCTTCAGCTGGGGGATGGGGGGGGGGAGAGACAACTCAGGAGGGACATGGTAGAGGTCTTTCCCAACACTAGAACTGAAAAGCACCCAGCAAAGGTGTGGAGAAACAGGTTCGGGAGAGAGACAAAAGGAAATACTTTACTAATGAGCAATTCAGCTGTGGAACTCACCATCAGCGGATGTGGTGATGCCCCCGGGGAAGGGGGGGGGGTAGACAGACTCTAGGAGAAGTCCATGAGCCTGGAGGAAGCCTCCATATCTATGGATTTAATTCATTTATACCTAGTGGGGAACCAACATGGATTCTTCTTCTTCTCCACTGCATCCTCACAAACACCCTGTGAGGTGGGCTAGGCTAAGGGAGTGCCACTGGCCCAATATTTGTGCAGAGCAGGCACTGGGCCAGAGATCTGCTGCAAGAGACATTCTGGGTTCCTAACGGCAGAGCATGGATAGTCCAGGCTACAGTGAGCTCATCCCATTCTAGAAGCCAAGCAGGGTTGGGCCCTGATTAATACTAAGAAGTCCAAAGAAGTCCAGGGTTGCTACGCAGACACAAGCAGGGGGAAATGACCTCTGAATGTCTCTAGCCTTGAAATCCACAGGAGGGGTTACCCTAAGTCAGTTGTGACTTGATGGCAATTTTGTTTTATAAACTGTATGGGGGGGGAGGCTGAGAGGGAGCAGCCAGTCTGAGACAGAGGAAAAGCTTGGCCCAGGAGCTCTGTGGGTATTTTTCATGCCTCTCTGCTGCCCAGTGTGCCAGCTGCCACTTGGCCTAGGGTCATCTACCTTCCCTCCAAGGAGAAGCCAGCATAACCCAGTTTGGTCTGAGGCCAGCCTGGCTTGGAAGCCCTGGTGAGGGTAAGAGATCTCTTAGGAAGTCCAGGGCAAACCCTTTCTGGATCTTTTTTTCCTTGAAAACCTTATGGGGGTCACCCTAATTCAGTAAGGCCCACTGCCAGGAACAGAAGAAAGTGCTCCCAATTAGGCGGAGAGCACTTTCACTCATCACCATACAATAACGATAGAGGAATGGTTTCAGGATGAGAGCAGAACCTCCATGTTCGGGTACAGGCTACCTTACAGCGGTTGCCTTCCAGCTGAGCTTGTCAGACGATTTGTGTAATGACTGTCTACTGGAAACAGGATTCTGGAGTGGTACATCCCCCCTGACCGGATGGCCATTCCAAAGGCCGGGTGCTTTAAAAAAATAAACTCCAAAAATAGCCCACTTTCCCTAAAACTTACACAATTCCCCCCACCCCCACCCCAGGCAGCAGCAGAGAAAATATAAATTAAGGGTGGCCAAACTGGGGCTCTCCAGATGCCCGTGGACTACAAGCCCCTGCTGGGACTCATAAGAACTGTAGCCCATGGACATCTGGAGAGCCGGTTTAGCCACCCATCAGCCCAGGCTAGGCCCTGGCATGCAGCACCCCCTGGTGGAAGCCGTTAAGACATTCCAAAACTACAAGAAGATACTTGCGGCTTACAGGTAGGACATGGCAAGAGGCACTCTTTCTGTGCCAAACTGTGGAGTTCCCATCTTCTGCCGATGCCAGCCTCAACTACCGGGGACTAAAACTACCAGCCACAGCCCCTCAGCCTGGAAAATCCCCAACCACCAATTCTATGTGTGTTTTGCTTGCAGTAATAGAATCATAGAGCTGGAAAGACCCCCCAGGGTCATCTAGTCCAACCCACTGCAGGATACAGGAAACTTGCAACTACCTGCCACCCACAGTGATCCCAATTCTAAGGCCCCCCCTTTCCCCCTGAAAACCCCCAGAATCCCTGGCCTGGAAGAAATTTGCCTTCTGACCTCAAAGTGGCGACTGGCATTCCCCAGGGCATGAGAGAGAGGGCCACAAGAGCCCTTCCAAAGGAGAAGAACCCACCACCTCCCGAAGAAGCCTGTTCCACTGCTGTCAGGAACATCTTCCAAATGTTTAGCAGAAAATTCTTTTGAATTAATTTCAACCCACTGGTTCTGGTCTGACCCTCTGGGGCAACAGAAAACAACTCTGCTCCATCTTCTATATGGCAGCCCTTCAAGCACTTGAAGATTGTTCTCATGTCACCTTAGTCGTCTTCTCTCCAAGCGAAACAGACCTTTCCTCATATGACATGGTCTCCAAACCTTTCGTCATCTTCGCTGCCATCCCCTGGACACGCTCGTTTCTCCACATCCTTCTTCAGTGATGGTGCCCCAACCTGAACCCATTTCAAATACTCAGCGTGGCAGCAGATTTGCCTCTGCCTCCCCCCCGCCCCCACGGGCTTTGCCGGAGACTGCAGGGGTGGGTGCTCCTTGAAAGCATAGTGAGCTCTGGCTTAGGGCCAGACAGTGTGTCTTGCCAGGGGCATGCCCACTGCCCAGGCTGTTTCCGGAGGGACATCAGTCCCAGAGCTGCGGGTACTTCAGGAGGTGCTTCAGGAGTGGGACTTGGCTCAGAACGCACTGGGCCCCCAAGGCGAAGCTCTGGCACAGCCCGTCCCAGCCTTCCAGGCTGCAGGAGTGGGGAAAGGCTGCCTGAGAGCACCACTGCAGCCCAGGATAGGACCTGAGTTTCCTTGCACACGGCCCCTCATTCTCCCCTGGGCCTCTCAGCTGGACCCATCTCAGATGGGCATCGGAAGTCATGTGAAATTAACGCATGCCCCTAAGTCTGACAACAGTCCCAATGGGGGGCCTTCAGGAAGACTCACGCACAGAGGGAGATCAATGCTTCACTCACTCTCAATTTTTTCTCTCACTCCTGCAGCAAGGGCTTTTATGAAGAAATAAACCATTGAAGAAAAAGAGCAAGGCATTTATTTAATCGTTTACTGCATTTATATCCCACTTTTCTCCCCAGAGGAGACCCAAAGTGGCTTACAATATAACCCCCCCACACACACACACACATTTTGTCCTCACAACAACCCTGTGAGGTAGGTCCTGCTGAAAGTGTGCAACTGGCCCAAGTCTAGCCAGCTGGCTTCTATGGCAGAGAGGGAATGTCAACCTGGGTCTACCAAGTCCTATCCTGACACACTTACTGTGACACCTCCTGGGTCTCTGGGGCAGCATTGTACAGAAAACACATGGAAGCCACAGAACGCAAAGTCCTGGACAAAACTGGAAAGAGAAGATCCGTTTTGACCTACATAGAGGTGACATCATCCCCTGGCCTCTCAATTGGGGTCCAGCAGCCTTCCTTTCCCAGAGGCTGCATAAACCTACTTCTGCGGTTCAGAAATCCAAATAGTGGCCCCACTCAGCAGGACAGAAATCTAACACCAGCTTGAATGTCAAGGTCTGGTGCCTCATGGTCCTGTCAACCATGGAGCACAGCTGCAGAAATATACCTAGAAGCCAGCTGATGGTGAGATTCTTGGGGGGGGGGGGGCTCCTCAGAATGGCCACAAGAGGTTCCCAGCCACAGGCCTGCTTGTTCCAGCCAGGGGCTCCAAGCCCCCACCCCCAGCAGGGCGGTCTCAGAGAAGCCACAGCACGTCCTGCTCTTTTTTGTAAATTCACTTGGGCTAAAAGGAGAAAGAAAATAGGAGCAAAGTCAGAAGACCCCCCTACACACCAAAAACAGTAGGGCTAGGGCCCCTTAAAGGTTCAATGGCGGGGGGGGGGGCTATTCTCCTTGGTCTCTTTCCACAGCCTCCTCAAGTGGCTGACTTACCTGTTTGGCATCACCGTCACAAAACAGGTGATATCGGGAAGGTGCACTGGGTAAAACCCTCCATGCCAGGGGTGGCTGGACTGTGGCTCTCTAGATGTCCATGGGAATTATAGTCCGTGGACACCTGGAGTTTGCCCCCTGCCCCCCATGTGAAGCTGCCAGGCATCACGATCGCCCTTTGGGCATGGGTGGGAGAGGAAAGACGAAAACTGGGACACCAATCCAGGGAGCCATTTGGATCAACTGCTTTGCTGTCTCAATGAGCAATTACAAATTAGTGACACGAGAGGTGGGGAGATGACCAAAAAGCAATTTATAACAGAATAAAATGAGTTTAATGCAACTTAAAAAAAATTATACAAGTGCTTCCTACTTCAGACACCAGCTGCTTGAGAAACAGCTGTCCCCTAAATTAAAGTGTTTGAAAGATCCAGAAGATGACAGAATAAATTATATGTTCTGCCTAGCAATAATAAGGAAAAGGAATTGCGCAAGGGTTTAACAGAAGTTCCCAAGGGGATGCAAAAACTGCTCAAGCAAAGCAAAACAAATTTAAAAAAAAAGATTTCTGACACACGTTTGGAGGAAGAAGGGCTTTGACGGTTCCTTCATTCAGCAAGCTCTGCCAACTCCCAGAGAGGCCTTCAGAAATAATCTCAGCTGGGGATCTGCTAACTAGTTCAAGGGGCAAACAGAAGGAAACTGGCAAGGGGGGGGGGAGGCACCCCAAGGGACGGAGAGAGAAATGCCGAAGGACAATTGACCCAACCCAGCCAGGGAGTTTGGCAGAAAGGGGGACGCCTAGGCAGACCTCCCCCAAAAGAAACAGCATTAGGTTGGCCAACATCCAATAGCAGACCAGGGGCAGGTGACCACTTGAACAGGTCCACGTGGAAGTCATTTGCTCAGTGCAGGGCTTCTCAACCCCGGGGCTTCTGGATGGCCCTTGACGGCTTTTCCAAATGGGTGGGGGTGAATTGACGTTTTATATATTTGTAATTTATTGGGTGATATGACCATATATGGCCATGTCAATCCACTCACCCCACCCAAAATGGCCAATGATGGGAGGGTGGGAAGGGGAGGGGCCCTTGGTGGGCGTGTCCACAGCTCTGCTTCCCAACCCTATTCTGCCTGATTGTGCCACTTCTGCTGTTTCTTAACGCCTGAAGAGGGCTGCAGGGATTGAGAAAGGCTGGTTTACAGATCTGTACCTGTTTTTCTCAACAATAGGTGGGGGGTGCCAGTGGCATGCAACCGTACTTTCCCCCGAACCCCGCTTCATCTTCACACCAGCAACCCTGTGAGGTAGTCTAGGCCGGAAGAGGCGAGTGGCCCAAGAACACTCGGTGAGGCTGCATTGCAGAGCAGCTGGGGATGGGAACCTGGGTCCCTCACTGCTAAACTGCACCAGTTCTCAACTAGGGTTGCGAGCTCCGCCCGTGGCTCGGCCACTATGGCAATCACTGAAGTGGCCAAAACATGCCGGAGCGCACCGCCCTATTCTCAACCCGAGGGAAAGCGCAGAGCCCCAGGGGCCTGGCTGCGTTCTGCCGCCCAGAATGTGCAGCGTTGCCGTCTGTCCCAAAAAGCAGCTCCAGTACCTGCAGCACGGAAGTGGGCGTGGGTGAAAGGGCGGGGCCAGCTCTCTGAAAGCAGCAGCCTGTCTTGATATACAGGAGGGTCGCAGCGTTGGTCTGAAGCCACGGAGCAAAGGGTGAGACCAGGGGCACCTTCAAGACCAACACCTCTTCACATCAAGCTTTGTTGGTCTTAAAGGCGCCACTGGCCTCCATTTAACAGTTACAGCATTTCTAAGGCATAGCTCAACCGTTTTTATCCTGTTTTGCAAGAGAGGGAGAGATGCCAGCCTCCAGGTGGGATCTGCTGGAATTACAGCTCATCTCCAGACAACAGGAATCAGTTGCTTTCGAGGGTGGACTCCGTGGCCTCGTATTCCACTGGCGTCCCTGTCCTGCACAGGCTCCAACACCGAACCTCCAGGAATTTCCCAACCTGGAGTGGGCTACCTGGGGTAGGGTGCACGGTGCTTCCTCCATACCACGGGGCAAGGCCTGTGGGTGGTGTGGAGCAGTGGTCCCCAACCTTTTAATCAACGGGGACCAGTCAACGCTTCACAATTTTACTGAAGCCCGGGGGGGGAGGTAGTCTTTTGCCGAGGGACATTGCCACTGCCTGAGCCCCTGCTCCACTCACTTTCCCGCTGGCACCCCTGACTTCCCCCGCCTGTTGGGGGGCACTGCCAGCAGCAGCTGCGAGGTGCCACGCCGAGGAGGAGCCCCAGCCATGGCGGCCGCTGGAGAGCACGAAAGGCGAGCGGGCAGCAGACTGGCAGGGCAGCCCCTGAAGCAGCAGCTGGGGAGGAGGATGAGGAGGAGCCGCGGCCCGGTATCAACTGATCCACGGATTGATACTGGTCTCTGGCTCGGGGGTTGGGGACCGCTGGTGTGGAGGACAGGCTTCTCTCTGGCTGCTCTCCCTCTTGGAGGAAAGCAAGGCCCTGAGGCCGGCTTGGGGGCACGAGCCCTTTGCCCTGGGCACGTTGCAGAGCCAGCCTTCCAAAGAACCCAACGCTGGCATGCAAAGAATGACCAAATCCTCCAGAGATGCCTCTTTCAAGTAGCCAGCGCAGGTCCTTGAGCTGTGTCACAAGATACCTAATGGTTCAAAAACGCAAATTGTGTATTGCTGCCAAAATGGAGAAAGAGAGAGAAAGCAAGTGCAGATGTCACCAACATAGGGACAAAAAAAAGACAATTTAAATATAATAATAAATTACAAAAATGAAACAAGCAGGTGGCAGCCCTCCCTCAAGAACTGCTTGGAATCCGAAGCCCCACAAAGAGCTGGGGGGGTGAGGTGGGAGCTAGAGGTCAATTATCCAAATGCAGGCCAGGGGCCCAGAGACCCACCCCAGCAACCAGACTGCCAAAAAAAAAAAAAAAAGAGTAGCAGTTTAGGGTTGCCAACCTCCAGGGGGCAGCTGGAGATCTCCTGCTATTACAACTGGTCTCCAGGGAGAAAAGAGACCCTGGAGAAAATGGCCACTTTGGAAGCTAGACTCTATGGCAGGAGTAGTCCAACTGTGGCCCTCCAGATGTCCATGGAATACAATTCCCACGAGCCCCTGGCAGGGGCTCGTGGGAATTGTAGTCCATGGACATCTGGAGGGCCGCAGTTGGACTACCCCTGCTCTATGGCATCATATTCCACTGAAGTCCTTGTCCTCCTCAGGCTTCACCCCCCAAGTCTCCAGTTGCCTCCCATCCTAGAGCTGGCATCCCTAAAGAAGGTAAACACCAAGCAGCTTGACAAGCGCTACCAACAAGAGCAGATAATCATAAAGAGAAAAAGATTAGAATAGGAACAAGCATTTCTTTTAAAGAAAGCGCCTAGAGGTTTTATACCACAGGTCTCTTTTCTCTTCCAGCAAAGACCTTTTATTGGCAGACCCCCCGTTCTAAACGGGCACGCTGGAGTCATGTGACTCTGCCGCCTGCATCTTGCTGCGGCTCAGGCCAGTCCTCATACTGGAAGCAGCTTCCAGTCTGCCACCCAGAGGGAGGCCTGCCCAGCCCGTGGAGACGAACCTCCCGCTCTCCGTGGAACCCCACCACCACCAACCACCACCATGGCTCCAAAGTGCAGTGAACTTGCCATGGAGCTGGCAAGTGGCCCCCTTCCGTGGGATGGGCACTGGGGTCCCCTGCGGAGTGGCTGCCCCCAAGGGGCTCATCACTGTGTCTTTAGCTTCTAGCAGAGCAAAAAAGCCCACACAAGTATGAATAACACATGACTTTCTAAGGTCCACAGAGGCGTTAGGCACTAGGAGGGCGGCAGGGAGAGGCTAAAGTAGACCACCCCTAGGGTGTGAACACAAATCTCCAAAAGAGGCCCGGAGTAGTGCATTCCTGCACATGGAGGTACATGGTCACAGAGTACCCGAAAGGCAGTGTTCAAAAGGTTTCTTTTTTTAAAAAAAAGAACAAGTCCCCACTCCGATGCACGACATGATGCGAAGTGGAGCAGGGGGAAGGAGGGGCTCCCTCCTTCTCTTTCTTCCATCACCAAACGTTCATCAAGAACAGGAGAGCTCTCCAAAGAGTTACCAGCAGGCTGGCCGAGTCATCCCGGGGCTTTCAATCTGGGCTCAAGAAACAGCACCTTCTGCCTCCACAGACAGAGACATCAGCCTCTGCTGCTTGGGAGCTCACAGTTACGAGGAGCTGGTGTGCACAAAATTAAAGGGAGCCACGATAAGTGAGCCACCGGGCGCAGGCCTGGCAGCTCCTGCATTCTTGGATTTTTCCGGGAGATAAACCCTCCTGCGGACGCACCAGTTCCCTTGATTCATACTCAGCAGGAAGCCAAGTCGGTTGGCTGGTTTGCCCAGCACTGTCAAGAGATGGTCAAGACTTGGTTGTCCCAGAATGGAAGGCTGTGGGGGGCTGTTCCCAAAGCCACGGTGGGCGGCAGGCTGAGTTTCCCGCTCTCCCTGCGGACATTTTCCAGGTGTGTTGCTTCCTCCCTCCCCCCTCCCCAAGTTCTGCAAGGACCGCGGGATGTTTTGGAAGTGCAATAGTGAAGCAGGAAAGGGGGGTTCAATGCTCATGGTCGCAGTTAATGTCGCTCTCCGAGTGTTCCAAGACATTGAGCATCTCCTCGATGATGGCCTGGAGCGCCCGGCCCAGCTGCTCGGCGGAGTACGGCTTTCCCAGCGGAGGCACGTGGACAAAGGCCGACCGGCCGTGGCTCTGATACAAGGACGTGTAGTACGTGAAGTCACAGAGATATCTGCCCAAGAACAAGAGGTAAGAGTCAGAAGGAAGGCCCACGACAGGGGACTGCTCTGCACCCCCAAGCCCCATCTCCTGACCTGGGGGCATCCTGCAGAGTCACCCTCTCCCTGTTCCTCCCCTTCCTTTTCCCTCCAACCAAGAGGCAACACTGGAGCCCCTGGATAAAAAATCCCTGATCCAAATCAAGTATCTCCTCTCCTTCCTTCTCTTCCTTCCAAAAACTGCCTGGATTCCTTTCTCTCCACTTCTAATTTTTCTCCCTCCCTCCCAAATGAGTCTTGGACTCGCTTCCTCCTCACCCATCCCAGCTGGCAACTTAGAACATATCTGATATTATAAACGGGAGGGGGGGAACTGATATTTCCCCATGACCTCTCGAAGTCCTCTAAAAAGATGCCCTTTTCCTACTTCTAACATGCACCCTTTACATGCACTTATGGAATGTTAACCTGCCTTGGGAGTTATAAATGAGGAACAGAAGTTAAAACTTAGTTTTGCTTCCACCGCAAACTCCATGGGGGAGAGGAGGTGGTTTGGATACTTTGACTTCTTTCATTTTCAGCCCTGGAACTCCCATTATTATTCTGAAGCTGGTGGCTGAGTCCGAGATTCCTACTTTTACTTTCTGATGAGTTATGCCTACCACATGGGGTTTCTTGTATTATTATTATTATTATTATTATTATTATTATTATTATATAGATATACAGGTGATTTATTATGTTATTGTATTTGGTGTGGATCAGGGTCCTGTGGGGAGGAGAAAAAGTACAAAAAAGGAGAAAGTGAAGAAAAGAGAAATAAAAGACAACTAAAAGATTTTAAAATCATTTTGCTGCAACACACTAATTAGGCTGCCCTTTTGAAAGATCTAGCTGCCCAGACAGAACTATGGAGCTGGGTGGAACTGAAGGAGGAGGGAAACTGCTAGAGACAATGACCTTGTCAGGAGGCTGGATGCTGGCAAGGCCTGCAGCTTGCCTGGGCTAGTCTATGCTGGCTTGACCAGTGGGTTTAAGCAGCATCTGATAGGCCAGGCATGGCTCTGCCTCAGTAGTAAACTTTGCAAAAGGCATGACTAGCAGATAGACAGAACTATTGCTGCTGACTGCGATCTGTCATCCCTGTGCCCATGACCACAGAGTACAGAAGAAAAAGAAACTTGAAATGCATTCTGGAATGCAGCACAATGCTGGTTTCAGGGGCCATCCAGCTCACTTGGGTAGTTGAAAGGACTGCCATGGACCAGCTCCTGGCATTCTTGGAGGAAACTCCGGCACTTTACTAATTCCAGTCGGGTTTCTGGCCTGGCCACAAGGTGGAGACTGTGCTTGTCACCCTGACAGATGACCTCCAGTGTCAACTGGATAAGGACAGTTCAGCCATTCTTGTGATACCTAATGGTTTGTTGGCTTGGTCGACCACAAGCTCTTGGCCCACCACCACACAGGGACAGAGATACGTGGGACTACTCTCCTTCCTGCAGAACCGGACACAGAGGGTTGCAGTGGGAGAAGAGCTGTTCCGCCCCTATTGACCCCCTTGTGGAGTTCCACAGGGAGCGGTCCTCTCCCCCACACTTTTTAAGAAGAAGAAGAGTTGGTTCTTATATCCTAGTTTTCTCAACCTAAAGGAGTCTCAAAGCGGCTTATAGTCGCCTCCCTTTTCTTCTCCCCACAAAAGACACCCTGTGGGGTGGGTGAGGCTGAGAGAGCCCTGATGTCACTGCTCGGTCAGAACAGCTTTATCAGTGCTGTAGCGAGCCCAGGGTCATCCAGCTGGCTGCATGTGGGGGAGCAGAGAATCAAGCTTGGCTTGCCAGATTAGAAGTCCACACTCCTAACCACTACACCAAGCTGGCTCTCATCGTCATGAGGGTAGCCCGCCAGGGTTCTTCTACCCACACCCTGTGAGGCTACTGATGCCCTACCTGTCTCCAGAACACCTGGCAGTGGTGATCCATGCAATGGATCCAGAATTGAGAGCCAGCACTGATAAAACTGTTCTGACCAAGCAGGAATATCAGGACTCTCTCAGCCTCACCTCCCTCACAGGGTGTCTGTTGTGGGGAGAGGAAAGGGAAGGCGACTGTAAGCCGCTTTGAGCCTCCCCCTGGTAGAGAAAACCAGCATATAAGAACCAACTCTTCTTCTTCTTTAATTCCCTCTACGTGGGCCTTCTCTTGTTCTTGACCTGAAAATTGCAGCTAGTAGGGTCCTCAGCACAACACCTTGGAGGGCCAAATATCTGAGGGACTGCCTGTCACCTTATGCCCCCTGCAAGGCCTTGCGCTTTGTGGGTACTAATCTGTTGCCCCACAGGAAATTCACCCAGCCTCAACAAGGTCCTGGCCCCGACTTGGTGGAATGAGCTCCCAGAAGAGCTGTGTGCCCTGAAGGAGCCGTCATGGTTGAGGCCAGGGTGTGGAAGATCAGAGGGGCCCCTACAAATTAGATTAATCATCTATGCAGTTGGATTGACGGCACCCCCCTGACCTTCCTGAGGCACAGAGAGGGGGCTATTTAAACTTGGGGGCATAATCTTTTTTGCCACCAGGTTATTCTTGTATTGGGAGGCTGAGTAATGATTTAATTTTTAACTTTATTTATGTGGGATTTTATCTTTATGTAACCCACCGCGAGACGGCTTTGCTGATAGCAATGGGGAATAAATCCAACAATACTACTAAATAATAACCACATTGGCTTTCTGTGCCACCTGAGAGTTGAGCCTGCGAGGGAAACCTCAGTACTTTCAAAACCTTCCTGGAGAAGGGAGGCCCCTCCTCATTCTAGTAGGTTTTCTGATTGTTGGGCTATTTAAAAAAAAAACACACATTTAATTTTTTTTTAATTGTTCATTTGGGTGCATTTTGCTTCTGGAAGCTGAAAAGCAGAATGGAAATCCAGCCAGAGCAAAGGAGGTCTGGTTCCCCATCTTCCCTCAGTCGGCGGGCATCCCCCACACCCGTACCTGCCAGCATCCTTGGATATTGTCACGAGAACTTCCAAGTCCAGATCGGAGACCCTCTTGCACACCTGGTCCATATCAATAACCGAGTCGATGCACTCAGGGCCTCCTTCCACACAGCAGTGCGAGCCCGGGCAAAAGCGGCAGTTGTCCAAGCCCCGGTAGCCCACGTTGTGGCCGCATTTCTCCAATGTCACTGTTGTGGCCATGCCAGACAAGCCCACGTGAACCACCAGCTGTAAAAAAAAAAGGTGATAGGCCCAGAATGAGAACAGCTCTGCTGCTCCAGAAATGCCAGCAGTTGGTGCGTTGAAGAGGAAGCCAGGCCTTTCCAGCAGTTATTCACACCCATTGCATGCAACCTCTGGCCTTGCTGCAAGGAAGCTGTTTGCTGGACGGCTTGGGCAGACAGGAGCATTTTCACTCTGGACCAATTAATAGATGATGAGTTTTTGTTGTTTTCCCAGCCGAGGTCTACATATGCTGTGTTGAATGGCAAAAAATACGATATGTTCAGTTTCAGAAATGAATGCAATAGGTCCACCATGTTTTGCCAAAACAATGGAATATGATGCTGGATTTTATACCAGCTGCTTCTGTGGAACGTATGTTGTCACTTATTTGTCAAAAAAAAATATCTTTAGGATGTTCTGGACATCACAGTAGCTTTTTAGCAAAGGACAAAGTAAAGTGTCTTATTGGTGGTGGGTTGCCATGTCAGTCTGAAGCAGGAGAACAAAGTTTGAGTCCTGGGGCACCATTAAGACCAACAAAGTTTTATTTTGGGTTTAAGCTTTCATGTGCATGCACAAGAAAGCTTATACCTAGAATAAAACTTTGTTGGTCTGAGAAGAAGAGTTGGTTCTTATATGCTGCTTTTCTCTACCCAAAGGAGTCTCAAAGCAGCTTACAATCACCGATCCCCTTCCATTTCCCTTCCCCACAGCAGACACCCTGTGAGGTAGGTGAGGCTGAGAAAGCCCTGATATTCCTGCTTGGTCAGAACAGCTTTATCAGTGCAGTGGTGAGCCCAAGGTCACCCAGATGGCTGCACGTGGAGAAAGAGCAGGGAATCAGAAGAAGAGTTGGTTCTTATATGCCGCTTTTCTCTACCAGAAGGAGTCTCGGAGTGGCTACGTTCTATGGAACGTACGTTGTCATGTATGCTGATGGCTGCCTGTGGAGAAGGAGTGGGGAATCAAGCCCGGCTCCCCAGATTAGAATAACCACTACACCAAGCTGCCCTGGACTCAAACTCTGTTTTGTTTAATTGCTGGCGCTTACAAGATGTATCTCTTAAACATACACTCCTTTCTCCTTTTTCGGCAGCACATTTACTAAAAATACGGGGAATTACATATAGCTCCATCATGCCTGGGCTCATGTGGAACACCCAATGAAAAATATTAACCTGGAAGTGATCAGACATCTTCCTTGTCTTGTTACCTGGAGAAAATGCAGATTTATCAAACATCTATTTGCAGCTATTACTCAAGAGGCATCACTCACACTAGCTGCACAGTCTGCTTGTCTTAGTCCAAATTTTGTGCTGAGGCACAAGGGAGAGTGCCATGGCCCAGGCGATCCACTTGCTTTCCCAGCTGGCACCCAACCCCCTCATGGCTTCTCAGAGGCCCTTCGTGCCCAATCCCTCCTCCTCCTGCTGGCTTTTACACACTCACTTGGGGACTGTGTTTCTTCCACAGGGCAGGAATTAGCCTCTGCACCGCTTGGTACTCAACAGGGATCTCATAGACGTAGAGGTCCACATCATCCCCCAGGCCCAGTTTCTCCAGCTCCTGCAAGTCCAGGGGGAAGAAGAGAGAAAGAACCATGGTAGTCAGACCTGACAGCCTCTCGAGTGCCTCTTCCAAGCAGGTTCCCCAGAGGAGCTCCAGGTGGCATCGAGGCACTCCCCCACCCCTTTTACCTCCTCTACTTTGCAAGGCACACTGGGCAGCGAGAATGTCCCAAAGTGACTCTGTGCCTTGCTGGGGATTTGAACTTCATCCTCCCAGACCAACACTCCAGCCACCTCACCACACAAGGGAGAGAAAAAGAAAGCTAGCTTGTGCCTATTTTTCCTGTTTGGACCAATGAGCCCACTACCATGCTGAAATACTGGATGGGCTTGGGATAGAGCAAAATTATCCCCGTTTCAGGCCTGGTTCATACATTCAGATTCTAGAGTCTGTTTGCACCACAGCTCAACTTCTGTCTGTTGCAGAAGAACCTCAAACTTTGATATTGCCCGAGAGCCAAACAACTTTTGTAGACTGTTTATTTTCCTACTAACCTTCAGTATGTTTTATAGCCTTTGGGACTTTAAGTTCTCTATCCAGGCTGTGCAAGGTTAGCAAGACCCCCCCCCCCCTCCACTGCTCCAAGGGGTGGGGGAGGGCCTTGTTCTCTCCCAGACAGCCGCTCCTTCGGTGGGGCTTGCATTCCAAGTGGAAATACTGCAGACCCTTGTTCAGGCTGGTAGGCTGGCCTGCCAGAAGAACTAGCAGCTTTTCTTGCCCCCCCCCTCCAATCAACAAAGAGGCTTCTCACTTGGCAAAGCCAAGGGGGAGAGCTCTCCTTCCACTCCAAACCAACAGAAAGCCCAAGAAATTTACTGTCGCCCTTCCTAGTAATGCTTTGGGGTATCCTTTGCCACCAAGAGAATGGGGTGGTGGTGAAACAGAATTGTTCACCCAAAGGGAAACACGGTGGTAGTTTCAATGCCTGTGAAAAAATGTTTATTGGATGCATCATTGTACTTTGGTTCTGCAATCCAGTTTTGCTGCATTCCCTGTATCTATTACACTAGCCTTTTTTGCATTGTTTTTCTATTCGACAATTTGCCTTGAGTCCAGGAGGAACAGGCGGGGGTGGGGGGCAGGCTATAAATGAACATCAACCTATAACTCTGAAGGAAGGGCTCCTAGAGAAAAATCCCCACTTATTTGCCCTTAAATCACACTGAACAACAAAAGGGGGAACAAAGTCACAAATCTGACCAAGGAAGTTGACAGAAGTTGTTAAGAGAAATCTGCCTTTGTCTAGATTTGTGGTGGAACCACCTTGGGGATGCATGAAGGGCTAAGAAGCAGGGCTGGGCAGTTTAAGAAAAGTTGGCTATGGGAGAATGAGACAAATATGCAACAAATTATGCACAGGATGAGGAACGTGGGGAAAGAGGACTTGTCCCCTGAACCAGAATTCAGGGACACCGAACAAAAACACCGGATCAGTGGAACTCACTGCCACAAGATCCCTCCGAAGGAAGTTATAAAGTTCACAGTGAAGGAAAGGCTAAACTGAAGTCATTGTCAGGAAGCACCATCTGGGGTATCATTGCAGCCACGCCGAAAAAGATGATCTGAACAACCACTGAAACATCGCAACGTAGGGATGCGTGGTTGTCATCCTGGATAGTTCCACAGTTTGAGCTTTTATGATTCACCCCTCAGGCCCCACCCACAAAGGAATGCCAGGGAGATCGTGACAAGGCCACCAAGAAGCTGTGACCCACTTACATACAAGAACCCGCTGATATGGGGCGGGGAGGCCTTCGGCCAAGGCTTTTCGATTTGCTATCCAAGACATGGGCATTTCGCTGCTCACGCTGCACACATGAAGCTGCCTTATACTGAATTAGACCAATGGTCAATCAAGGTCAGGACAGGCTAGCAGACTGACAACACTCTCTGGAGTCTCAAGCAGAGATGGCGTCTTTCACACCACCTGCTTCCGGATCATTTTAAATTGGAGCTGCTGGGGATTGAACCAGGGGTTTTCTCCATGCCAAGCAAGTGCTCTACGACTGAACCACACTCCTTCTCCAAAGGAGGTGTCTGCCTTCAAGCCCAGAGGCGCTGGCACCCTCAGTCCCCTACAAGGCATGGCAGATTTCCTGAAGAAACCCCAGCCCACCCAAAGCCTCCCAGAAAACTCTGCAGCAACCGCAGATGCAGAGTCCCTGTATCCCAATATCTTCTACAAAGATCAACCACCAGCCATCGGGAAGATTATCCCTGATATCACAAAAGCAAACCCAGTAACAGAACTTGGCTTGTTTTTCATTCCTCTCAACTACTTGTTATTTTACAGTGGCTTGTCCCTTCAGATTAGTGGCAGGGCTATGGGCACCCCCACAGTATGCAAGAATCTTGGTGGCTGACTCGAGATAACCCTGCCCATTAACTCCTGCCCTGCGCCTAAAGTTTATTTATGGTATTTTCAAAACCTGCACTCACGGATAAGGAAGCTCTTGAGACCTTCCATCAGGATGTCAACCATTTTCACCCCAACATCAGCCTCACCGCAGGCCACTCCACAAGGACATTTTCTGGGCACCACTGCAAAACACTGCCAAGGACACATAAGCCCAGCCTTATCAAAAACACCACTGACCGCCAAACCTCCCTCTACATGCCTCTGCTCCATGGCTATCCCATCAGTATGGTGGACAGGGCTGGGATATTCCTGGAGGTTCGGGGAGTGGAGCCTACTCCCTCTGTTGTCTGGGAATGAGTTGTAATCCCATGAGATCTCCAGTCACCACCTGGAGGATGGCAACTTTACCCATGAGACAGAAAGTCACCTGCAGAAATGTACAACTGTACAAATTGGATTAAAATACTGGCTCGTTATGGTAAAGGAACAGATCAGGAAACATTGATGTTAGCTACAGCTCACTACTTCCACCATTTCAGTGCTTCAGCAATTACTAAGGCTTCCTGCATGAGGATATTTCACTTTCACAGTCTTGGGGGGGGTCAGGACTCGAGCCACATGCAGGACTCCCCCCCCCCCACACACACACTTAGAACAGTTTCTCACCTACAACAAGAAGCCCAGAAAGCAAACTCTCAACAGACCTGGGTACTGTGAAGATCTTCGATTACTCAGAAAAGCAAACTCTTGGCGGGTAGCCAAAGATTTCTTTATTAAGTAAGAAAGTACTCTCATCAAGTCATTGCTGAAAAAGAGATCGAGGATAAAGGTCTCCACATATATCCCAAACCTCTCCCATGGGAATCTAGTGAAAACAGGGGAACATCAAACAATCTTAACACTCTGATGAGAAATTCGACTTCAAGGGAGAAGGGGAAAGGAATACAGCAAACAGGTTGCTTAGAGGTGAGGGGGGAATGGAAATGCAGGAAGGAACAACAGGGCCATAAAACAAAGCAGACAAGTTGCCCCATCTCCTACACAGGGGTGACTACTCTACATAACCTAGAAACATCCTAAATAAGGGCAGAAGCTACAGGATTCTGACAGGTGCCAACTTTGTCTCCATCATACTCAGGCAATAGTATTGCACACCTTAATAACCTCAGTTACACCACCCTGGGCTGATCCACTTCTGCATTGCTCGGCTTAACACTGCATGTCTACAATGCCTGCCTTCTGTCTAAATTGGACTAAACATGCCAGATCCCTTTGTGAAAAAAACAAGGGATCACAAATTGGACCCATTAATTCTAAATACTGCAGACTCACCCACGCATCAGTAAGCGTGGATTTATTGTTCTCCCCAATGTTCTGTTGTTCATAATGTTATAGTTATTATTGTATTATTATAAACTGGGTTGTTTGTATTGTTCCTGTTTGATGTAAAGACCAGCCTCCTGCGGTGATAGACAACTGGGAAGGTTTCAGGGAATAGTCTGAGTGGAAGTCCTGGACCAGCCTGGGTGTTCGAACATGAGCAGCTTCCACCCACACCTTGTACTCCATAGGAAACTCCTTCTAATCCACGAGATACTGGAGTTTGCCTCTGTGTATCCTGGAATCCAGGATTTGCTTGACCTCTTAGTTGGTGTGTTCATCCACGTACACCGGAATAGGAGCGTCAGGACCAGAGTGCCATTTGTCCAGTTCAGGAGCACGGTGCAGCATGTTACAATGGAACACAGGTAGAGAAAGCTCTACTGCCATGATGCAGGAAACAGGGAACTTGGAACCTGTCAGAGTTTCAACTCTGAGGATGTTCGATTACTCAAAAACGCAAACTCTTGGTGGGCAGTCAAAAATTTCTTTATTAAGGAAGAAAGTGCTCTCATCATGGCATTGTTGAAACTGGGGCCGAGGATAAAGGGGTCCACATATATCCCAAACTCCATTTTCCCCCTCCTGTGGGAATCCAGCAAAAATGGGGAAACATCAAACAATCTTAATGTTGGTGAGAAATTCAGCTTCAAGGGAGAAGGGGAAAGGAATACAGCAAACAGGGAACGAAATGCAGGAATGAACAACAGGGCCATAAAACAAAGCAGACAAGTTGCCCCATCACCTACGCAGGGGTGTAAACTAGTAACAGAAACATCCTAAGCTACAGGATTCTGACAGGTGACAACTTTATCCCCATCATACTCAGGCAACAGTATTACAGGACTTAATCACAGAATCATAGAATCACAGAATCATAAGAGTTGGAAGGGGCCATAAAGGCCATCTAGTCCAACCCCCTGCAGGATCAATGCAGGATCAGCCCAAAGCATCCTAATAACCTCAGTTACACCATCCTGGGCTGATCTGCTTCTGCATTAAGCCCGGCTTAACACTGCATGCCTACAATGCCCGTCTTCTGTCTAGATTGGATTAAACATGCCAGATATCTTTGTAAAAAAACAAAGGATCACAAATCGGACCCATTAATTCTAAATACTGCAGACTCACCCACCCACTGCGCCATCAGTAAGAATTGATTTATTGTTCTCCCCAATGCTCCATTGCACATAAAGCTATTATTGTATTATTATAACTGAGTTATTTGTATTGTTCCTGTTTGATGTAAACCACCCTGAGCTATTGGGGAAGGCGGTATATAAATATAATACATAAATAAATATTCAGAAATCATTAGGGGAACATTTTAATCTTCCTAGATATACCATCACAGAATTGGAAGACACTGTTCTAGAAAAAAAAGAAGAAGCTTAATTGGGAATATACAATGTCAACGTATTGTATAATCCAAGAAGGTAGATGCTACATGTGACCCTAGCAGACGCTTGGAGTTTCTTATTCACCCTGAACTACGCACGGCCCACTTCAGACATTTTAATTGGCAATTTATACATTTTATCAAACTACTAGGGACCAAGCCCGCTGTACTTGTAAATACAACGTGCACTAGGTGGGCTTTTGGGCCAGGGGGGAAGGCTTCCTCCTCCCCCCACCCCTGGGCCCAGAAGCACACCCATGGCCTCCTCGAAGGCTAGACTCTGAGGCATTGTACGATTTTGAAGTCCCACCTCCAAAACTCGAGGAGTATTTCCAACCCAGGGGTAGCCAGCCAACCTCCAGGCAGGGCCTGGAGACCTCCTGAATTACAGCTCATCTTCATAGTATACATATCAGCCCCCCAGGCAGAAAGGGCTACTTTGGACAGGGTTGTGGTAGAGAAGAAACATTTAAGGCCTCCCACACAGGTTGTTGTTGAACTGAAAGACTTGAGGCCTACTGCACAGGATTGTTGTGCAGATGAAACAGGAGACAAAAGAACCTCCGCAACAGCATCCAGTTTCATCTGCAGAATAAAGCTGTGCGGTGGCCCCAAATCTGCAGAGAGTTGCAAAGAAGAAATACACATGGCTTGGCTGTGTCTAACCCCCAGCCAGAGCAGTATTCTAAGGGAGAAGGGGCTTTTCTGTGGCCTCCCTGTCAGCCGTTTGGCAGAAGGAGAAATCCCCCCCCCCCCAAAAAAAGGAATGCCCACCCTCATGCCCTGAGGCTCCCCTGTGTTTTTCTCAGAAACGCCTCAGTCAGGGGCTGAAAGGCTCCTTTGCAGCAGGCCTGAAGACAGGGGGAGGGACCGCACTCACTTGCCTCCTGCCAGCTCTGTCAGTGTTCTGAGGCAATTTACAGTTGGCCATGACAGTTAGGACAGCCTCAATTTATCCATCAGCTCCTTTCACTGCCTCAGAAGAGATGGTTATTCCTGCACCTTAAGATATTAGGGAGAAGGAGGAAAATACATTTCAAAAGGGAAAACAAGATACAGGGGAGTTTAGAAGGAGGAATGCTCATACTCTTCACCAAGCCTGGATACGACCAGCAGTTGCCTATCCATTAAGCTTCCCAAGGGGGGCAAAGGGGGTGGGCCACAGCGATATCCAACTGGGACCAGAAAACAATCACATGTGTGGAATCCCCACTTTTTAAAATAACGATGGCACCAATAAATCCGGGAGGCATTTTCAGTGGAGAATGAAGCCAGTAATGAGACTTGCTCTGTTCAATGAGTATTTTGCACAAAATTTCTACCTTCTGGTAAGTCTAGTCCACACAGACTACAGCAAAAACCACGGCATGATGCCAAGGGACCCCCCCCCCCCTCCTCACAATTTCCCTCCCAAAATACGGACTGAAAATTGAGAGAGAAAAATAATAAATTGGCCGCCCCCCCAAAAAAAAATCTATTAAAATCAAAGGACTTTAACCATCTCCACAGAGACAATGTGCAAATTCTTGATGGATCAGAACTTCCCTCAGGCAGCCAAAACAGTCTCTCAGTTTGTTTGGTCCAGATGACTGGCCGTGGTTATCTATCAGGAGCAGGAGAAAAGAGCCAGAGTCCAGCAGCACGTTCAAGACTCACAAAATTTGGAGTAGGGGAGGAGCTTTCATGAATAGAAAAGCAGATTCCAGGATTGGACGCCATTTGAACGCCATTTATGGCAGAGGATGCACTTTCATGAGTCCCTGCCCACTTCTTCAGATAGATTCAGATGAGTGTCCATGTGAGCACGAGGCAAGAGCCAGAGTCCGGGAGCATCATCAAGACTATCAATATTTGTGGCAGGGGAGGAGCTGTTATGAGTCACTACTCACTTCTTGGTTTACAGAATGGGCTGAAGGAACTAGAAACAGCAAGGGTGGCTATCTTGAGGTAGGCCAAAAGTTCATGGCGTCCTTCCAGTCAGGCATCCCAGATGTCCCACTAGTGCAGTGGTTCTCAACATGGGGGTCGCGACCCCTCAAGGGGTCTTTTGGCCCATTCCTGGGGGTTACTGAGACAGCTCAGCGGCAGCATGGCGCTGGCCTCCTAGATCATGGAATCCATGGAGATCACCAAGGCTGCATGGCGCTACAGTGAGCAGGAGCTGCAGCAGCGCATGCACACCCATGCCCGCGTCGCCGCCACCCCTGCTGTAGGGGTCACGGCATTAGGGCGGTTGAGAACTAGCAGTGACTAGCGGATCATGAAGACAGGAGCCCTCCCAATTTGTCTTGGTTCTCAGACACAGATTGCCTCTGGAAATGATAGTTATATGATCTATCAGTTATATGATCATCCCACCAGACCTCAAAGGAATTCCATGCAGAGTCCACAATTCTATTCACCATCCACCATGTTCCCTAGCTGAGGGAGCACCACTAGCCCAATGGTACCCAGTGAGCTTCCAGAACATGAATTTGGAGATGGGTCCTTCCAATGTACTTCCTGCTTCACCACACTGGGAGAGCTTTTGGCTTTCTGCAGGGCCTGCAAAACAGAACTCTACCGCCAGGTCTATGGTTGAGGTCAGGGCAAGTACCAGTAGAAGATCAGATGGGGCTCACCCCCGGAAGATATGCTTCCACGCTGCTCCATTAGTGTGGTCAGATGTCACACCCCTCTTCAGCCACCCCGGCTGTTAATGGGGCTGTATTTCCACCATATGGTTTTCATATTTTTCTCTAATTTTATGGAGTTTTAAAGGGGGGAAGGATATTTGGAGATCGTGGCATTATGTGTATTTTTGCCACAAACCAGCTTGCCTGTGAGTGGTGGGTAATACATCTAATCATCATCTCAAAGTGGTAAGACAGTAGCGGATTGGGGATGAAGTTGAAGCAGCAAGCCTAGGATGGGGTGCTTCAGGCCTCACAGCCTCCAACAAGCTTTCAATTTAACACCTAGCGGACAAAATGGTCCAAGCAGACAAAGGAAAGGCACTTGCACTGAAAAAAGATGCACACTCCAAAAGTGAGACGCAAGGCGGGGGGGGGGGGGTTACTTGTGAGTGCCAGAGGGAGGGAGTTGTAGGCCAGCAAAGCAGTTGGGGGAGAAAACTCAGTTGGGCACCCATTGTAGGTTTCTTAGTTCTGCCCCATATTGTTCTGCCTCAGTATTGTAATCGAGATGGGGCTTGAACCCTACTATCGAATTCAAGAAGCAGTCTCAAAATGCATTAGATAGACCTCGCAAAGATAAAAGACAAGAATAGACACACCCACCTGGCTACCATTTGAAAGATTTTCTACCTGGGAAGAAACAATGCAGAAGTGGAGAGATTTTCAGTCTCTGGGGGGCCTGACTGGTTTGTAGTAGGCAACTGGAGATGACCAGTTCCATAACATGCTGTGAGGGAATCACACTGCAGCAATGCAGAGGAAGGGTCTATGACACAGTACCAGCCCAACATGCAGAAGGCCCCCAGTTCAGTCTCTGGTTACAGGATCTCAGCTACCAGGTGTAGAAAGGGAAAGACCTTTCCCAAGATCCCAAAAGACTGTTCACATGACACCCACTTCCCAGCCCTTTGGGGCCTATTACTGAGAGAAGGCTTCAGCATAAGGCATTTTCACTGGAAGCTTGAATCAATAAGGGCCCCATCATCATGTATCTAAGTACGAACCAGGCCACAGAGTGAAAATCACAAAAGGCACGCAATGGAGCGAGGAGCAGGCAGGAAAGAAGGGAGGATTTCTCTACACCTTGGTTTGCAGAAAAGTCCTTCCAGCATATATCAAATTGTTTCTCAGGATGCAGTTGTCTACTAGTTAAGCAGAGTAGGTTAGCCCTAACTTCTGGATACGCGGGAACTTCCAGCCCCTGATAACCTGTTGTCTTGCTTACTTTTCAGACATGCCCAAGCAGCCATGAGGTTTAGAAATGCATTTTTTTTAAAATGAAAGTTAAAAATTTAAGGAAGCTGGTCCCAATCCCATTTCTGTGTTTCTTTCCCAGATGGTACTAGGAGATTGTGCATTGTGCCGTTTATCATGATGGAAAAATCCTCGAAGCGTTCAAGCACTTGCCCTACAGGCCAGATGCAATGGCAAATGGCGATCAGAGACAGATTCATTTTCCAGAGAAGCAAGGAAGTTTCCTGTTCTGATTTCAGGCCTGAAGAAGTGTCATCTTTCTGCTCTGTATTACTTTTCCCCCTACCAGAATCTCAGCTGCAGTCACGCCCCCCCCCCAAAACAAAACAAAACAAAGGAGTAGGGGTGGCTGACTGAGACAACCATGGCCTCCTTGCTGTTCAGATCTGCCCTGGACCTTCTTGTCCTGGGAGGGGAAGCCAATCACTGAGAAGTCACACCCTACTCTCTTAAGAGTGTATCCACCTGCCTGGTGCCGAGTCTGACAGCTGCCTTTAGGAAAGATGGGACCAGGCTTTGCTTGGCATGCAGGAAGTCCCAGGTTCAAGCCCCAGCAACACCTCCAGCAGCAGCAGATGTGAAAGACCTCTGCCTGAGTGCATGGAGAATTGCTGCCAGTCTGAGTGGACAATACTTGGCAAGAGACTAGGCAGATTAATATCTCTTGCTTAAACTCAAAACTTTGGTTCAGGCATGAGGCCTGCAGAACACAGAAAATTCCTCTGAGTACTGTGGTCAAACTGAAAATGGCTCAGAAGGAGAGAGAAGGGAGGGTAGCAGGAAGTTCACAGGTGCAAAGGTGTCTCATCAACCCCTAACACTTCAAGACCACCCTAAGTGGGCCTACCAACTAATCATTTAGTTAACACAAGGTTCTAATCTCATGGCAGAACACCAGATACTAGCCAGCAATTTCACCTGATTGTTTATATCACTTGGTCATAACATCAATGGTCAGCTGGGTTATATCACTGGGCCTACATTTCTTTGGCTAGCCCAAATCAGGCCAGAGCAGACCATGATCCTTCTTTCCAGCTCTGTGTAACTTGGAGCTCTTGCCATGCATGGGGGGCTCAGATCAACTCTTGGATTATATTTTGACTGGGGTGGGTCAGAATGGTCAGACATCCATTGATTTTGAAAAGTATCCTGAACTCCATCATGTTTGTAAGTATCCAGGACTGGTTATGTAGCTTCTCTTATTTTAGCCCAAGTAATGTGTTTTTGGGACTCACCTTGTGAGTGTGCAAGGCTGGTTTCTAACCTGGACCCAGCTCTTTGGCTGCCTGGGTATTCAAAGGGGATGGAGGCAGCAATGCCCTGAAGTGTGTGGATTTACACTCCATCCTCCTGTTTCATTTGCCCCTGGCCAAACTGCTCTTGCTCCCCTGCTGTGTGTCTACCTGGCAATGCCATAGCTTTGTGCCAATGCTGATGGCCTGATTTGACACAAAACCGCTGACAGACTCAGACCTTCAGAGGCATAACATATCCTGGCACCAGGCCAGACGCCTTTTTCTCCTTTTCCTGACTCTTCGGGACTGACTGCTCTCCGCTCTTTTACTTGTGTATCGCTCTTATCAGCTGTGATGCTGGCAGCTGCTTTCCCCCGCAACTTCTTCGGTCCTGGTCTTGAGGAACCCACAGCATTTTTAAGTCATGACTAGTGTGCTGGAAAGTACCTAAGTGATTGTTTTTGCTCTCTGAAAAGCAACCAAGTCAATTTAATTAGGATAAGTGACTGCAAAAAAGAAGGGGGGGTGGGATCATGTGCCATGTTCTGATGCACAGAAGCTTGAGCTAGAAACCATTTTCAAAGGGACCCTGCAAGGCTACCTGTCTGCCTCCTGCGCATGAGTTTTACAAATCTGCACCTGACACAAAGTTTTTCAGCTAGCTCTGGCCTCGTCTAAAATTAGACAAGGGAAAGAGCCCTTCAGCAACCAGAGGACTGGTCGGCCATCCCATATACCTGACAAACATTGAAAAAATGAACGGGGTTTGACCCATTCCCTGACCCCTCAACAATGGGCTCCATTGTGAGCATCTAATATCCTTATCTGGGCTGTCTAGACGCCCTGACAGCAATTGTCCACACGAATGTCAGAACACACTCTGACCTCCTTGCTCCTGCACAGGCAAAAAAAAACAAGGGGGGAGGAGAGTAGGAACCAATTAGCTTCACTGTCTGCAGGACACACCTGGGACTCTAGCAACCTGCAGGAAGGGAAGGAGGCAGGAAAAGAGCTAGGGGGAGACCAAAGCAGGGAGGTCTCTTCTTGCTTTTGGAGAACAGCGTTAAGCTCCCTCACATGCTAAAAAATACTCCACCCCCCCCCCCCGGACACACACGTTTCTAAAGAGAAACGTAACAGTTTGTGCCAAGGCTTATGAAGAAAGATATGACACCCCCTGAGGCCTGAAACTCCATTTCCACCACCCGAGAGACAGAGCTTTGCTTTCTACCTATCCTGCCTGTTTGGACAGAGCTGAAGCTCTCCCCAGTTCTGCTGAACACATCCAAGCCTGTCAGCTGAGGCAGACATTCCATCTCGGAGGGGACAAAAAGAAACCCTTTCAAATAAGGGACACACAACCCTCCCCCCCCCCCCCCAAAGCCCAAGGCTGCAAGAGACTGCTGGAGATGTAATAAAGCAGGAGTTCACTGGAGCCCCCCTCAAGCTAAGGAGGATTTGCTAAGATTGTTTAATTGATTTTTTGTCTATTAAGATGCAGATCACACCGTCTGGGACTCCGAGACTCAGACACAGGGCTTTGTGTCCACTCAGCCCCATGAAGTCCTGTCTAAGGCCAGCACAATGCCTCCCACGCACGTGTTCAAAGGCATGCTGTTCCTTTTTGTCTGAACCTCTCCAGGCATGGGCAAAGTTAAGGGAGAAAACAAATCCATAGCAGACCCTGCTCCTCAGGGGAACTCTTCTGGGCTGAGATGCCACTGAATGCAGAACTTGCCGCCGATTCCTCACCTTTGGAATTAGAGATCCTCAAACAGAAGCACTTCCTCAACCGAGCAGTTAGAGCAAATCTTAGACCTTGAAAAAAAATATTATTTCAGGGTTCCAACATTACGATCTTGTCCTCATACCTCTTTTAGAATGACCTTTGTGCAGCAGCCAAAATCCACATTCTTCCAAGCCATTTTTAAAAGCTCCGACACAAGCATAACTGATGGCACATAATCCAACCTACAATTACTTTACTGTGATATTCATAAGCGGGCCTTTCTTTCAAAACAAATCAAGACATGTGAACAGAAACGTAGCACAACTGAACCTCCCAGTCAGAAGAATGACAAGTGCAATCCTAAACAGAGTTACTCCAGTCTCAGCCTACTGAAATAACTGGGCTAAAACTGCAATAACTTTTTTTTAGGGCTGCACAGTTAGTCAGGGTGGGGGAAGCAGAAAAAGAGGAGAGGAGAGAGAAAGCATTCAAGGCATTTCTACAGCTCCAAAGGAAGGGCTTCTAGAATATCCGCAAAGCTGCTTGATACAAGCAGCGTACTCCTGCCTGGCAACTCAAACATAAGAAAGGTGTCTGTCTGCTTTTCCTGTGGGCAAAGGAGAAGCAGCACATTTAAGAGATCAAGCAGATGGGCCGCTATTTCTGGCTATACAGGTAGCCACGATCATCCCACCCAGGGCTCAGATACAGTCCAAGCCCCAAAGCACAGCTGCATTTTACAAAAATAGGGGGGGGGGCGCGAGAGGCTGCCCTTCTCTTACACTGCTCCACCACCAGACGTCTGGCTGGCTGCCACTCACAAGCTACAATTGATTAAGGAGTGAGATTTAATTTGGAAGCTTTTGCAAGGAGTATTCCCAGAGCTCCTGATGAGAAGAGGAAGGGGAGAGGATACGGGCTCCCTGCGTGGCCAGATCAGCTGTGCTGACAAAGACTCTTTTCTTCAGGGCCAAGTGCTTTATGACGTGACCCAGTTTTTCCAGAAGGCAGAACTGGGTGCAGAATTCCACTCCCCAAAAACCTTGTGCTTTGGTTTAAAAGCATACAAGGGTTGGGGGGGAGGAGAGAAAAATTAAATCAGGAGGAAGTTCCCACTCCTTCTGATTGCAGGAGTGCGTGGATTACACCAGACAAGAGAGGCCAAGAGAACAAAAGCACGAGGCTTCCAGCAAATGCAGCTTTTGTTCTGAGCCAAACTTCACTTAAACTTAACTAACATGATGTGTGCAGGTTGCAGAACTGTGTTTTCCTTGGTGCAGATCCCAAAGAACTGAATTCCAGCTTCTCTCTACATCCCAACACACATAAGCCAGACTTGTTTTCCTTTGAGGATGTGTGGAGGGGGGACGAAAAGGGTCCTAAGCCCTTCAAGCATTTGCTACCAGCACAAAGCAAAGCTTCTCTTTCACAGAAAGGCTCCAGAGTTTAAGAGAATAAACAGTGGACAAGGTGCAAAGTATAAAAGATAAAGGTAAAGGTATCCCCTGTGCAAGCAGCGGGTCATGTCTGACCCTTGGGGTGACGCCCTCTAGCATTTTCATGGCAGACTCAATACGGGGCGGTTTGCCAGTGCCTTCCCCAGTCATTACCGTTTACCCCCCAGCAAGCTAGGTACTCATTTCACCGACCTCGGAAGGATGGGCTGAGTCAACCTTGAGCCGGCAGCTGGGATCGAACTCCCAGCCTCATGGGCAGAGCTTCAAACAGCATGTCTGCTGCCTTACCACTCTGCGCCACAAGAGGCTCATAAGAGGCTCATAAGAGGCCACATGAGGTGCAAAGTATAGGTAAGAAGATAATTCAGCCGCTGATCACGCTGCCTGCCTTCTTGTCTCCACTGACAGCCAACTCACAAATAGGATAGGATCAGGACACAGCTGCTAGTATTCAGAGGTAGACTGTCTCTACCCACTGATGTTCCATTCAGCTATCAGGGCTATCAGCCACTGTCGCCCTCCGTGAGTTTGGACAGAGGCGTGATAGTAAGACAAGTGACTGGGTTCCAGAGAGGGAGACGGCACAGGCATGACTTCCCATGTTGGGGAGCTGACAGCAGGTTCCCTTATTCAACTGCTTTTGGGGCATCTCACCACCTCCCCTTCCAGGAGGGCAGCCTAGCTCAATGGATTCCGCTTCAGCTTCCTAGGAGCAGGGGTTTTGGTGCCAACCTGCATTTTCACTTTTGAAGAGTGGCCTGGGAAAACAGCTCTTGAAAATACCTTGCGGATCCATCCCTCTGCTCGAGAAGCAACTGCCACCATTTGGGCCACCAGCACAACATATCCCAAACATAGCTGTAAGTAGAAGTGAAGCTGCCTTCCACCTGATCCTGGTCTTGCCAGCCCCTGCATGAAGCCCTGATTACACGCAGCTATTCACTTTCAGGAGTGTCCAGTACCCTGATCCCTGGGGTTCAACCCGCTATTGCCGGCATGTCACCAGGCAGACCAAAACAAGAATCAGCCTTTGTACCACTTTCCTGCTATGCCTCTTGGGTATTCTAAACCCACACCAGAGGTAGTCAAGTGAGTTATAAACCCTGGATTAGCACTTCACTGGTTAACCTTTGGTGGAGTGTCGGGGGGGGGGGGGGGACAAAAACAGGGCAGCAGCAGAAAACTCAAGTGGAACAATCATGTTGAAAAGCTCTCAAAAGCTCTGTCAGTTACCTGAACTGCTATCCAGCTGGCGTTCACAGAATGCTCTCCGAAGGGGCCAAATCCTGGAATGACAGAAAGACATTTCCACATAGTTGAGGCTGTTCCCAGAAAATAAAAGTAGGAAAATTGTTGGATCTTGGGAAATTGCCAGTGAAGGGCCCAGGAAATGCTACCCTTACGTCAAATTCATCCACCCCTACTTTCTATCTTCGAAGCCCTCTAGCCTCAAATGGAGTGGGGAAAGAAGGCACTATTGTTAGTGCAGTGGGGTGAGAAGACACAAGCCTCTGTTTCTCAAGCCACTGCAACATGCTCTATGTGAGGCTGCTCTCGAGGACAATTTGGAAGCTACAGCAGTCAAAAACACAGCACCTGGCCTGCTGGCTACACTGGATGAATCACAGATATACCTCCAATTCTGAAACCACTACAGAGGTTCCATGTTCAATGCAAAGCATTGCTTCTTTCCAAGGAAGCCCACTCATGACTTGGGACCAACCCACATACCTGAGGAACCTTCTGGCTTAGTATGAAGCTACATGCCCTCTTAGATCAACTTGGCAGACTTGTCAAGGGCCCACGTCAACTTGCTAGTCCAAAGAGTAACAAGGCTTCCTTGGTAGTGCCCCACCCCCCCAGGTGTACAAGAAGCTCCTTCACATTTAGTGAATGAGAAATGGTCTCGTTTTGCAGTTATTTTAATGATTAGCTGATTATTGGTTCTTCTTTAACTTGGTACTGTACTCGTTTTAATTAGTTCTAATGTTATTTAAGACTGACAGTAAGCCACCCTGAATATCTGAATGGTGGTATATGCATTTTTAAAATAAGCAAGCAAAAACTTTGGGAGACTAATATAAATGATTTCTTTATTGAAATAAATTTTAGAGCCCTCTGCTCTATCCTCCCTGCCCACTCCCAGGACTGTTCAAAATCTGCCAGCAAGCATTTGATAACAGTGACTGTTTCTGCCAGTGTGGCGAAGGACGGATCAAAGGTGATCACAGATGTCCCCATTAAACAACCACCCTCACCTAACAAAGGGAGAATTTACCAGATGCCAAAGAGAGCAGGGCTGATGGGGGTGGTCTTTTGTTTCAGCAACACAATGACCTTGTGAGGTAGGCGAGATTGAAGGACACACCCAAGATCTCTTGATTAGCTTTACACCTGAGCACAGGTCTGAATCAGATTTAATCAAAGAACAAATGAGAGTAAGATATTTAGCACTGCATATTATAATAAGCTCAGTACCACCCCTGCCTGAGCCCCATAACAACCCTTTCCAGGAGGTCCACTAAGCTAAGAGAAAATAACTGACCTGACACCACCCAGTGAACGTCATGGCTCAGCAGAGATATGAACCTTCCAACCCAACACCCTTTCCTTCAAACTACAGGACACTTAGTCAAACATTTCCTTGGACAAAGAAAAATTACGAAAGAATACAGCTCAGACACAAAGGTTGCAACAGAGTTCTGCCAAGGTCTGCTTTCAACTGAGCTCCTGGACTCTAATGAATAACTTAGTTAACCAGTAAGCTGCAATTGTCATGACTGAATAAGAACCTCTTAAGTCTTTGTACCGACTAGAGATCAGACTAGAGATCAGGCAGTTCTATAGTTACCTGTCCTCTTGATTTGCTGCGGAAGCACAGCTGAGACTCTCCAGGAATGTAACTAGATACCTATAGAAGAATCTGCCACCACATAAGAGATTTTAGGCATCTATAACCAACTGCTCTAAGATAGCCAATCACATTCCCTACTGAACATAGCCTAGATGCATGTGAGAGGCAAGGAGAGATATTGCAAGCCGCCCCCCGGCCTCCCCTCCCCTCCCCTTAGAGTATGCAGGAGCAACAGGCTCAGGAGAGAAAATAATCCAAACAGTCAAAGAACAAACTGAAAAAGGAGGCTTTATTCTGTGCATACACAAATAAGTTAACAGGGAACTAACAGGAAAAAATATAGAATGAAAAAAGGAAAAATCCTGTTCCTTGATACCTTAAGGCTTAGAGGACTCTGGAGATTCTACCCCACCCTGAGACAGACCAGCTTTCCCACAGCAAGCATCACACACTAGAAGAATGACAAATGTTTGCTGCCTCCCTAGGCCATTTTTCAAGGGGCCACTTGGAAGCAATAAGGAAGAGGAGTGCTTCTTCCATCGTCCCACCAAAGAAAGATCCAGCCAGGGACCGGGGGAGGGGGTTTGCCCTTGGGACCTACAGTATGGAATGCAAAGGAGAGTTCATGTATAGGAATCGCTCCATTGATCCCATCTGACATTTGCAGGTCCTGCGACACATGTACAGGTGAAGCATCTGTATGCTAATTGCCTCCAACACCCACACTCTGTGGTACTGATGTATCTGATCCTCCCCGTAGTCCTTCACAAAACGGTGTTTCCCCAAAAGTTAGGGGTATGTCCTATTATATGTCCTATTACTGATCAACATACAAGCAGTGTGTTTTTTCAGGGCTGCTCCTCATTCGCCCTCCAGGGAGTCTTGCTGGGTGTTTTTGGCCAGCCACGCTTGGCCAAATCTGCCTCATGGGGTTGCTGGAAGAATAAAACAAAGAGGGAAAGAACCACTGACACCACTCTCTGTTCCTTGAAGGAAGGGCGGCATAAAGATCTGCTAGTGAAAAAATATAGTAAAGTACAGCTATTCATTACACAGTGCACATGATTAAAAACAACAAAGATACCATTAAAAACTCAAATCCAAGTATAAAGCAACAAGATGAAGTTGCACATCCAATTACAGAGGATCACACTAATGGTTACACATGTATAATAATCAGACCCAAGGCTTTTAAATCCTGCAGCCTTCTTTAGTGGTCAGAATTATATTAACACCCACAAAGTATAACTACATTAAATATAAAAAAAAATTTTAAGGCCAGGCAGTCAAAAAAGGCAAGCCCCAAATAATAGATGTAAATCAATGCTGCATAAGCTAAAGAGCCCACCTTCAGTGAGCATGGTAATTCTTTCCTGGGTTGAAGCTAAATTCACAGTGCAAGCAATCAAGGTATTATTTATGTGCACTGAGTGATAGTTTTATTTTATTTGTACAACCTTTAGGTTCCTGACTTGATTTTGAGGTTGGGATTTTTTCCCTTCTGGTTTTTCTCTAATAAAGAAGTGGTAGACAGATAAAGGGGCATTGGACCCAAAAACAGTTCAACTTGCCCTACAATAGAACTCCGACAAACCCACCTTTGCTCACCTGTGCCTCTGGCACACATTCAACTCAACAGACAGAAAATCATTAGCTTTCTTCCTGTTGACAAACAAAATCCTTGCCTGCAGGGCTGTTTAGAGGCCACTTTGGGTCCTCATTGGCTGTTTTACACAGGATTAAGTATACCACTAGCCTATGTTGTGAGAGCCCTGAACTGCATGCATTATGAACCTGAAAGCTATCTGCTCGCCAGTCCATTCCTGACAATAATTCCTGACCTAAAGTCAATTTCTTCAGGCACAGTCTTCTGCAGCACATTCTTTACTTGCCCTAGGCAAATGACCCTTTACAAGCCTGAGCTATTTGTTCTAACGCTTTACATTTCTACAAAAATAGCTAGCATGTGTCCTTGCATATTTCCTGACATTGCCTCCACTGCAACAGCTTAGCAGTAGAAATGCCACAGGTGCCCACTTTACAGCTTGGCCTTCTGAGACAGAAAAAACAGTCTGACACTCCCCCCCCTCCCCTACTCCTTTGTGTCTCCACCCTTTCCAGGCCTTTGCACTGGACCCAAGAGACCTCCAAGCTAATTAGCAGCAAACCAGCTGCTCCCAGCTGCCAAGCTGGAAAGGGATTATCCAGACAAGCGTACTGTGGGTTATGTGCTCACACTTCTTGCCAACAATCTCAGTGAAAAATAAGGAAAAACTCCTCCTCCTAAGAAAAGAACAAATTATACTGTCAAGTATACAAACGAGCCAGACAAATCAACAAGAGCACACTGGCAAAGCCACACTCCACAGGTGCATGAGAACAGCGGTGTACTAAGACAGCAGGTCTCAGCTTGTCAGATTTCCTGTCTCAAGCTCCACATCTGGCCAGAGACACATCACACAAGTCGCCCAGGCAAGAGCCAATCCAACTCTCCCAAACCTGCACTTGAGGGATCAGGAAGGCACCAGCCTACAGACATGGCTCAAGGCTCAAATTGACAGGCCGCAGACAGCATCCCTTCTGAATTCACCCACTCGCGCATGCACACACACACACACAATCAAAAAGCTGTTGCTACCTGTTGCTACCCCCACCCACAAACCCCATTTTGTGCCTCAACCACCACTCTTCATTGGCTTTCTTATGCTTCCAGGCTGCACTGATTTCTAATCTATTCCACCTTAAGTCTCATCAAGAAATGGAGACCATAAGTCAAGTAAATCTACAAACAAAAAAAAGATGTTTGCAGCGTTTGCTCCCCCTCAGATAAAATATGCCCTTTCCAGACAACACTTGCCAGAGCCAACAACCAGCCTGGAACAGTCCCCTATGGCTTGCAACGGCCTCTTCCTACAATGTGTGTGTGTGTGTGTGGGGGGGGGGGGGTGAGGAATGGAGAGGGGCCTCCCTCTGACATTCATGTGTCAGCAGCTCCTGACCCGTTCCACCCCACCCCCAAGTTCCAGCTGACACCAGACTTTCTGCAACCAACAGGAAACAGTGTGTGTGTGTGTGGGGGGGGGGGGGGGAAGAACCACAAAGAATCTAAGAGGGGTCTGCCCTATTGCCTCCAAATGTTACAGAGGCCCTGCACCTCAAATGCACACAAAACCACATTCCAGGCGAACAGGAAAAATTTTCTTTTTGCCCAAGTTGCAAGGTAACTTTAGCAGGACAAGAGAACTTGCGCTCTACTTCCCACACATAAGGGGGAAAGAGAGTGGTGGAGCCAGCAACAAGAATCCCCCTCCCATCCTGCTGGCTTTTTAAGCTCTCCATCCCCTCCCCCAAAATATCTTTCGGACTAAATATCGGGGGAGGGGACAAAAAAAAACCCCCAAAACAAAACAAAGTACAGAAAGTTTGGAGAGATGCTGGAGCCAAGAGAAGGGAAACGATGCACGGGGCATGCGACTGGGTGAAGAGGTTACTTACCCAAGGCTTTCTGGAAGAAAATCCATATCAAGGGATAGATTCGGGGCGGGGTTTTGAGCAGGGGAAAGTTTTCAGAGGCGGCAAATCAAAGGGACGGGGAACCCCCAATGCTCGGGCGGGGCTGCGGAGTGACCGTTACTTGCCGCGGGGGCAGTTAATTTGGCGGGCCGGAGGGAGAACTTGTTCATGCAAGGTGTGTGTGGGGGGGGGGAACGGCTTCGGGGGGACCTCGTTGAAGGGGGGAGAGTTTTGAGAAGGGACAGAAAAGTCCCCCCTTGAAAACGCGCCCCCCGGATGGTTTCCCCGCGCGGGCCCCTCCCTTCCCCCGCGCCCTTACCCGTCACCACCACGGGCCGCCGGGGCTTTTCCATGGCCGCCCGTCCCCGCCTCGCCTCGCCTTCCTCCTGCCCGACCAACTTGAGGCGACCAACTGACTGACTAACTAAGAGAGCGTCGCGCCCGCCCCCCTCAGGGCATGCGGGCCCCGCCCCCGACGGCCACGTGACGCCGCGCGGCCCCGCCCGCCAGGAGGCAGGAGTGCGTCACGGGCGCAGGAGAACCATCGAGAGGGGGCTCTGCAGGACCAGATCGGCTTCGCGACAAGGCCCCCAAAGAGTTTTAAAAACCCCACCCCCCTCCTGATTGCATAGCCAATTCCGGCTCTCATTGCACGCCCATCGCCCCCGGTGGGCTGAAGCTGCAGAAGGAAGTCTCAGCCCAGTCGGGCATCTTGAGCAGTGGTCCCCAACCTTTTTATCACCGAGGACCACTCAACGCTTGACCATTTTATTGAGGCCCGGTGGAGGGGGGTAGTTTACTCCTCTGCTCTCAACCACTGCCCTGACGCTCTCTGATCGCTATGGTGATGTTTAAACATCCCTTCAAAATAAGATACAGACACGCCACAACAAGGAACATAAGGAACATTTTATTTTCATGGGAATTTTAACTCATGACAATGACAAATCAATGGGAACCCTGAGCTTGTTTCTCTGCAACGAGAGAGTCCCATCTGGGAGTGATGGGAGACAATGACACCCAAAGTGTGTTGTAAAGGGCTGGGGGGGATGAAGTAAAGGGCCAGGAGGGTGGGGGAGAAGGCGTCCTTCGCGGCCCACCTCCAATTAGTTGGCGGACCACATGTGGTCCGCTGCCCACAGGTTGGGGATCGCTAATCTTGAGGACCAATACCGTCTCCTTGTGGGCAGGAGGTTTCCCGGGCACAGTGGCATAGGAACGGCCCGTCCACACGTGCAGGCAGAGATACATTCAGGTTGGATGGCCGCGTTGATCTGTCAGCCAAGATTGATGCAAGGTGTGAGCTTTTGTGTGTGGGTCTTAAAGGTGCCTTTGGACTCAAATATAGGCAGAGCAATAAATTAGTACACAGCATAATGAAGATTTTTTTTTAGAAGATTCTAAGGCAATAAAAGCAGGGATGGACCCAAGTTGGGTCTCCAGATGTCTCTGGACTACAATTCACATAAGCCCCTGCAGAAATAACAAGCTAAGGTTTGTTTGTTTGTTTGCTTATTTATTTCCTTAAGTGGAACATATCTTCTGGCATGCCTTCTCAAACGGATATGAATATTTATTTATTCATTTATTTTTATAATTGGATTTATATACCGCCGTTCAAAGTAAAATCACATAAAATCCCATAAATACCCCATTATTACAATGAAAGATGGCATTCTATTCTATAACTTTCCCCACTTGTTCAGAGAGAGGTCGGACGTTAATTCTGTAAGAGAGAGAGGAGAGAAAGACTGGCCGATGGATTACGTCCGTAGTCCCGTAGATGTAGAGGAGGCCGAGGCAGCCCCATGATGCTGCCAGGGGCCCAGCCAGTGGCCGCAGCACCAGCAGGGCCTGTAAGTGGCTGCTGAGGTCCCAGGAGCCTAGCCAGTGCTGCGACGCCAATGGGGGCCTTAGCAGCGGCTGTTTTACTTTCCAAGGCCTTGGCAGTGGCCACGTCAGTCCCAGGGGCTTAGCCAGAGCCTGCGTGACCAGCAGGTGCCAAGGCAGCAGCAGTGAAGGTAAATATGAAAGGGGAAAGGAAGGAAGTCTCTGTGTGTGTTTGCTTGCATGGGAAGGAGGAGAGGAAATTGGGAAACCAACACGAACGGGAGTCTCTGTATGTCTGTGTGTATTTCCGAGTGAGGGAAGGGAAAAGAACCAAGGAGGAGGTTGGGAAACCAACAGGTAAGGGGGGAAATGGGGGGAAGGGAACTGAGTCTTTGTATGTCTGTGTTTGCAAGTGAGGGAGGGGGAAGGAACCAAGGAGAAGGTTGGGAAACCAATAGGTAAGAGAGAGGGGGAAAGGGAAGGGAGTCTATGTGTATGTGTGTTTGCAATGGAGGGAAGGGGCCCTGCCCAAGTAGCCCCAGAGCAGGCAGGTGTTCCACCTACCCTCTGATAATCAGACAATCTGTAGAATTTATTTATTTAATACATTTATATATGGCCCTCAACGAAGGCTCAGTGCAGTTCACATGGAACAAAAACAAGAACAATATGTCAGACTCAGTGACTATATCGACTGAAAGGCGACAGTAATAATAATAATTTTATTATTTATTTTATTTTGTTAAATTTATATACCACCCTCTCCTGGGGCTCAGGGCAGTTTACATGGAACGTGAGGTATTATACATTGAACTCAGTTTTGCCAGTGAACTGGAATGTAACAATAAAATCAGAGTCCAGTAGCACCTTTAAGACCAGCAAAGATTTATTCAGCTTTTGAGTGCAAGCACTCTTCGTCAGACTAAGAACTCCTTACATGACGGTGGGGAATATATAGCAAAAATTAATTCTGTTACATTAGTAAACTGTGTCACACATCCAAATGCAGCCAATGATAATTCTTTGCCAAAACAGCCAATCAATCCCCTTGAAATTCATTTGTTGTTCACACAGACATGGGAGAAATAAAACTGTCTTTGTTGATCTTAAAGGTTATGGAATATAACAATAGTAACAGAAGATAACAGTTTAACAAACTAGTAATCGAACAGGTCAATGGAGTTGATCAACCTCAATCAACTGTCTGGTAGAGGAGCTCCCTTTTGCAGGCCCTGCAAAACTGCCTTAGTTCAATTAGGGCCCTGATCTCCTCTAGAAGTTTGTTCCACCAGGTGGTAGCCAGGGCAGAGAAAGCTCTAGCCCAGTTTAAAGTCAAATGGACTTCCTTGGGGCCAGGGATCCCTAGCCAGTTGGAGGTGGTGGAGCATAGAGCTCTTTGAAGGATGTAGGCAGAGAGGCAGTCCCTCAGGTACACTGGGCCCAGGCCACATATGGCCTTGAAGGTAATTATCAGAACATTAAGCCTGATCCAGAATTTGTCTGGTAACCAGTGTGATTGTTGGAGAATGGGCTGAACATGGGACCCTATTGCGTTGCTGTGAGGACCCTGGACACATTCTGGACCAGCTGTAGTTTCCGGATCAAAATTAAGGGTAGGCTTTCATAGAGTGAGTTGTATGTCTAGTCTAGAAATGTGTAGATGTTTATTTTAATCAACTTTTTCACATCAGAGCTGAAATTTAAGGATGATGAATCAACCATCTACATCTTGGATCGAAGCTTCTAACATGAGATTGGATTTTTTACAAAAATGGTAACTCTTGTTTTAACTTTAGCAGATGCCACAAAGTCTCTCCCCACTTTTTTATAATTTAAGATTTTTTAATGGTTTTGCTCGATATGGGTTTATTGAATACATATAATGTCCGCTTGTGTTTTCTTGAGCTGATTGAATATTTTTGACCTTTTTGCTCGTACATTCAAACCATTACCATTGGCCGAAAAATCTTTAACCTCTCCATCTTGCTTAGCAGTATTCAAAGAGCCTAGTTGGGACTGATCAGGTTGTCTGGGAAATGTTTAATATTCTGTCCTGGTGGGTTGTTTGAAAGCTGTTCCACTAATTCTTGAGCTTGCTCAAGAGTTTAATGATTTGTCTTCCTCCTGGTAGCAAAACTTCATCAGCGAAGGGGATTTTCCAATAATATCTGATTTCTTTTGCATTAGTTTTTGGTGTTAAAAATGGAATTGCTCTTTTTTCTGGAGAGTGTCACTTGGAAGATCTTGGAATACTTTTGCTTCGTAGAATCATAGAATCATAGAGTTGGAAGGAGCCAAACAGGCCATCTAGTCCAACCCCCTGCTCAACGCAGGATCAGCCCTAAGCATCCAAGAAAAGTGTGTATCCTACCTTTGCTTGAAGACTGCCAGTGAGGGGGAGCTCACCACCTCCTTAGGCAGCCTATTCCCCTGCTGAACTACTCTGAATGTGAAACTTTTTTCCTGATACCTAGCCTATATCGTTGTACTTGTAGTTTAAACCTATTACTGTGTGCCCTTTCCTCTGCAGCCAACGGGAACAGCATCCTGCCCTCATCCAAATGACAACCTTTCAAATACCTTTCAAGAGTTTGATCTTGCTTCCCAAAGTCTTCCAAGTTTTTGGAGACCCCTCCCCCCCCCCCCAGAGCATGTTTCTTGAGTCTACGTAAGTTTGCTAAGCTGTGCACCAGGTTTATTTCGTGGAATGATGAAGTGAAGGGGAGGTGTGGTGAAGTGCATTCGTCATCGAGCCGATTGAGAATATTTTTTAATCCACTGATTACTTACCCTACCACTATAGCATAAGGTGAGTCTATGCCGAAGTTCAGTAGAACAAAAATAGTAGCAAGAAATAGTAGATAAATGATGAAAGGCAAAAATATCCCAAGAAAACTGTTGGTGGAAAGGCACTGCCCTGACCCGAGAGTGGTTGGACTGAAAAGATCCGAGGTTGTAATGCCTCAGTGGATTAGTTTGCTGGACTCCGATGCCCCCCGAAGGAGGAGGCATTACAGATGAAGAAGGCCGGCTGGGACTTGTCCAAAATGCTATTGGAGCATAGGAGGCTCGACCATGTCAAACACTGTTTGCTGAGCTCAGCCCCAGACCCATGGCATTCTCTTGTCCCATAGGCGATGCAGTGGCTCAGCAATGGGCACCTTGCTGGGAAAGAACTCATGGTAGAAGTTGAGTACCCGTATTTGCCGGCATATAAGATGACTGGCCGTATGAGACGACCCCCCAACATTTCCACTCAAAATATAGAGTTTGTTACATTACATTACAGTACTATGGGCCACTGTGGGCAGCTATGTCTATCCCAACTGAAGTGCACCCAGCGTATAGAAGAAGAAGAAGAAGAAGAGTTGGTTCTTATATGCCGCTTTTCCCTACCCAAAGGAGGCTCAAAGCGGCTTACAGTCGCCTTCCCATTCCTCTCCCCACAACAGACACCCTGTGGGGTGGGTGAGGCTGAGAGAGCCCTGATATCACTGCCCGGTCAGAACAGTTTTATCAGTGCTGTGGCGAGCCCAAGGTCACCCAGCTGGTTGCATGTGGGGGAGTGCAGAATCGAACCCGGGATGCCAGATTAGAAGTCCGCACTCCTAACCACTACACCAAACTGGCTCTCCACTTGGAGGCATGTTTTTCAGGGGGGAAAAGTAGTCTTATACGCCAGCAAATACTGTAGTTCTAAGGACTGCAGACCATGCTTTGACTGAGGTAGCAGGACTTGCAGGATGGCCTCAATTTTGGATGCCATTGGGTGTATTCCATTGTCATAAACCCAGAAGCCCAGGAACTCTACAGACGGTATCCCCAGATGGCACTTTTTATTTATTTGTTTGTTTGTTTATTATATTTATATACTGCCCTCCCCAGAGGCTCAGGGCGGTTTACATAAGAACAAAGAACAATACATAAAACAGTCTATAAACATGTGAATAACCTTACACTAATAATAATTAATAGTTGTAACCATATAACAATGTACCATTATAAACAATATAACAATACAACAGTGCAACAATAAAAACAGGTCTAGAGCATATTGGTGGAATTCTGAGGGGGGCGGGGGGGAGCAGGGGCCATTCAGTCGCTGTTCATTACATCTGGTCTCAGCCAAATGCCTGGCGGAAGAGCTCCTTTCTGCAGGCCCTGCGGAACTGTTTAAGCTCCGTCAAGGCCCTGATCTCCTCTGGGAGCTCATTCCACCAGGTAGGGGCCAGAACAGAGAATGCTCTGGCCCTGGTCGAGACCAGGCAGACTTCTTTAGGGCCAGGGATCCTTAGCTGGCTGGTGGTGGTGGAGCGCAGAGCTCTTTTGGGGGCGTAGGCAGGGCAGCAATCCCTCAGATACACTGGGCCCTGACCGTGTATGGCCTTGAAGGTAATTACCAGAACCTTTAGTCTGTTCTGGAATTCAACTGGTAACCATTGCAGTTGGTGGACAATAGGCCGGATGTGAGACCTCCACGGTGTTGCTGTGAGGATCCTGGCCGCTGCATTTTGAACCAGCTGTAGTTTCCGTGTCAAGGCTAAGGGCAGGCCTGCGTAGAGCGAGTTACAAAAGTCCAGTCTAGAGGTGACCGTCGCATGGATCACTGTGGCTAGGTATTCTGGGGCCAGGAAGGGCGCTAGTAGTTTGACTTGGCGGAGATGGTAGAATGCCAACTGCGCTATTTTTGTGATATGGGCTTCCATTGTGAGGGAAGCGTCCAGAATCACGCCTAGGTTCCTGGCGGAGTGAGCCGTAGAAAGCTGCACGCCATCCAGGGTAGGCAGGCGCGCTTCCTCACATGGGCCCTTCCTACCCAGCCACAGGACCTCCATCTTTGAAGGATTGAGCTTCAGATGATTCTGCTTGAGCCATCTCGTCACTGCTTCCAGGCAGCTGGCTAATGTTTCTGCGGGAGAGTCAGGGCGGCCATCCATCAGGAGGAAGAGCTGGGTGTCATCTGCATATTGATGGCAATCCAGCCCAAACTTCCGTACCAGTTGTGTGAGAGGACGCATGAAGATGTTGAATAGGATGGGAGAGAGGACCGCTCCTTGTGGGACTCCACAAGTAAGTTGCCGGCGGTCTGATGCTTTCTCTCCTATTGCAACTCTCTGTCCACGATCCCAGAGGAAGGAGATCAGCCATTGAAGGGCTGTCCCTCATATTCCGGCATCGATGAGGCGGCAAGCTAAAGCTCATGATCAACTGTGTCGAACGCTGCTGAGAGTAATATCAGCAGTGCCGACCCGCCTCGGTCCAACTGGCGACGGAGGTCATCCGTCGGGGTGACTTGACTTTAAGCCTGGCAGACCAGAAACTCTTGTAGGTGTAAGAACTCTTGTAGGCGTGCTGCAAGTTCAGTGTCAGAGCTGTCAGACACCAAGATGCCATAAAAATGTGGAATTAAACTTGGATGTCCCTTATGGTCATCTTCCATTAGATTTTGGAAGATCCCTGGAGCATGCTGACACTGAATTGTAGCCTTTGTGGATGACGATGGTCTGCATTGTTAACTGGCCATTGCTGATAGGTTTGGGCAAGGTCAAGTTTGGTGAAGACCTTGCCACTGGCTAGTGACATGAGAAGATACGTGTGCTGTTGTAGGGCCTTGTGGAGTGTACATTTGCAGTCGGCAAAGATTTGGACTTCCCTGTTGGGTTTAAGGGGGAATAATAATTGGGGTCTCCCACCTTGCATGAGGAACCAGTTCAGGCTATGCTTGTTCGATAAGACAGTCCAATTCAGCATTGATTTTTTGGTTTGAGTGCAACTGGAACATGTCTGTCCTTCAACTTTACCAACTGAAATGCACCGGCACAGGCTGGCCGGTGAAGCACTCTAGGGATTTGTCAAAGACAACTGGAAACTCTATGTAGACCTTATCAAAAACATTGCTATGGATGTGCTAGACTCTGATGATGTTTTTGCCCAGTCATTCAAACCAGTCAAGGCCCAAGAGACTGGTGTGGTGGCCATCAACTGAAGAGGCTGCCTTGCGTGAAGAGACTCAGTGAAAATGCTGCAGTGAGCAGTGAGGCACACAAAGGATGGATTATGATGTCTCTACACTAATGCACAATGTATGGGAAACAAGCAGGAGGAACTAGTAGAGGAAGGGGGCTATGACCTAATAGGAATCACAGAAACTTGGTGGGATAATACAATTCAACACAACTGGTGCTTTTCAGGACAGGCTGCCTAGGACAGCTATCCCAGCTTGTTGCCAATGTTGAGTCTGCAGGTTCGGTAGACACAGACCACAAAGTTCTCCCAAAACAACAGCTCTTTATTCAATCAACACCAACTCCAAATACTGAACAGGGAACACAGACACAACACGAGCTTAGAAACATTTTGGGTAGCCCGCCAAAGAACCTGATTGATCCTTAACAGGAGCAGTTCAGTCCATTTGTCTAGTCAGTTAACCATTGGCTGCAGCTGTGAAGCATTCAAAACTTTATTTCCATAATGCTTTGTGCCATAGGCTACCTACCTACATAACAGACTCTATGCATTATACCACACTCAGCTCCGTCCCTCCCCCAGTCTTACTATCCTGTCTTTCACATTTCCAGGAATTTCCCAACCTGAAGTTTGCACTGCTAGCTACACTGGCTTTTCATTATTTCCGAAGAACAGCTGCTCTGGAAAGCCTCATTTCCCTGTACTAACCCAGATAATAATTGCTTTATTGGATGTCACATCTTGCTGATTGGGTGGACTCACTCTCTTGAGTTCCAGTGAGAAAGGGAAATCCTGCTTTAGGATGCTTTGGGCTGATCCTGCGTTGAGCAGGGGGTTGGACTAGATGGCCTGTATGGCCCCTTCCAACTCTATGATTCTATGAAATAATGTAAATGAATAAATGTAAATATATAAATTTGCCAGCATGGTAAGTAGCCATGCTGGCCTGAAGCAATGGAATGGAGTTTGAATCCCCTGGCACCTTTTAAGACCAATAAAGTTTAATTATGGGTGTTCTATGTAAATGTTCCAAAATGTTTTATGTAAACCACCCAGAACCGTGGGGAAGGGCGGTATAAACATCTAAATAAATAAATAAATAAGCATCTGCATGAAAGTTTATACCCAGAATTAAATTTTGTATGTCAAAGGTACCAGTGGAGTCCAATTTTATAAATATACAAAGGCATCTTTGTAAAATCAAATTACAGAATAACTCTGAACATTTTTTTTTCTTTTGAGATTAAACTCATCAGCCTGTAATCTGGAAAGCCGGGTTTGATTCCTCCCACTTCCACATGTAGCCAGCTGCGGGACCTTGGGCTGGTCACAGTTCTGTCAGGGCTCTCAGCCCCACCCACCTCACAGGGTGTCTATTGTGGGGAGAGGAAGGGAAGACATTTGGAAGCCACTTTGAGACTCCTTCGGGTAGCGCAAAACTGGTACAAAAGCTATTTGTTGTATTTTATTCATTTGCTTTTCCTGATTGTTTTGTTCGTGTATGGTTGGTGACTGAAATCATAAAATAAAAAACTAGCACTGCTATATATTTCACCTTGCTTGCCAACCTCATAGGGTTGTAGTGTTGATAAAGGGTAGGAGGAGAATGATGAAGGCTGCTCTGGGTTCCCCACTGGAAAGAACGTGGAATATTAATTTATTTAGTAACAATGCATTCATTATATGCGTGTTGACACAGATCTAACGTCCCAAAGTCATTTGACGCGTCCACGCGCCGCAATACCCGTTGCGCCCGCCCCGGGGCATTGTGGGTAATCTCTCGCTTCCTCCATTGCGGCTTACCGCACAGCATTGTGGGTCAACCGAGTTCCCGCCTGGCGCCCTTTCGCCCCGTGACTTCCCTTCCTCCCATAGGCGGGGCCGGCTGCTAATTAACTCGCTGGTGCGCCGGGAAGCCTAGAGCAGACGGAAGCGGAAGTTGGCGTTCTTGGGCCGGGGCCCTGCGCGGGAAGATGGTGAGGCTGGGATGGGCGGCAGTAGGACTCTTGGCAGGCGTGTTCCTAAGTGAGCCCCACTGGCTTTAACTGGGCTTCCTTGCGAGTAAGGAAGGGGGGCTGGGGGGGGGGCTCTCGGGCTCCTTGTTGTTCTCCTGGTTGTGCTGCGGGTGAAGGCTGCCATGGGCGCCTTGATTCCGCTGGGTCGCCGTGTGGGTCTGAAGTAGCCCAACAAAAACATGAGTCTCATAGCACCTTGAAGACCAACCAAGATTGATTCAAGGCACTCGCTTGCTGCAGCTTGACGAGCGCGCTGGGAGCCCAGGCCCTCTGGCATGCCGTGCGTGTTGGGTGTGCGGCGATGAATTGGAGTTCGCTGATAACAGCATAATGTCCTTTATTCTCCTGTGGTGGCAGCCTTTTCAGCGAGGCTAACCTGCTGACTGTTGCCCTGGTATTGTTGGAGGGCTGCGAGAACGTCTGCTGCAGCCCTGTACGCAAGACCAGTATCTTGACCCGTAGAGGGGCTAGAATATCCCAGCAGTTTGCCAGAAGCCTCCTCTGGCACTGGTTGACGAGGCTTCTCAAAGCCAATTCTTGCATTGGTGGTGGTTTTTAGAACAAAGAAGGAGAGGGGAACACTAAACCCTCTGCATGCTTACCTCCTTAACTTGGATTTGTTGTTGTTAGGTGCGAAGTCGTATCCGACCCATCATGACCCCATGAACAATGATCCTCCAGGCCTTCCTGTCCTCTACCATTCCCCGGAGCCCATTTAAGTTTGCACCGGCTGCTTCAGTGACTCCATCCAGCCACCTCATTCTCTGTCATCCCCTTCTTCTTTTGCTCTCAATCGCTCCCAACATTAGGCTCTTCTCCAGGGAGTCCTTCCTTCTCATGAGGTGAACAAAGTATTTGATATTCGTCTTCAGGATCTGGCCTTCTAAGGAGTAGTCCGGGCTGATCTCCTCTAGGACTGACCGGTTTGTTCACCTTGCAGTCCAAGGGACTCGCAAGAGTCTTCTCCAGCACCAGAATTCAGAAGCCTCAATTCTCTGATGCTCGGCCTTCCTTATGGTCCAACTTTCACAGCCGTACATTGCAACTGGGAAGACCATAGCCTTGACTAGACGCACTTTTGTTGGCAGGGGGATGTCTCTGCTTTTTAGGATGCTGCCTAGATCTGCCATAGCTTTCCTCCCCAGGAGCAAGCGTCTTTTAGTTTTTTTGCTGCAGTCCCCATCTGCAATGATCTTGGAGCCAAGGAAAATAAAATCTGTGACTACCTCCATTTCTTCCCCATCTATTTGCCAGGAATTGAGAGGGCTGCATGCCATGATCTTCGTTTTCTTGATGTTGAGTTTCAAGCCAACTTTTGCACTCTCCTCCTTCACCCGCATCAAAAGGTTCTTTAGTTCCTTTTCACTTTCTGCCATTAGAGTGGTATCATCTGCATATCTGAGGTTGTTATTTCTCCCTGCAACCTTGATCCTAATTTGTGACTCCTCTAACCCTGCCTTTCTCATGATGTGCTCCTCATACAAATTAAACAGGCAAGGCAAAAGTATACAGCCTTGCCGAACTCCTTTCTCAATTTTGAACCAATCAGTGATTCTATGCCCGGTTCTCACTGTTGCTTCTTGACCTGCATATAGGTTTCTCAAGAGACAGGTAAGATGTTCTGGTATTCCCATCTCTTTAAGAACTTGCCACAGTTTGTTGTGCTTCACACAATAAATGGCTTTAGCATAGTCAATGAAGCAGAAGAAAATGTTCTTCTGGAACTCCCTAGCTTTCTCCATGATCCAGCGTATGTTGGCAATTTGATCTCTAGTTCCTCTGCCTCTTCGAAATCCTGCCTGTACTTCTGGAAGTTCTCGGTCCACATATTGCTGGAGCCTATCTTGTAGGATTTTGAGCATAACTTTGCTAGCATAAGAAATGAGTGCAATGGTGCGGTAGTTTGAACATTCTTTGGTGTTGCCCTTCTTTGGGATTGGAATGTGAACTGACCTTTTCCAATCCTGTGGCCACTGTTGAGTTTTCCAAATTTGCTGGCATATTTAGTGTAGCACTTTTACTGCATTGCCTTTTAAAATTTTGAATAGTTCAACTGGAATGCTGTCACCTCCACTAGTGTTATTGTTGCTCAGACTTCCTAAGGCCCATATAACTTCACATTCCAGAATGTCTGGCTCCAGGTCAGTGACTACCCCCTCGTGGTTTTCAGGGATGTTAAGCTCACTTTTGTATAGTTCTTCTGTATAATTTTGCCGCCTTTTTTAAATCTCTTCTTCTGTGAGGTCCCTACCATTTTGGTCCTTTATCATACCCATCTTTGCATGAAATGTTCTCTTCATATCTCCATTTTTTTTTAAGAGATCTCTGGTCCTCCCTATTCTATTGTTTTCTTCTATTTGTTTGCACTGTTCATTTAAGAAGGCATTCATCTCTTCTAGCTATTCCCTGGAATTCAGCATTCAGTTGGGTGTATCTGTCTCTTTCTCCCTTGCCTTTCACTTCCTTTCTCTCCTCAGCTATTTGTAAAGCTTCCTCAGACAGCCGTTTTGATTTCTTGCATTTCTTTTTCTTTGGGATGGTTTTAGTTACTACCTTTTGTACAATGTTGTGAACCTCCGTCCATAGTTCTTCAGGCACTCTGTCTATCAGATCTAATTCCTTAAATCTATTTGTCACCACTATATTCGCTAGGGATATGATTTAGTTCGTACCTGAGTGGCCTAGTGCTTTTCCCTACTTTCTTCAAATTGAGCCTAAATTTTGCAACAAGAAGCCGATGATCTGAACCACAATCAGCTCCTGATCTTGTTTTTACTGACTGTATAGAACAGGGGTAGTCAAACTGCGGCCCTCCAGATGTCCATGGACTACAATTCCCAGGAGCCCCTGCCAGCGAATGCTGGCAGGGGGCTCCTGGAATTGTAGTCCATGGACATCTGGAGGGCCGCAGTTTGACTACCCCTGGTATAGAACTTCTCCATGTTTGGCTGCAGAGCAAATAGTCAATCTGATTTCTGTGTTGACTGTCTGGTGTTGTCCATGTGTAGAGTCATCTCTTGGGTTGCAAAAGAGTGTTTGCTATGACCATTGTATTCTCTTGACAAAATTCTACCTGCCTGTGCTCTGCTTCATTTTGTACTCCAAGGCGAAACTTAACTGTTATCCCGGTAATCTTTTGGCTTGGATTTAGTTCTTAGTAAACAGCTATAGGAATTTTGATAGAAGATCATTCCTGTTTCATTGGTGTGAACCAAGGTGTAAATTGAGAAATGAATTTTCGAGGGCAGGGAATGGAAGCAGGTCCTGGCAGATTTTTTTTTTTTTTTAAGTTTTAAAGCAGTACTGTGGTTGGTTCTTTGCATGGCTGAAATGAAGTTTGAACTAGGGCTTTGTGCTCCTTGCCGCTGTACAGCACCACTTCTTTACGTCAGGGGAGTAAAGTGAGAGTGGGTGTTTTCAAGTGAATAAACCACAGTTTCTTGGCTGTGTTTCTGTCTCTTGTAATACTTCTGCAAGGACTCACTATCCTCTGTTGACTGCTAAAAGGGTCAGTAAAAGCCATTTTGGGGTTCTGACCTTTTGAATGGTTGAGTTTGACTGTGATGCCCTCTTAATGTGGGTGGTTCTTTAACTCATAGAGAACTGGTTACTGACTCTTTGGGCTGGGGTTGGAGAAGATGGGCACTAGCTGAGGGCAGAATCCTGGCAACTATAGCAGCAGGGGTCTACTGTGCCAACTCTAGTCATGTGCTGGAGACTGGACATGAGCAGGCCTTAGGTTCAGGAAGCTGACTTGCTTTGTTGACCTATTTCTCCAGCTGTCCAATTCATCTCCCCTTGCAGCTTCCCCTATCCTTGCTGAAGACAGCACAGAACCACCCTATGGTGAGTAACCACCGCTATCCTCAGAAGCCCAAAGTTTGTAGAGGTCATGGGGGGCAGGCCAGATTTGTGAATTTACGATGAGCTATGGGCCCTAATGGGATTCTCCGAGTTCCGCAGGGCCTGTAAAACGGAGCTCTTCCACCAGGCATTTGGTTGAAGCCGGGCAGGGATCAGGCCCTCTCCCCACCCCCCTTTGGTTCCTGTGCTGGATTAAGCCAGGAGCCCTGTTGTTATTCCATTCTAACTGCCCATCACAACTTGCCATCTGGATCTATCCCAATGGCCCAGAGCATGGGGAGAAGTTTTTAAGTTAAATTGTGTACCACCATTATTGTATGATATTGGGGACTGTTTCTAGGATTATTATTAATATATACTAGAAGTTAAGCCCGCTGTAAGAAAAATACAGCGGGCACTAGCAGGCAGTGGGTGGGTGCGGGAGGGGAGGGAGGGAAGGAAGGAGGGAGGGAAGGAAGGAAGGAAGGAAGGTGGGTGGGTGGGTGGGTGGGTGCCATGGAAGGGGACGGGGCAGAGGGGGAAGAAGGGGGGTAGAAGGATGTGAGAGGGGTCCATGGGTCAGGTGTGTGGGGGAGCTGGAGGGTTCTCCCCTGGAAGAGTTTCCATCTGCCCCCCCCCAGGGCCACAGGCTTTCCCCGTCGCCTTGGCAGCACAGTAGCCGGGTCTTTGAGTTGGTGGCCGCGCTGCCTGGGCGGTGGGGACAAGCTTTTCCCCATCCCTGGCCGGAGCCTTTCTCCGCCTTTCCCCCTTTTCTTCGACATGCCGGCCCTGCTTCTTTCCCTGCCCCAAAGGCCCCCCCTCCCAGCCTAGCTTCCCTAGCAGCCGCAAAGGGCCGCCCCTCCCAGCCTAGCTTCCCTAGCAGCCGCAAAGGGCCGCCCCTCCCTGCCTAGCTTCCCTAGCGGCCGCAAAGGGCCGCCCCTCCCTGCCTAGCTTCCCGGTGTCGTGGCCAGGGAAGGAGCCGGCCCAGCTCCTGGGGTGGCCGCAAAGGCCTCTTCCCTCCCCTCTTGGCCCAGGTTCCCTGGACCTCTGGGCCTACCTCACCTCTTGGCAGCCAGCAGAGGAATGGCAGCTGTGGGGCGAAGGTGGCCCACGTGGGGGGGGGGGTTAAGAGGCACTTTGCATGTCCCAACTGATCAGTCCTGGGGCAAGGGGCCAATCAGCAGCCGCGCTGCGCGCCTCCCAATTGGGCCCTCCCCTTGTCAGTCCGGGGCCAGGGGACAATCGTTGCCCTCCCCCATCCCAGATAGCGCCCCCCTTAGCGTTTTATTTATACTGCTTTGCGGAGCCCTTACGGATTATGTGATTTTATTGGATATTGCTTGTATTCTTTTTGTGAACTGCCATGACCCAGCTTGCTGAGAGCAGCAGTAAAGGTAAAGGTAAAGGTATCCCCTGTGCAAGCACCGAGTCATGTCTGACCCTTGGGGTGACGCCCTCTAGCGTTTTCATGGCAGACTCAATACGGGGTGGTTTGCCAGTGCCTTCCCCAGTCATTACCGTTTACCCCCCAGCAAGCAAGCTGGGTACTCATTTTACCGACCTCGGAAGGATGGAAGGCTGAGTCAACCTTGAGCCGGCTGCTGGGATTGAACTCCCAACCTCATGGGCAAAGCTTTCAGGCGGCTGCCTTACCACTCTGCGCCACAAGAGGCTCAAATTTAAACATAAATTCATTAAAAAAAATACCGGAGGCATCTCTGTCTTTAGGAAAGTGGAATTTATGGGAAGTCTATCTGATCTTACCCGACTCCTTCCCTCATTTTTATTATACGTTTGTTGCTGTTCACATCTGCACACGTGCATCTACATACTCCATGTCCACAAGTGGTAGTCCCTGTTACTGTAAGGTTATGCAGAAGGGTTGCCTCCGGATGGAAGCCTGACTAGATGACACCTGGAAGCCACAAGGTGCAATTAAAAAAGAAATCCTTCATTTTTGTGTTTATATAACACTACGAGATATACTGTTTGAGTAAATGAATTCATTATACGTTTACTCTGTTATTATCAGTTAATAATATTAATGTTAGAGTTAGTTATATGTAATGTTTCCTGTATAGTTTTCAGTTCTATGTAAACCGCACTGAGCCTTCGGGGAGGGCGGTATATAAATGTGAGTGAATGTATGTCAGTGTATCAACAGTGTAGCATCCTACATAACCCTGACTAGGCTAAGGTTGTTAGGGCCTGAAAGCTAGGCAGTTTTGATTGTGCCTGGGAGATCACCAAGGACGTCCAGGGTTACTGCGCAGAGGCAGGCAAAGGCAGCCCCCCCCCCCCCGCATGTCCTGTTGCCTTGAGGTGGAACTTAATGGGATTGCCATAAACTGGTTGTGGGTTCACCACACAATCAGTATGAAAGGACTTCACTGTGGGCATGGGTGTGGCCTTCCTATACCTGTTTCTCTGCAGTAAAGCTGCTGAGTCAGGCCTGGTTCTCCCACTCGGCATCTGCATCACTTCAGTCTGCAAGTGGGGGTACACGTGAAGGGTACACAGAAAGCTGACACACCAGAGAGAATGCTGAGCTGGAATCATCCTTTGTGACAGGATCTCTGTGTCAAGATCTTCAGCATATGATTTCTTGTGAGCTTTCCTTCACTTTCAGTCCAGAGCCTCCTTTATGTCTGGGAGAACTGGGCTTAAGGCTGGCCAGGCCTCTTATTATTTTTTTTAATATATATATACAAGTTTTTTTTATTTTCATAGAGATAGAAATATAGGATGCAATACAAGTTATCAGTACAAAGAACAGTAAAATATAATCATGATTTGAAAATGTACGACCCCACATTAACTACACAATGATATAAACTTTTGCCCCAAACTGAGTCTAAGAGCCATCCACATTTCCACTATATTTAAAAAAAAGGCCTATTTAGATATACAAAAGAGAAGTTGTTAATAATCAACCTACTTGAGAGATCATAGACCTCACGTTAACTGCTTGATACAATCTTAGAGCTATCCTGTCAGATATTTCTAGGTTTAAGTTAGATGCTTAACATTAAATATTTCTTGTAAAACAGTATGAGTTTTAGCCCTGTATCAATACTCTAAAAGAAAGTAGGGCTTTGCCATAAAGATGTACAAAAAGAAAAAAAAATTACAAGAGGATTTCATAGCTTCTCCTTATCCTTAATACAGATACATCTACAAAACAATTTATACTTGACCCATTCTAAGAGCCATCCCGACAGGTATATTTTCAAATTTAAGTTGAGAGCTTAACATTAAACGTTTTCTACAGATCAGTGTGAGCTTTGGCCCTATAACAATACACTAATAAAGAAAAAATCAAAAATAAGGGGGGAAAACACTAACGATTATATTACCTATATGCCTACAAAAGAAAAGAGACGAGAGAGAAAAAAACACTGCTTCCCCTTTTTCATAAAAATAGAAATATAGAATACAGTATATGTTATTAATACAGAGAATGGTAAGTTTCCAGGTTTAGATTAAATGCTTAACATTAAACATAGAACAATATGAGCTTTCGGTCTTCTCAAGGGGGTCTCATCTCGAGGCTTGCTACATCTTGTCGTTCCCTGGCCAGGCCTCTTATGATAGATTTAGTAACTTCTCTTTCCAGTTGGTAGAGCTGAAAAATGGAGAGACGTACAACGGTCACCTGGTGAGCTGTGACAACTGGATGAACATCAACCTCCGAGAAGTCATCTGTACCTCCAGGGTAAGGCCAGCTACCACCTTTGTATCTTTTGGGCGACTACCAGTGTGGACAGAGGGTGCCGTCTCAGGGCAACCAGCTTGGAAAAGGGGACATTCTTTGGGTCACTAATAGAGCTTCAAATAGGAAATGCTAACCCATGCATGACTGCCCTAGCCCCACCCTCCCTGAGGTGTTATGTTAATGATATTAAAAATCTCACGCTTAAAAACAAAAATCTGGCTTCCTCAGCCCTTGCCCCTGCTTTCCAATCCAGGGGAAGCCTGTCCTTGGACTCTGTGTGTGTCCTTTCAGCAAGATAAGACTGCCCCAACTTGAGGTCCCACAAACCTGGGGTCAGGTAACCTTAGAATTCAGATTGAGGGGATAATTATGCCTTGATTAAGACATAGCTCCCCTGTGATCAATCATTCTGTGGCCTTAGTTCAAACCCAGGTCCTGCTGGCCTAAGCCCTGGGATGAACTAAAAGCTGTTTTGCACAGACTTTCTGTTCTTGAATTTTTCTTGGCATTTTCCCTGTAGCTTTTTAGAAGTGGGGGCAGTCTCATCTGCTTTTACAGCAGGCCTAGGGGTAGACTTCATTGTCAAGCTGCAACTATGCCTCTCTGCCTAGCAGAAGAAAAGGACTATCCAGTGACTAACAGCCCAGTAGAGCTGGGGAAGTGAGCTGCTTGCATGGTGCATTCCAGAAAATTGGCAACCAGCAGCTGCGAGGCAGTTTGCATTCTCTAGCAGTTGTTGCTCACAGCTGCACCCAAGAATTGCTTGGATGATGTAAAGTTGGGTGGTTATAATTTCTTAAGTTTGGTGTTGTAAACAAGCCTCTCCCCCATTACTCTTTACAAGTCTGGTCCTGATTTCACTTCCACTAGAGGGCAGTGAAAGGCTGCTTCTTCCAGAAATCTTCAGGTTCCCCTGTGTACATGGATACCAGTTGAGTCTTAAGGAAGAGAAGGTCTGAAGCAGCAGAAGGAAGGTCAAGTTCTTGAGTGGAATGTGGAGGGCATTTAGGAGGGGGTCAAATTCTCTTAAGACCAAAGTAATTTTGTCACTTGTTTGAGGGATGATCAAAAGGAAGATGGAAGTTGTATAGGACTTGGAGATGAAGGTGGTAATCAACAAACAAATCTTCAAGAGAAAGACAATGGTTAAAACTTCTCATTCAAGAAGGCCTAAATTTCTGTGAACAAAGGCAACTTTGGATTCATCTACATCTTATTTATTTAGGTCAGGATTGGTGACTGTGTTAGTCTGCCAGTAGAAGTAGAAAAGAGCTAGAGTCCCTTGGCACCTTCAAGACATTTTTGGTGGGGTAGGAGCTTTCATGACTCACTGCTCACTTCTTCAGGTAGGTGAAGGTGGGTATCCATTTTAGTCTGTAACACTAGAAAAGGGCAAGTGTCCAGGAGCACCTTATAGCAAAATTTGTTGCAGTGTAGGAGTTTTTGTGGATCACTGCTCACTTCTTCAGACTCATGAAAGCTCGTCCTTTGCCACAAATGTCACTCTGGACTCCTAGCCTCTTCTACTGTTACCCATCTTGATCTGCTTCTGCGGGTGACAGTGTGGGAGCACCAGTGATGACTTGGTGCAGTCCCTGGGTCAAGTGGAAAGCCACCGCATTTCATAACTGGCTGTGACAACTAGCCCAGCCAGTGGCTTCCAGAAGGGCTTTCCATTGTCCTGCTATGGCTTGAAAAGTTGCCCTCTTGAGCCAAAGTGGTCTCTTTCAGGATTTCATTTTTAAGAGGTGCTGTAGCTGAAGGTGATCAAAGAGCCAGGCCCAATTCAGACTCATTTTTAAATGCCGGCTCATGGTCCTGGCCATGTTTCTAGAGTCTTGTTGAGTAACGTGGGCAGAAGAGCTTTCTGATTCTGGGAGGGGGGCGCAATTTAGGTTTGCAGCATTGTGCTGCAATCCAGTCCTTTCTCACCCTCCCCTTCTCTCTCCTGGGCAGGACGGAGACAAGTTCTGGAGGATGCCCGAGTGCTACATCCGCGGCAGCACCATCAAGTACTTGCGCATCCCGGACGAGATCATCGACATGGTGAAAGAGGAAGTGGTGTCGAAAGGCCGGGGCCGGGGCGGGATGCAGCAACAGAAACAGCAGAAGGGACGCGGGATCGGCAGCGCAGGACGAGGTAGTGCCTCAGCGTGGGGAGGGACCCAGCTTCTCAGGGGAGCCTGGTGCTTGGAGGCTGCTGCCCGCCTGGCTTGGTGCTCTTTGGCCCATCTGCTGCTGCCCCGTTTGAGCAGGCCTGTGGCATGTGTGGAAAAGGCGGCTTCTGCGGGCGCCTTCTGTAGTCAGGGCCTGACGTGCTGCTGGACAAGGCCAGGCTGCCCACTCCCACACACACCCGCACACATGCCTGGAGACGTGAGGCAGGTCTGTTCTTGCATGTTCTGTCCAGTTCAGTCCATACCTTGGTGTATCTCAAGGCAGGACAGCATTCACGTCAATGCTGTTTCTCGGGGGGGGGGGGGTTATTTGCCTCCTTTGTGGGAAGACTAAGCCAGATTTTCAAGCATCAGACTACCCCAGGGGGCTTTTTATCTCAATTTAATCAGCTTTGGGAACGGTGGCAAACAAGACTTCAGTGCTTGCGGGTTAATTAGCTTGGAAGGTCCTGACTTTGGCTGCTGAAATACATCAAAGGTAGCAGCTCCGTGGGGTGTTGAGGAGCCAGCAGCCAAAGCCAGGAAGGAGGGCGCTGCCGTCATGAGCTGAAGAGCCAGCGTGCAATGGGTGACTGGGCTCCCTGGGCAGACCCTCTTGGGAGCCCAGGTGGGCACATTTGAGGGGCCAGAAAGACCTAGATTGTTTTTCACCTTTCTGGCATCGCTGTCCAGCCCTGCACACTTCCAGTTAGCTCCTACACTATGTTTCACTGCTGTGTTTTTAAAAATATTATCCCAGCCTTCATTAGCCTGGGTCAGGCTGGCTCTGGACTGGGAAATGTCGTCTCCATGTTAGGGGAGTGGGCTGCATGCGGACCTGTGGCCCAATCCTTGCATTTCTGCTCCTGTTGCATGCGGCTGGGGTGGGGTCCGTGGCAAAGGCATGCTCTGAGTCTGTTCTGCTTCCCCCCCCCCCCCAGGAGTGTTTGGTGGCCGCGGCCGAGGCGGGATCCCTGGCAGCGGCCGAGGACAGCAAGAGAAGAAGCCCGGGAGGCAGCCAGCCAAACAGTGAGGGGCAGCCGGTCCTCAGGATGCGCTGGATTCCAGGACTGTGTGCTCACGAGAGACGGAGATGCTGTCTCCCGTTGTCTTCTCATGAAACAAATTCTAGATTCATCAGTGTTTTTTTTCTCGCAAAGGTCCATAAGTGATGGCTTACTCCCCCCCACACACACACTCAAACTTTTGTTGGTGATTTTAGATAAAGTTTGCAATTAGAAATCATTCCCAAGGATATTGTGTGTCCTTTCTCTTTGCTTACCCTCCTAAAATCAGCTTCAGTAGATCCCTGCCGTGCCCAATTGTGGGGTGCCCCCCCCAGCCCTGTTTTGTTGAGTGAGACATCGTAGTCTTTTAGGGACATTTTTCCTTTGTTTCTCTTTTGGAATAGCTTCTGGGCAAATAGAAGTTAGTAATCTCCTTTAGAAACAATGGAATTGAACATGGTTTCCACCTTTGCAAGAATACCAGGGCTTTTCCTCTTCTGCGAACTGTATGTAAAGTTATTCCTTTTAGTTTTTTCTGGAGGGGCATTGGCTAGGCCCTGCAAAGGCAGTTTGTTACTTGCTCCCCACTGAGCAAAAAAGATGACTCATGCGTGGGACCTCCAGGAGCTCTTGTCAGAGCCAGCTTTTCCCCCACGCCGAGAAGAATGGACGAAAGCTGCTTCTTCTAGCACAGTCCAGTTGTCCATGTATGTCCCTGCATCTAACAAAGCTGGCTTTCTTCTTGCAAGCCCTCATGGGTAATTGTATTAGGATCCGACGTCTTTGCATTGGGTCTTCTATGTTACGCCACTTCAGCTCGCTATATTAACTTCCAGTGCCAGAGAGACTTTGCTTTCAGATTCGTCAGCATCCCCAGAGAACTGCCTTGCCCCTTTCTCCAGGGCCCTGAGTGGCCACTCAGTTTCGGCCCTGAATCCAGCTCTGGCTCCCCTTGCCCCACTTCTGTTTTCCCACTCTGGGTGCAGAAGAGGCAGCCTGTTTATGCGCAGAGGAAGAGGGCCTTGTGGGTGAGCAGAAGATCCCAGGGTGGGGCTTAGCTGCAAGGACAGGGTCAAAATCTGGTCATCTCCCCCTCAAAGGTGTCTTCTCAGCTGTACAAACATCACTGTGCCATTTCCCCATGGAGCACAGTAAAAATTCTACTACATGCTGTCTGTAAAAAGATTTCTTTTTGTTACTAGGTTTCTGAATCCACTGGGAGTGAAATAAACTTTGTTCATTTGACGTCTCTCCTGTATTCTTTTCCTCCCCTTTTGATGGGCTTGAGGTGGAACCCCCCCCACCACACACACACACACACACACACACACACACACACACACACACACACACACTTTCTCCATGCAACCCAGCTATGCTTTGGCAGAGACGCAAGTGGAGGAGTAGGTTGCATGTGCTTTCAGTTCTTTCTGGTTGGTTCCAGACGCTACAATCCAAATGCATTCTTTATTGAACATCCCATGTTGTTTGATTGTGCTACTTTACGCTGCACAATCTATGTTGTGACCCTGTGAGGAAGGTAGGCTAGAACCGGCCTCCATTCCTTGGAAGTTTCTGGCACAGCCCTACTGTAGAGCTGCACGGAACAGCCAACTCCCCGAGTGTCCAGCGGCTGGCTTGCCAAGGCTGATGCAGACCGGTTATTCCACAGGGAGCAAGATGTGCCTGAGCCTGCAAACAATCCAGTCTCCATTCCCACTGGGGACGCTTTGTGTGCCTTCCCCACACCCTGGCATACCAGAGCTGCTGCTCCAGCTGCAACTCTTAACAGGTTGGGCCATCTGAAGGGAAGAGAGGGGAATTCGCAGGCAAAATGTTTTTCGTAGTCAATGTGTATCAAAGACAGCTTGGTGCAGTGGTTAAGAGTGACAGCTTCTAATCTGGAGAGCAGGGCTTGATTCACTGTTCTTCCACATGCAGCCAGCTGGGTGAATTTGGGCTAGTCACAGTCCTGATAGAGTTCTGACAGAGCTCTCTCATCCCTACCTACCTCACAGGGTGTCTGTTGTGAGTAGAAAGGGGAGGCAATTACAAACTGCTTTGAGACTCGGATATAAGGAAGCAGGATATGAAAGCTCTCCCACCCACCCCCACCTGTCCAAAAATCTCGTTGGTCTAAGGTGCTACTGGGCTTGAATCTAAGTATTCTCCAAGTAACTTGGCCGTCTCTCTGACCCTGCTAGCCTTTGAAGTGCCCCCCCCTCTCTGCTGTCCTCCCTGTGCTCCTTCCGCCCTACGTCAGCTGGCCGTGAACTGGGGGCTGCAGCCTTGTGGCTTTCCCTGAAGCTCTGCCAGACTGGAACTGGGCGGTCTTTCTCCTCTAGTCGGCAGGGGGTGTTGCAGGCCCAGCCTGCCGGCCTTGGAGTGCTGTGCCCAGGGTGAGGTTGTTGGTAAAACCGGCTTAGTGGGCTCCCTCCCTCTTTCCCTTTCCACGGGCCTGTTGGGGGGGGGCAGGCCAGCGTTCCCCCTGGGGGTGCAGCCATAGCCGCCTCTCACACGCTGCTGTGGAGTGCGCACGGGGAATGACTCACCCGCCCGCTGCCTACGAGGAGGAGGAGCCATGGGGGCAGGCTGAGGCTAAAAATAACACCTCCTGCCCTTTCTCCTCTTCCTGTGTTTTGCTCTCTCGTTTCCCCAGCTTTGTTGCAGAGCCTGGCGGCTGCCTGGCCTGCCAAGAAAGCCCAGGGCTGATTCCAAGGGTCTAAAGCAGCTTGACACCTGGGGAGGGAGGTGTGAGCACCTATAGGTTGGTGCAGCAGGTGGAGATGGGTGCTGGAGAAGGCCAGGGCAGGTGCCAACCAGAGCAGGGAGTATTGTCCAGGCTTAGCCACTTTTGCTGGGGACCCAGGCTGGCCCTCAAGAGGTGGTAGCAGGGGGGTGGGAGGGTGGCAGGAGATAAGTGTCTCCACTGAGTGAGGACAGAACAAGTTGCAGGGCAGGAGGCCGAGGTTCAAACCCCCATTTGGTCTGCCATGAAGCTGGCTGGGTGACTTTGGCCCCGTCGCACCTCCCTGGCTTCACCTACCTCACAGGGTGGTTGTGAGGGTGAAAGGGAGGGTTCAAGTGAAGGGACTGAAGCATGAATACAATAATGACATCTGTCCATGGGAAGGGCTGACTTCCCGATCACTCTCTCCCCCTGCCTGAGAGAGCAAATGAAAGGCTGTGGCAGGGCCAGCTGTCCTGGATCCTCCCTGGGGGAGAGGGGAAGCCGGGCACCTGTTCCACAAGGAGACCTGGAGGCAGCTTGCTGCTCTGTTTTGGCTAGGGCCTTGCAGGGATACCAACAGCTGCGGGGGACAGACCTGGCCAGCCACTTCCTGCTTCTCTCTGGGCTAAGGACTGGGCCAGGCTTGACTCCCAAGCAGTTTTTATGGGGCTCTGAGCCAACTGAGGCCTTGGTTGACATGTCAGCTGAAGCCCTCGGGATCCAGGAAGGGCCACCTGACTTGAGGCTAAGGGCCCTGGGTGCCAAGCAGGGAGAGGCTGGCATCTGAGAAATAGAGTCCAGGCCCATTACCCCCCTTCTTGGCATCCTTGTCCTGGAGTTCTTTCTTTGCTTGCTTTTTTGCCATCAAGTTGCAGCCAACTCTTGGTTGGGGCTTCAAGGCAAGAAATGCTCAGAGGTGATTTTGCCCTTCCTGCCTCTGCTCAGCTAGCCTGGGGGGGGGTCTTCCTGGAGGGTCTCCCCTCCAAGTACTGAGCAGGGCCAACCCCACTTGATTCCTGAGATCAGCTGATATCGGGCTAGCTGGGGCTCTCCAGGTCAGGGATGCCCCAGTGCAGAGTTGTGCAAAGAAGCCTGCCAGCTCATCCACATTCCACAGAGGCTCCTCTTGGGCAGGCAGGCAGGCAGGCAGGCAGGCATGTGTGCCGACGTCTCTATATATGTCCCAGATAGCAAAGCAAAGGGGGAGCTGAGGAGGGCCCCGCTCCAGGGCTAAGAATAGAGCAGCATCAGCCGTGGGCAGTGCTGTGCCCACCAGAGGCCGGGGGAAGAAGCAGCCCCCTCTGCTATTTCCGCAGGCCCAGCTTCCACCAGCAGGCTCCTTTTGATCTTGGGAACGGTCAGCTCTTTGTCTGGACAGGTCGAACAGATGCTGGCTTGTCTGTGGGAGGGAAGCCTTGCAGATTTCTGCCCCAAAAGGGATCTGTCCCTCGCCACCAGTGGCACACGCTTCTTGCTCTCGTGCTGAAAACAGCCAAGGGTATGTATGTTGCTTTTGTGGCCTGTCCCCAAAAGTCTTGCCCTCAATGCTGGACTCCCCCCCCCCTCCCACACACACACACACACCATCTGTTCGCTTTAGACTGGTTTCCAAAAGTGAGAGGTGGGCGGGGTTCACCAGTGGGCACAGAGCATTTCCCCCCCATAAGAAGGTCTTGCCCCCCAGCCTGTTTGTTTGCTGCTGGTCTGGATTTGCCTGCCCCAGAACCACCACCGCAGCTGGGGGAAGACGTGATCCTGAGGCGTCACCAGCACGGTTCTGGCGCAACCTGGTTGCCATGGACACCAGAGGCCGTTGCCAGCCTCCCTGGAGGGGGAGAGTAGGGAACGCCTGCTGCTTAATTGCCAGGTGCCGGTGCAGTCAAATTGCAACTCCAGCTCAGAGGGCTGGGCCGGGCCCTCTCCCTCTCCCAGCAAGCGCTGCTCTCATCCCTGGGAGGAGGCCAGGAGAGGCCGGGACAAACTGCAGACCCGGCCAGCTGCTTTTCATTTAGCAGCCTCCAATGGGGGGGGGGGGCGGGCGGGGAGGAACACCATGTGCAGAAGGGGCCGGGCTGAGGGTCCCAGCGAGGCTCCACTCTGGCTGGAGGGGGTTCATTTGGTGCACAGTATGAATGCAGGGACTGAGCTTTGACTCTTCCAACTGCAACCAGATGAAAAGCCAAGCCTGTCTCTGCACAGCATGGGGGGGGGGGGGATGGGGATGACACATTTTGGGCCCCTGAAGTCCATAGTCCGAGGGCATAGAATTAAACCCCAGTTTCTTCACAATGAAGCCACCTTCTGCTGGCTGCAGCTCTCCAGGGTCCCAAAGGATTGGACATCACCCACCACCAGATCTTTTAGCTGGAGATGCTGCTAGGAACCGAACCTGGGACCCTCTGCATGCCAAGCAGATCCTGGGCCATGGGTGTTCCTACTCGGTAAGCTCAGGCTCAGGGCTAGAGAGCATCTGCCTTGTATGCACAGGGTCCGCAGATTCAGTCACCAGCACCTCCAATGAAAAGGTGAGAGGCAGCGGGGATGCAGAAGAACCCCACCTGAGACCCCAGACAACCCCAAGGAGGATGGCCCTGATGGATCAAGGATTGGATTCACTAGAAAGCCATTTTGCATAATCCAGCCACCAGCTTCCAGACAGGGAAACCCGGTTAACAGAATGTGAGATCTGGGCAGTGGTGATGTTACGGAATGTTTGTAAGCATTCCAACTGCAGAGGGTGAATGTGTCCATAACAGACAGCAGCAACCAACTGGAGAGAGGTTGAAGGTGAGGGTGAGATGCGGGCCGGCCAAGGGACTCTGGAGCCTTGTGGACTAAGCCCTGGGGGGAAGGCAGGTTGTCGCAGGATGCAAAATCACAAAAGTATCCCAAATGGCTGGAAATCTCAGCGGATCTATCATTTTCGGTGTTTTATTTAATACCTTTATGTTGACAGCCCTGTTTAACCACATGAGAGAGCACCAGAATGTTGTGTAGGAGACCGAGGGGGGGGGGAGTGTCCCATGAACATTCAAGCTGGGCTAAACACATAGTGTGGAACTTGACCCACATTGACTGCATTCACAAGTGATGCCTTCAATCAGTTATGCAACCCACTGGAGAGCTTATTCTGGCCCCTGCCAGGCAGCTCCTCCTCCGTCCCTGGCTAGTTTTCCATCTCCCTTGGATTTTCTGTGCCTCGGCCCTGGGTGTGTGCTCTCTGGGACTGGAAAGAGACAGAGCTGGCTGCCAGGGCTGCCCGCCCGCCCACCGGCAGCAACGATACCATCTCCCATTTGCCTGCCCTGCTGGGGGGAGAGGCCATCCAGCCTCCCTCCCTCCCTCCCCCCCCTCTCTCTGGGGCATGAGCAGGCGAGGGCAAAGGGAGGCAGCCAGCCATGGATGCTGGCCACAAAGAAAGTTTTCCTGCCTGCTGCTTCCAGCACCCAAACTGGACTTCCTGCTTTTCTTGGGTGTGTTCCCTGTAGGGTGTTTTGTTTTGCTTCCCCGGCTTGGCCTTGAAGGGCCGTGGGACAGACTGCAGTCAAGCAGGTTCAGCTTCTGCAGTCAAGCCTGTTTAGCTTCTGTCCTCCAACATCTGCCCAAGGTGTCTGTTTTGGGGCAAGCAGAGAGGCCTCCTTTCCCCTAAGAACACCTGAAGAGGCTCCTGGGCCACTGCAGCAAGGGGCAGACCAGCCCCTGGGAGACTCCCCTTCCAACACCACCTCTACCCTGAAGCTCACAGGAAAAGCCCCTCTAATACGAGTCATTCAATGGGGCTTCCTCCCTCTCATTACCCAACCTACCTTACAAGGTTGTTTTGAAAGCCTGATGTAGGAGGGCAAATTCCTAGTACAAAGGGTTGCCAATTTCCAGGTGGTGGCTGCAATTCTCCTGGGATTACAACTGAACAAAGTTTGAGTCCAGCAGTCCCTTTAAGACCAATAAAGTTTTATTTGAGGTATAATCTTTCATGTGCATGTAGATGAAATCTTATACCTTGAATAACACTATTGGTCTTAAAGGGGCCGCTGGGTTCAAACTTTGCTCTGTTGCATCAGCCTAACATGGGTACACATCTAGGATTTCAACTGATATCCAGGCTGAAGAAGAAGAGCTGGATTTTATACATCGCTTGTCTTAAAGCACTTTAGGGTCAAGAGTTGAAAGGGGTCCTGTAGACCATCTAGTCCCACCCCCTGCTCAATGTAGGATCAGTCTCAAGCATCCAGGATGAGTATCTGTCCAACCGCTGCTTAGAGACCAGCAGTAAGGGGGAGCCCATTCCACTGCTGACTGTGAACATTTTTTCCTGATATCTAGCTGATATTGTTCTCCACGTAGTTTAAACCCATTACTATGGGTCCTATCCTCTGCTGCCAACTGAACCACTCCTTGTCCTCTGAGTGACAACCTTTCAAATACTTAAAGACAGCAATCATGTCTCCTCTTCTCCAGGCTGAACATTCCCAAGTCCCTCAATCTTTCTTTATAGGGGTTGGTCCCTAGGCTTCTTCCCATTCTTGTCGCTCTCCTCTGAATCCTCTCCATTTTGTCCACATCATTTTGGAAGTGAGGCTTCCAGAACTGCACACAGGACTCCAGGTGTGACTGACCAATGTGGTATACATTAGGACTATGATATCTTGCGATTTTGATGTGATGCCTCTTGCTGATACAGCCCAAGACTGCATTGGCCTTTTTTACCGCCTCATCACACTGTCTGCTCAAATCTAGTAGACCCCTGTCAGGATTGTAGAATCTCTGTCATAAATTAGCTTGAGTTCCTCCATGTCAGTTATATTGTTTTATATTGCTTGGCGCCTGCTTGCTCCAGGCCCTGTATCCTTGCTAGCTATAAAAGTGAATAGTTTGTTATGTTAACCTTATCACATGTTGTGGGCTCTCGGGATTGTTGTCACCTCCTCAAGGTTGTGAGAATGTATTCCTGTTTTTCTTAAACATATGTCTTTTCTCTTGTCTCCCCTCCCTTGGGAACTGTCAAGTTTTGGGCGGGAGAATTGTATTGATAAGCAGAGGCAAATCTGAACTCTGGTCAGATTTGACTTTTCAGTCCTTAGCGTATAGTACTTTTCCAATAAAGCTTTCTTTAACTAAGAAGCCTGTTGCGAGTTTTCTGTACGTTTGACAACCCCAAGATCACGTTCACACACTCACTGCTACCCAGAAATGTATATCTTCCATCCAGTATGCATGCTTCTAATTTTTATGACCCAGATGTAGCTCTATACTTCTGATTGAATTGCATCTTGTTCTTATTGGTCCACTTTTCCAGCGTGTTCAGATCTTGTTGAACTCTTTCTCTATCTTCTGGGGTGTTTACTACTCCTCCTCATTTGGCATCACCTGCAAATTTAATCCCTCCATCCTCCCAATACTGAGGCCTATGGCACCCCACTGCTCACCTCCCACCACTCTGATAAGATACCACTGACAACCACTCTTTGGGTATGGTTCTCTAGCCAGTTCCCATTTACCCATCAGAACATCATGGGGAAACTTGTCAAAAGCCTTACTGGAAATCCAGTAAAAACATCCACTGAGCTTCCACTATCTAGTAAGCCCATCACTCGGTCAAAGAAGGAAAACAGGTTAGTCTGGCAGGACATGCTGGAGACAAATCTGTGCTGGCTTCTCTGGAAATTATTCTCCAGAGGACTGCAGATCACCTCCTTCATTATTGCTGCATTATTGAGGTCAGACTCACTGGCTTGTAGTTTCCTGGGTCATCTCTCCTCCTTTTTGCAGTTTGGTATAACATTCACTCTTCTCCAGTCTTCTGACACCTCTCCAGTCCCCCAAGAGGTCCTAAAGATAATGGATAAGGTTTCTGCAAGCTCTCCAGAAAGTTCTTTGAGCACTCTTGGGTGCAAACTATCTCGCCCAGGGGATCTGAACTCATCCGGTGCTGCCAGATGCCTCTCTGTCCATGTCCACCTGCTACCTAGACACTATACCTAGCCTACTACATCCTAGATGCGTCCATTTCTTCTGGGAAAGAGGCAAAACAGGCATATGAGCCTTTCTCTTTGTCCTCAGAGTCTCTCCACCTTCACCCAACAGTGGGCCTATTGCCTCTTTCACCTTATGTTTGCTTGTCACATCTCTGAAAAAGCTTTTCTTGTTATAGTGGGAGCACTAGCTTTGGCCTCTCTGAGGGCTGACTTGCAGTATCTAGTAACCAGCAGATACTCTTCTTTAGAGGTCTGTCCTTCCGATTCTTGAATGTTTCCTTTTTCTTCCTGAGCTCCTCCTGAAGTTCTCTGTTTATCCAAATAGGCTTCTTGGGGGGGCCCTGCCATGTTTCTATCTTGCTGGAACAGACATGGCTCGAGCAAGCAATAGCACTTGTTTAAAGAGAGCCCACCGGTCACTTGCTCCTTCTCTGCCATGGGATGACACTCATCATGTCTCCGAGTTTATTAAAGTCTGCCCTACGAAAGTCTAAGACACCCATCATTGCAAGGTCCTGTGGCCCAGGTAGTCTATCAAGCTGCTTAAGGAGAGCAGCACCCACATCTTCACCCTGTTTAGGTGGACTGGAGCAGACGCCAGCCACCAAACTCTTTGTTTTTCCCCTCCCTTATGTTCACCCAGATACTTTCCAACATACTCTCCTCCTCTAGTATCTCTCGACAGGCAAGCCCTCTCTTCAGATACCAGAATGTTACCTGTACCATTTTGTTGTTTCATCTAAACCGCTCTGAGCCTTTGGGGAGGGTGGTCAATAAATAAGTAAATAAGTAAATAAATGCATACATACAGCGCCTCTCCACCTCCTCTTTTGACCTTTTCTGTTTCTTTTGAACAACTCCTTTCCCTCCACTACTGCATTCCAGTCAAGGGAATCATTTGAACTTCTGTGATGCCTACTAAATAATCTCTGTCTGCATGAGAAGCTCAAACTCTTCCTTTTTATCGCCCATGCTTTGGGCATTGGTAGATAGTCACCTGAAGCCTCTTACCCTTGGTTCTATTTGACCCATCCTTCCCAGGCAGGCCATGGGTACTTGCTCTCCTACATTAGATTCCCTACGTTGGATGTCTCCTTCCCCTTGTAGTTTCAGTTTAAAGCAGCGGTTCTCAAGCACCGTAACGCTACGGACCCCAACTGGCGCAAGTGCACAACAACTTAGAGGCAGCATGGAGGTGGCCAGTGCCATGGCCCCACTGTCGGCTGCCGCTGCCACCGCCAACCTCTCCTGGCAACCCTGTGGAAGGGGCCAGGTGACCCCACTTGGGGTCAGGACCCCAAGGTTGAGAACCAGTGGTTTAAAGCTGGCCTGATGAATCTCCCCAGGTTCCTGCCAAACACATTCTTTCCCAACTTGAATAAGTGAAGTCCATCCTGTGCTAGCAGGCCTTCTTCTAGAAAACCTGTCTCAAAATCCAAATCCCATCTGCTGCCACCACCAATACATGATCTCCAGCTCCCGACTCAGGATTGAAGAGAAAACCACGTGTGCCTGCATTCATTTCTCCTGCCTTCCTGTCCCCACAACAGGCAATGGGTGAGGCCGAGAGTGTTCCGGGAGGATGCGTAATGGCACAAGGCTACCCAAGGAAGCTTCCTGGGGGCATCAAACTCGGCCCTCCAGATTACAGCCCACCGCTCTTAAACATTGCACCAAGCTGGTAACAGAAGTTGGCTCTCCCGGAGCAAATGGCCATCTCCAGAAGGTGGACTCGGTGGCATTAGACCAGGGGTAGTCAAACTGCGGCCCTCCAGATGTCCGTGGACTACAATTCCCATGAGCCCCTGCCAGCTAATGCTGGCAGGGGCTCATGGGAATTATAGTCCATGGACATCTGGAGGGCCACAGTTTGACTACCCCTGCATTAGACCCTGCTGAAGTTCCTCCCCTCTCCAGCCTTCCGCCCCACCCCCCACCCCCCACCCCCCACCCCCCAAAAAAGAAACCCAACAGAAAGCCCCTTTGTGTTTTTCACGATGCTTATAAAGGGGCGGGGAAGCGCTTGGCTTCTTTGCTACGTCGGGCTCGCGCGCCCCAGCCCCCGCGCACTATTCCTGCCCCGGGCCTTGACGTCACCGCTGACGCCCTTGCCTCCGCCCCCGCCCCACCCGCCGGTGACGCGCGGCAGCCGCCTTAACCCTTTCCTGCCCCTCCGACCAGGTGGCGCCCCTGAAGCGGTCGTTCTTCAGCATCCTTGAAACAGCAGCGTGACAGGCAGAAATCTAGCCGGTGAAGCCTCCCCGGCAGGAGTCCGGAGTGAGGGAGGCAGGCAGGCACCTGTTGGACTTTCTCCCTGTCGCTCCCTAGCATTTGATCCTTGGAGAGGGGCTTGATGTCAAGGAAGGGTCAGGGTGGGCGAGCTGCACCTTTGGAATATCTGCCTGTCATGCTCGGCAGGCTCTTAAAGCCTCTTTGTCACGACTGACACTACAACAGTGCACCGAGCTTGGAATGCCAACTCTTCTACTGACTCCATGCCAGGGCCTTGGCTGGCAGACGGAAATGCAGCAAGTGCAGCTTCTGCTGGCACCCAGCAGCCAATTCCGTAGAGTGCCTCAGCACCGGAGACTCACCAAGGCAAACTGGTGTCTCTGAACTGGCAGCACTGTCTGGTTCCCTACTGAAAGCCACCTAAACCAACAGGCATCATCACTACAGCCTGTGGCAGGGAGTTCCACAAATCAATTCCACATTGAACACAGCACCTGTTAGTGGTATGGTTGTTCTCACCTTGTAGCATCTCAGGACAGGGAGCAGTTAGGTAATTTTAGGCCCTCCTCGGCTCCCTGCGGGGAGGGGTCCTCCTTTAGAAGGGGAGCAGACCCTGGCTTTTTTGGGGGGAGATGATTAAGCCACAACTGAGGGCCTGAATATTCCACCCTCAGGGCATCACAGCACTTGAGAAATTTTTATGTAATCCCTGCTGGGCACTTTCCCCCCCAAACCAAAAAGCCCCCAATTCCTTAGCCTCTCCTTTTGGCCAAGGGCCCCAAGGCCAGGATCGGCCTCTCTCTGCACCTTTTTCGGGCCCTTTTGGAGCCTGGGCAACCAACAGAGTGGTCAGGATTTCCAGCAGCAGGGGCACTGTCCATCGATCCAAAGGCCTCACAATACTGGCCACGGAAGGGAGTTGGAGTTCAGGGTTGCCTGGAAGACCAACAAAGTTTTATTCAAGGTATAAGCTTCAGACCAACATGGTGACCCACATGAATCTTGGTCATATTTATTCCCAAATAAGGCGAAGCTGCAAGGCTCCGTTTCTGCCTGTCCACCAAGGCTGGTTGGTGAAATGCAGCTGCTGGCCCTCCTGCACAGGAGAGAGAGCCGCTGGGCCCAGCTGGCAAGGAGTTAAAGAGGAGCTGAACCTCTTGGCTGAGAGGCCCCTTAAGGATCCTGGGGGGGGAGACCCCTCCCAGCTGCTCAAGGATGCCCAACCACGGGTGGCCTGACCTCTCTCCTCCCATCACCAAAGGCCAGGCTCCAGTGATTCAGCCTCAGGGAAACAAACACCAACACCCACTGCTGGCTGGCTGGCTGGCTGGCTCCCTCCTCCGTTGGAATTGCTTTTGCTTGAAGTCCTCTCCACAAACAAGTGCTCTCCTCCAGACAGGCTGCAAATGATTCCCCCCCTCCACACACACACACACACCAGCCTCCTGTGTCTTTGCAGTTCAAGAACTTTGCACAGATCTGCCCACCCAGGCATGGAAGCGGTGGAACTGTTGCCTTTGAGAAGACACACAGAAGCCCTGACTGTTTACGTTGGCAAATAAGTCCTAACAGAGACGGGTCTTGACTGCGATATCATTCAGTTAGCAATGAAATGTACTCTGAATAGGCTCAGAGGCACATGAGCAAAGCAGGATATCTACAGGGCATCCTCCCAGTATTTGGAAGAGCTGGTTTTTATACCCCGCTTTTCTCTACCCAAAGGAGTCTCAAAAGTCGCTCACAATCGCCTTGCCTTCCTCTCCCCACAACGGACACCCAGTGAGGCAGGTGGGGCAGAAGGAGTTCTGGCAGAACTGCTCTGTGAGAACAGCTCTGGTTTATCTATCTGTCATATGGTGTGTGTCTGTAATGCAGCCATGTGATCCTAAGGTCATCTGGCTGCCAGGCAGGACATGTTCAGAGGTGGTTTGCCGCTGCCTTCCCCCACATCATGACCCTGGTGTCACTTGGCTGCAGAGTCTTCAGCTGGGTGGGAACCAGGGATCTTCTGATCCACCACTGAGCTGGGACCTATGAAGCCACTAAATGCCAATTGTGATCCACCTTGGCCCATCTAGCCCAGTTAGATCCCCTCAGGCTGACCACAATTTTGCAGTGTCCCGAGCAAAGCAAGAGCCTTTTCCAGATTCTGCCACCTGGAATCCCTGGATGAAACCTGTTGGGAATCAAATCCAGAGTCACGTGCCAGTCCCTTGGTGAAATCTTGACCCAACTAGGTCAGAGCGGTCTGCTTTGAATGACAGGGGCTCTCCACAGACTCAGTAACATATAGGCCTTTCTGTTATTAGAGACTCTTTAACTGGAGGGATCCCAAACTGGACTCTAGGCCTTTCCCATGCAACATCTGTGCTTCTCTGCTGGTCCACATCCCCTCATTTTCCGCTGATGCCTATGGGTATGTCTGTGTCCACCAGGAGAAGCTAAAGGGTGGGTAACACTTGGACAAGCTCCAAAGAACAACTGGACAACTAATCTGGGACAAATAGCTTTTAAAATCCTAACAGAAGGATTCTTGTGTAGGCTGCTGGGGCCACAGTGGAGAGGTCTCCTGCCCACCTTACAACTGGCCTTAAAGTATGCTCTTTGCCTTTGTATGTTTCTGCCTGATTAATTTGGAGCCTGGAGAGCTGCTCACTTTGGCGTCTGCTGCCAGAAACTGGCCCTTTGCCAGCCCTCACATGTGCTCCCAGTTAACCTTCCCTTCCTCCCTTCCCAGGGGAGCCCCTCACTCTGCACAGCCAACCCTGAGAGGCCTTTGGTAAGGGAAGACAGGCCCACATGTGACCTGGTGAAGCCTCTAAGGCCCAGCCAGGAGACTCTGGAGTTTCTTTCCTGGTCCCCAGAAAGGATTCCTTGAGCTTGGCAGACCCAGGCAGCACCCCCAACCCCAGAGGCCCTGACCTTCCTTGGGGGCTCAGTGGAGGGATTTCTTCTTTTGCATTGCCCTACCTGCCCCATAAAGCAGACAAGCGATGTAATAGTTGAAAATTATGCTTTGAAAAATGGGTAGAGGGACACATCTGGAGCAGTTGCTCTTCCTCTCCTGAGATATTAGCCCTTAGGGATCACACAGCTGTCATCGGAGGACAGGCAGGCACAAAACAGCTCTTTTTTGGCCAATGCATTTTGGAACCCGTGGTCCCTGGATATAGTGATGGCCCCTGGCAGAGGTGAGGATGGACAGAAGTAAGGAGGGAAGGCCCACTGAGGAAGGGCTCTTAGTCACAGAGTCCCTCCCAATGCCAGGGGGGGGGGGCACCGGCCTCTGGCCTCCCTCCTCTGGGCCTTGCAGATTGGCCTATCAACCTCCAGGTGGGGCTTGGGGACCTCTAGGCCAGGGGTAGTCAACCTGTGGCCCTCCAGATGTTCATGGACTACAATTCCCATGAGCCCCTGCCAGCATTTGCTGGCAACGGCTCATGGGAATTGTAGTCCACGAACATCTGGAGGGCCACAGGTAGACTACCCCTGCTCTAGGCAACAACAATCAGTTCCACCCCAATATCCAGGCACTTCCAGGACAGAGTTGGCACCCTGACCGGATGCTGGGAAAGCAGGTGCGACGTAATAGGTCCGCTCTTCCCTGACCTAGCAGCGCAGAGCTTTAGCAATCATCATCATCATCATCATTGTTATAACTATTATTATTATAGTCCCCCTAATAACGCACTCAAGAGCCGCCCCCCTCTCCCGAGCCCGGCGCAGCTGGCCGCCCCGCCCTTGCGCAAACACCACGTGGCCCGGTGACATCAGCCCAAGAGGCCGCGCGCTGTTGTGCAGTTTACGGGGCCGGTCGCCTCGGCAACAGGGGCGCCAGCAGGGAGGGGGCGTGGCTGCGGCCGACCCTCCTTCTCCCTCCCCTATGCAAATACGCTTCCCCGCCAGACGTCATCTACAGCCAATGGGAGGCGCGCGCGGTGAGCTCATCGGGCCGGCGCAGGCTATAAAGTGGCGGCGAGGCGGCAGGCGGGCGCCTTAAGCGCGCGCGGGCGACAGCAGCGGCGGGAGGAGCAGGACGGCGAGCCGCCGGGGAACGCGCTGACCGTCGGTGGGTGGCTCCTTCCGTCCGTCGGTCCGGCTCCAACGGCCTCCTGCAGGCGAGCGGCCCGCCGGCCGGTCGGTCTCCGCGTCCCCCGCCGCGGCCGGCGGGGGCGAGGATGGACATTCCCTTCTACCATGACGAGGTGTTGACGGCCCTGGCGCCCCCCGGCCCGCTGCAGCCCTTCCCCGACGGCAGCATGATGAAGAAGGACGCGCTGGCCCTGGCGCTGGGCGAGCAGGCGGCGGCCAAGGCGCCCGACGGCGGCCCGCCGCTGCTCCCCGCCGCCTCGCCGACGGAGTTGGGCCTCCTCAAGTTGGCTTCGCCCGAGCTGGAGCGGCTCATCATCCAGTCGAACGGGCTGGTGACCACCACGCCGACCAGCGGCGCCGGCGCCTTCCCCTTCGCCAAGGGCGCCGACGAGCAGGAGTTCGCCGCCGGCTTCGTCAAGGCGCTGGAGGACCTGCACCAGCAGAACCAGCTGGCCGCCGTCGGGCCGCCCCCGCTGCCCGCGCCCGTCGCAGGCCCGGGCCCGGAGCCGCCCGTCTACGCCAACCTCAGCAGTTTCGCCGGCGGCGGCGGCTACGCGCCCGAGGGCCCCTTCGGCGGGGCGGCGGCGGGGCGGCTGCCGGGGGGCCCGCCGCCCAAGGACGAGCCGCAGACGGTGCCGGAGGTGGCCAGCTTCGGCGAGAGCCCGCCGCTGTCGCCCATCGACATGGACACGCAGGAGCGCATCAAGGCGGAGCGCAAGCGGCTGCGCAACCGCATCGCCGCCTCCAAGTGCCGCCGGCGGAAGCTGGAGCGCATCTCGCGCCTCGAGGAGAAGGTCAAGAGCCTCAAGAGCCAGAACACCGAGCTCGCCTCCACGGCCAACCTGCTCCGCGAGCAGGTGGCGCAGCTCAAGCAGAAGGTGCTCAGCCACGTCAACAGCGGCTGCCAGCTCCTGCCCCAGCCCCACCCGGTGCCGGCCTACTGAGCCCGGACACTGACCGCTCGCCTGCCTGCCCCACGGGGCTCCCGGCAAGGTGGCACGGACGCAAGCTGGGACGGAGCCGGCGCTCGCGCGCGGGGAGGGGGCCCCCAGGGCGCCTGCGCCGACAACCCCCCCCCCTTCCCGTCGGTGATTCGGCCCAGGACTTTATCTGGACACCGCCCAGACGTCTCCCTCCTGACGAAGAAACATGGCCTCGGCTGCACCGTATTTATGTTAATATCCGGCCCCTGCTGTTGTTTTTTTTTTTCTTCTTCCCCTTTTTGCTCTTGCTCGGGGGTCCGGCTTCCTCTCTCCCCCTCCTCTCTCTTTGACCTTGTATGCATCACATTCCATAAATCTTGTTGCAGGAGTTAAAACGCCTCGTCTGGTTTTTGGAGGGGGAGGGGAAGGGGCGGCAGGGGGGGGGCGGGATTTGTTTCGAGACAGGATGTGGCGGCTGCTCGGCTCTCTGTTCAGGGCGGTGCTGCTCTCTTTGAGTTCCCTTCCAGGCCCGAAACTGTGCAGCGAGCGCCCTCCGGCGCCGTTCTTGGGAACTGAATCGGGGCAGCCTTGGCTGTTTTCAGGCAGGTGGTGCTTTTGTCTGGACCCTCAGTGCTCAAGCTGCCTTTTGCCACGCTCAGCTCCCGCAGATGCCAGTTGCATATTGCAAAGACCGAGTAGATTCTGCCGGACACTCGTATAAACCGCTGCTGGACATAATATGTGCCTTTTACTTGGGGGCAGCTCAGTAGAGCCTCCATGTTGAGTGGTGCCGCACCCTTTCTGAGTGTCAAGCCTCAGTCTTTGTCTCCAGGAGTAGCCTGTTCTGTGTCCTAGGAGAGCCCCCTTCTTGTTTGCAGGCCTCCTGGGGGAGGGGGGGGGTCAGTCTGGCTTTGTTCTTGCCATATTTGTCCTGCTCTTGGCTCTGCTGTGATGCACACTCACTGTTGCTGCTGTAGTGCAGGATCTTCTCCATGGCTTCCCTCAACTGCCCTCCTGAGGCAGGGAATTGCAAATGTTGTGCTTGGCATATAAAGTGTCCTTTGTTTTGCCCCTGTTGAAGTTGTTGCCACTTGATATAAAGCCAAAGCCCAGGAGGCGTCATGGTTGCCAGCTGTGGAGGAGTCTCTTAGACAAGGAGGCGCGAAGGAGAACCAGGGATTGACCCAGGTTGGTGGGGGAACAGGGAACAGTCTGGCCTCAATTGCAGGTTCTCCTGTCGGTTCTGTTGGTGGGCGTGGGAGTCGTTGGAAAGCAGACCTTGTGGAGTGGCTGACCTGTTCACAGCCCAAGCAACCCTTTTGCACAGCCCCAATCCTTGTTTTGAAGTGTGTGCACTACCTTTGTTAGACCTCTGCAGGGCTGTGAAGGAAACAGGAGAAAAATACAAATGAGGGCTTTCCTGGATAATGCCCTTCACTGCAGACCCCTCCCTTGTCCCACTAATTGGCCTGGTTCCTTTTGAGTCCAGGCTGGGTGGGGCGTTTGTGTTCTCCTTGGCAAGTGGAGCATTAAAATTGCCCTTGAAAGGGTTAAGGAGGAGCGCCGCTTTCCACTCAAAGCCATGGGAGCCCCCTTTTATCCCACAGCTGAAATGAAGTTGCTGGAATGCCCTGGGAGGCAGGAGGCGGAGCGAGGTAAGAGCAGGGGCTTCTGTAGAGCTTCAAAGTATCCTTGGCATGTGGTCCTCCCTGCAGCTTTGTAAGGTGGGCCAGTATTAAGTCCTTGGCCCAGCTAGAGCAGGGTTGTGCTCTCTACCTGGCACTGGCTGTCCAACTGTCCTGACTCTGTGTGTGTGGTTGTGGCTTGAATACTGCTTGCCATAGTACCACCTGCGTGACCTGGGGAGCAGCCCTGTTCTTTCCAACCCACCTGTGATCATGCAGCAGAGGCAGGAAGAGCGGTGCGTGCTGTCCTGAGGCTGGAAGGTGGGAGAAAGACAGGTCGGATTGTCCCCAGGGCCACCCACTTGCGTGTTCTTAGGTCCATGTGCTGTATTAACTGAAGGCCCTTGCGTATTCCTGGGAAAGGCTGGAATGTGTGGTGGCCTCAATGTCCCGTGGTGGTTGTGTCTGCAGTGTATGAGCGGTGGGGCTGTCTGTCCCCTTGGTGGCCTGTGGGGCTGGCTTCGATGGGGCCCACCTGGTGTCTCTGGCACCTGGCTCACAGTGGCTTACCTTTAAACTCAGCGACTGCAGGAGGTATTTTTCTGGCCCTTACCGATCCTCCATGTCAGCATGTCCATGTCCTGATTAGTTAATGCTGCTGAAGAAAGTCATGAAACAGGCTTTGTTATACCGGCAATCTGGTCTCAGGGTGCATGATAGAGAATTTTCCTTTGGCTTCCAAGGACTGGGCAATAAACAGGACCTAGAATTCTTCATTTGTGTGTTGTCATTGTACGTATTTATGAGCGCACAAACTATTTCCTTGCTGTTGCCTTCTTTGTGCACTTCTGTTGAAGATAATGCTCTTTTAAGTCCTGCTGCTATGGCTCCCTCCTGTGGAAGTCATCCATGGATTCATTAGGTACTTCGCAGCGTGGCCTCCTGTCCTTATCACTCCTTGTGCATGTTATTGTTGCAGCCAAGCTTTTCACCTTTACTCCACAGTTATCCTCATTTTGTTCAGTGTCATTATACTCCTCAGAAAGCGAGCACAGGCTGTAGCTTGGTTCTGTGATGGGGGGGGGGATGTAATGGTTTCAGTTGGGAAATTGCTTCCGGGGCCTGTAGCCTTTGGAATTTCTTGCAATTGTGGAGTGGGGAGAGAGCTCCAGACGTGGGTCACTTTGGCTGGCAGCTTCTGATAAGTCAGCTCCAGCCAGCATGCTTTGCACCAACACCTGCACTGCTTGCACGATAGGGCAGCAGGAGCAGTCTACCTGTGCAACAGGACCAATGGTGAATTCCAGCCCCTTTTCTCTTAATCGGGGAACCAGGTTTGCTCTGAAGCAATAGAGCAAAGTCTGAGTCCAGGAGACCAGCAAGTTTAATTCTGAGTATAATCTTTCTGGTGCATACGCAGAGTACATGAAGTTTGAGTCCTGTGGGCACCTTTAAACCAACAAAGCTTATACTCTGTTCTGCTTGCAAAAGGGTCACTCTTGACTCACCTCCAAGATCATCCTGTGGCCAAGTGAAAAACAGACATCATTTGTTTCCGGCAGGATCAGGCCACAGTTCCACATTGCGTTCCTCCCAGGGCTGGCCAGGTGTCATGCCAGGCAGTAGACTTTCCCCTTCACCCCCCACTCCTAGCTACACTGCTTGGAAACATGGAGGTGCCTCTCAACGTTTACTGTATTTCTTGCCCGCTTTTCTAGAGGAGGCTCAAGGCAGAACAGAGAGTTACCAAAGGCAATACCAAAGAGTCATACATGCGTGCAGGAAATAATGCAACAGGATGCGGATTCCGTAAACTGAAGTCACTCCGGTGAAATAGTGGCCTGCATGGCCAGGGAAGCCGTTTCGCGTTCAGAGGATGGTGATGTTGAGAGCCTGCATACTCCTGGTAAGCAACGCAGTACAAAAAAAGGAGGGAAAGAAGTGTGGTTTGCAGACAATTAAGTGGAAACCTTACAGCAGGGATAGTCAAACTGCGGCGGCTGCAGATGTCCATGGACTACAATTCCCAGGAGCCCCTGCCAGCATTTGCTGGCAGGGGCTCCTGGGAATTGTAGTCCATGGACATCTGCAGCCGCCGCAGTTTGACTATCCCTGCCTTACAGGAATTGAGAGGGCCTTCTTCCCAAATTCTGTTGTTAAACCTCTGTTCCATTTACGAAAATGCCTTTTCCGCACACATTGTGAGGCACTAGAAGTACAGGGAGCCTTTGTTCCATTTTCGCTTTGCTGAGAACTGACTGCGTGGGAACACTTTGAGGATGGCTTCCTGCCATGTGCCCTGCAAGGGTCTGCCCTTGAAGGCCATGTGGAGATACTCACTTGGTACACAGGGCATCTGTCCAGTTACTGTGGGCAGCTAGGCATTGTACATGCCCCCCCAGCCCCAGTCCTTCTCCATACATTAATCTGGCTCTTTTTTGAGGAAGTCTTAGTTACTGGCCAGCAATCACCTTGTCTTGGGGGCAGGAAGTTTGTTTCTGGCCTTTGGGAAGGATGTGGGATCTCAGTCTTGAATTTCCAGCTACCAGCCATAGGGAAGGGGACCTTGGGACCCCTAGGTAGGAGACTGTAAGTTCTGCTCTTCTGCGCCTTCTCTGCAGCTTTTGCATGCTTGTGTGGTCCAGGTCTGCGGCATAAAGGCGTGTTTGGAACTGGCCAATCGGAGTGGGGGGTGCGGTATTTATTGTGCTAGCCCTTGTACTGATGGCGCAGGCAAAGAGGTAAAGTAAAACCAGATGGGGATCTGGGGCCTGTTCCTCCGGGGGGTAAGATATTTCCTGAATGCTTGCCAGAGGTACGGGCGGGAGGGGGGAAGAGACAGGATGGCCCAAGCAACAACACTGGTTGCTGGGTGCTGTGGTTTCAAACAGCCACAAAGGCCAGCATGGGTTGCCTTCGATGCTGATCGAAGCCTGGCTTGAGTTCCCCTTCCTCTGCAGCCAGCAGAGGGCCTGCAAAACTTCCACGGCCACCTGGCCTGCGGGAAGGGGCAAAAAAGGACCGCCACCCACTGAAAAGACCATGTTAAAATCTTAATTCTCAAGCTTTGAAACCTGGTTTTCTCCTCAGTGTGGTGCAACACCTGCTTCCTTCCATTTTATCCTCACAACAACCCCTTGAGGTAGGCTATGTTGAGAGCAAGTGACTAGCCTTGGCATTCAGTGAGTTTCCGTGGTCTCCCTGATCCCAGCTGGCCACGCCAACCTGTATGCCCTGCTGCCTTTCCAAATCCGGTGGTCAGGCGTCTTTTAACTGAATCTGAAACACAGCCAGCAGCACATGCTGCTCCCAGCCTATGCCTGAGAGAGCACAATCTGCAAATTCTGGGGACTGACAATCTCCATTTTGCATTTTGAGAGAGGATGGATGGATTCTAGTCCTCATGGATGTAGAAGAAATTAACCAGCCTTTACTGTACTTCTGCATCCCACCAGGTTTTTGTGGGGGAAGGGAGATGGGACATTGTACCCAAGCTGCATGCCCTTCCCTTCTTGACAATCTTTAGCAGCACTGAGATTTAGCTTGTAAGCTCTCTGGAGAGGGAGACCTCAGTTGTGCTGGTGGCTCTGCACAGAGCAGCCTGCTTGGAGGTTAACCCTGAAACAGCAGAGGCAAGAGACACCCCTTGTGAAAGACAGTGGGCTGGCTGGATGGCTGTAGGCCTGGGTTGCGTTTCAGCATCTTGCTTATGGGTCAATTCCAGTGCCATGTTCCTTGTGTGTGCGTGTGTGTGTGTGTGTGGGGGGGGTCACTGTGTTGGGCTGAAGCAGCAGAACAAAGAGTGGGTCTGGGAGCACCCTGAAGACAAACACCCTTTAATTCTGAGTATAAGCTTTTGTATGTGTGCGTAATAATAGTTCAAAAGATTCAAGTTTGAATCCAGGGGTACCTTTCCAAAGTCTCTGGCAGGGCAGCCTCCTGTGCGGGAGGGCGGAGGAAACAAGCTTTGGCACCCAGACCTCGGGGTGGACACTGCAGCTGTTGAGGCAGGGTGGAGGGCTTGGGACCAGCATGGCCTGCCCAACGGAGTGGTGTGGTGTTGTGGTTGAGGGTGGTGGCTTCTAATCTGGCGAGCCGGGTTTGATTCCTCACTCCCCCACGCGCAGCCAGCTGGGTGACCTTGGGCTCGCCAGAGCACTCCCCCTACAATTATTGGTTATTTGTTTATACTCATCCTTGGTAAAAAGGCCTTCCTTCCATTTCCTAAATGGCTCTTTTTTATTCCTCAGATCTTTTGACAACTGCTTATGGAGCCAACTTGGCTTCCTTAGGCTCCTCCCATCTTTTCTTCTCAAGGGAATTGTTTGTGATTGAGCCTTCAGTGTTTCACTTTTAAGAAACTCCCTGCCCTCTTGGACTCCCATCTCTTTAAGTCTTTCTGATCACGGGACTCTACGCAACATACCTTTACGTCTGTTAATATCTGCTTTCCTGAAGTCCAGTCTATAAGTCCAACTACATAAAGGTTTTCTCTTTCCCACGATTGAAAATTCCAAAAGCACATTGTCTCTACTACCAAGTGTGGCCACTGCTTCCACCTCATCTACCAGTTCTTCCCTACTGATGAGAATCAAGTCTAAAATAGCAGAGATTCTGGTTCCCCTCTCTACCTTTTCGGAAACAAAGCTGTCAGCAAGACAAGTCAAGAAAGTAACAGAGTTTGTATTCAGCAGAGTTGGTCCTCCAACAGATATCTGGGTAATTGAAGTCACCCATGACCACTGTTTCCCCCCTCTCTGAGAGTTGTGTAATTTGGTCTTGGTCATCAAAGTCCTCTGATTGACTTGGTGTTAATAAATATAAATAAATAAATAAAAAGGACTTTTTTTTGCTTCTGTGTTCACTGGAAAGTGTGGGGGTCTGTCCCAAAGTCCATTTTTAAGAAGGGAGTCTGAGGAACTGAGTCAAATTGAGGTGACCAGAGATGGAATTCTAGACCTTCTGGGGAAATTAAAAGGTGATGTCTCCAGGTCCTGCGGTCATACACCCAAGAATTCTTAAGGGTGTGAGATCATGGACCTAATAACCTTCAGCTGCTGTACCGAACTGGAGAGTAGCAAATGTGATATCAATGTTTAAAAACAGATCCAGATGGGAACCTGGAAATTACAGGCCAGTCAGCCTGATATCTGTCCCAGACAAATTAGTAGAAAGATAAAATTGTTAGACAGACAGAAGGACAAAGCTTGCTAATGGAACATCAGCATGGTTTTAAAGGGAAATCCTGTCTCATCAAATTTCTTTGAGTTCTTTGAGACAGTGAACAAACACATAGATAATGGTGTTCTGATATACATTATATGCTTGGACTTTCTGAAAGCTTTTGACCATGTACCTCACCAAAGACTCTTTGGTAAACTTTGCAGTCATGGGATAAGAGGACAGGTTCTCGTACGCATTAGAACAGCCTTTCTCAACTATTTTACCATTGAGAAACCCCTGAAACATTTTCCAGGCGTGATCATGTGAATTATGCTTGGGAGAAGCAGAGCTGTGTATCCACCCATTTGAGGGCCCCCCCTTTCACCCTCTCCAAGCCTATCATTGGCCATTTTGGGAAGGGTGGGTCAACATGACCACATATGGACATAAAAGGTAAAGGTATCCCCTGTACAAGCACTGGGTCATGTCTGACCCTTGGGGTGACGCCCTCCAGCGTTTTCATGGCAGACTCAATACGGGGTGGTTTGCCAGTGCCTTCCCCAGTCATTACTGTTTAACCCCCAGCAAGCTGGGTGCTCATTTTAGTGACCTCGGAAAGATGGAAGGCTGAGTCAATTTTGAGTCGGCTGCTAGGATTGAACTCCCAGCTAGGATTGAACTCATGGGCAGAGCTTTCAGACTGCATGTCTGCTGCCTTGCCACTCTGAGCCAGGAGAGGCTCCACATATGGACATATCTTTAATTGCTCCTGCAGAGTGGATAAAATAAAGGAGTAAGAGCTAAAGGGGAGGAGATAGGGTGGGCTCTGGGATAAAAATTTGTAGGGCCCAATCAGGAGCCGCTCTGAGGAAGAAGCCTTTCCCAGCAGTAAGTCCTCCGGCTGGCTTCCCCTCGCCCAGGGAGCCTTCTGCCGAGCCCCTGGGCATGCCAGAAGGCCGCAAAGCCTGCCGCCGCCGTCCTGAGCCTTCTGCTGGGCCCTGGCCCAGCCTCACCTGCCCCTGGGTCCGGCAGAAGGCCGCAAAGTCCCCTTTCAGGCCACCTAACTGTCTCTGTTCCTGCCTTCCTCCCAGCATTCCCTTTATCCTTCCCTTCCTCCCAGCATTCCCTTTGTCCTTCCCTTCCTTCCTCCCTCTCTCCTATCTGCCTTTTTTCGCTACCTGTTTCTCTCCCTCTTCTTCTGTCTCTATCTTCTTTTCTTTCTGTCTTTCTCTCTGTCTCTCCTAATCCCTTTCCTCCTTCCTTCGCCCCATCCCTCCACCCACCCACCATGCTAGAGCCTGCTGTATTTTGCCCACAGCGGGCTTAATATCTAGTTACCTGATAAATGCTTATATATATTTGTACCCATTCAGGAGACCCTTCCAGGGCATTCAAGAAACCTCAGGGTCTCATGAAACCCTGGTTGAAAAAAACAAGATTAGAAACTGATTAAATGACCAGAAGCAAAGAGTTGGAATCAATGGACAATTCTCCCAATGGATGGAAGCAAGCAGTGGGGTCCCACAAGGATCAGTATTGGGGCTGGAACAATTGTTGATAAAGTTCTGGAACTAGGGGTGAGTGCTGGAGTAACCAAGTTTCCTGATGACAAAAAGAATTATTCTGGATGGTGAAAACCAAGGATCACTGTAAAGAATTGAAATCATAGAGCCCTAGAGTAGGAAAGGGTTCTACAGCAGTGGTCCCCAACCTTTTTATCACTGGGGACCAGTCAATGCTTGACAATTTTACAGAGGCCCGGGGTAATCTTTTGCTGAGGGACGTCGCCACTGCCTGAGCCCCTCCTCCGCTTGCTTTCCCGCCGCGCCCCTGACTTCTGCCCGCTGGGGGGTGCGGTGACCTTGGAGAGCAATCATGTCCTCTCTTAATCTCTTCTTCTCCAGGCTGAACTTTCCCAAGTCTCTCAGCCTTTCTTCCTAGGTCTTGGTGCCTAGGCTCCGGATCATCCTCATCGCTCTCCTCTGTAGCCTCCCAATTTTGTCCATGTCCTATTTGAAGTGAGGCCTTCAGAACTGCACCCGGGACTCCAGGTGGGGTCTGACCAATGCAGTACACAGTGGGACAGTGACATCTTGCGATTTTGATGTGATGCCTCTTTTGATACCGCCCAAGATGGCATTTGCCTTCTTTATCGCTGCATCACCCTGTTAGCTCATATTTAGCTGACATTCCACAAGTAGCCCAAGATCTCATTCATGCACACCCTAATCCAGAAGTGTATCTCCCATCCAGGATGCATGCTTCTCAATTTTTTTTTACTCTGATGTAGAACTCTGTACTTCTCCTAACTGAATTGCATCTTATTCACATTTCCCCATTTTTGCAGTATGTTCAGATCTTGTAGAACTCTGTTTCTACCCCCTGGAGAGTTCATTACTCCTCTTAATTAGGTGTCATGATAGAGCAGCGGTTGGTTCTCAACCCGGGGGTCATGACCCCCCTGAGGGGTTGTTTGGCCTTTCCCGGGGGGTCGTGGCGGTGGCGCCATGGCACTGGCCTCCTCTGCGCCACCTCAGAGCTCACCATGCTGATGCTGGCCTCCTCAGTGCCGCCTTGGTCAGCTCCGAGGTGGCGCAGAGGAGGCCAGCGCCATGCTGCTGCCACTCTACACCCCCTACAGTGAGAGCGATGATGGTATCTGCGCATATGCACTGCTGCCTCTGCAAGTGTGCCACCGTGTGAGTGCACACGCCACCACCGCCCTGCCACTGCTGTAGGGGTCACAGGGCAGTGGCGGTTGAGAACCGCTGTGATAGAGGTTTATAAAATTATCTCTCAGTGTATTTGAGAGACCGCCTCCCTGCCCCCAAAAGAGCCTTATGCTCCGCCACTTCCAACTGGCTGCAGATCCCTGGCCCCAAAGAAGCACATCGGACCTCAACAAGGGCCAGAGCTTTTTCAGTTCTGGCCCCCACCTGAAGAGATCAGGGCCCTGTCCAAACTCTCACAATTTCACAGGGCCTGCAAAAGGGAGCTCCTCCTCCAGGCATTTGCATGAGGATAAACGGCTGAAACATCTGCTGGTCCCCCCCCCCACAGATGCCCTTCCATGACTGACAAATCTGACCTGCCCAGGGACTGTCATTGTTGTTCTGTTAAAAATCACTTTCAACTGTTAAAACACTGGTTTTCATGTTATGTTATGACTAGGGGCAAAGCCCGTTGTATCCAAGAATACAACGGGCGCTAGAGCTTGGCAGTGGGAAGAGGAAGGGGAGGAGTTGTCCAGTCTGTAAGGGCATGGGGTTGTCATGTGTGTTGTGTGGGAGGTTGTGGTGGCAAATGAGGGCATGGGTGTGGAGATACGGGTGTCAAGAACCTGTAGTTTGGAATGTTCGTTGAGTGTGGGAGAGGACTGACCTTTGGGAATTGTGGCATAGTGGTTACAGATGAGCTTTCCAGAGCCATGTCCTCAGATATGTGAAGGGAAAATCAGACTGGAGACTCTTCTTAGGGGAAGATTATATGGCAACCAATTCCACCCAGTTCTGCATCATTTCCCTTCTTGTGTGAATTAGGCCACAGACACCGAAATGTCCCCCTGCCCTAATACACATGGGATAGTCACAGTACACAGGTGTCCACCATGTTCCTTCTTTTCCATTTTTTCACTGTTGATAAAATGTATTCCACAATGCTTAATGTAAACTGCCCAGAGTCATAGGGAAGGGTGATATAGAAATCGAAATAAATAAATAAATAATGCCTGGGGTGGTGAGTTGACAAAGAGACCGTTATCTTCCTCTCCCAAAACACGGGAACTCAAGGACAGCCAATGAAGCTGGTGGGCAGTAGGCTCAGGCAGATGAAAGGAAATACTAATTTATACAGGGAAGGATTACAACATGCAATTCATTGTCAGGGGATGTAAAGAACTAGAATCAGCGAACCATAGTGATGGTCGTGGGGATAAAGAGATTACGGAGGGGATTAGATTGGTTTATGCAGAATAGGTCTATGAGGAATGGGGGGAAACTCCACATTCAGAGGCACTAAGCCTTTGAATCTGAGCCAGGAGGCAACATCGGGGAAAGTCTTGGCTTCTCTGCCCTGCTGTTGGCCCTCCAGAAAAATTAATTGGCCTCTGTGAAACTGGATGCTGAAATAGATGGCCCTTCACTGGTCTGATCCAGCAGGGCCCCTCTGATGTTTTTAACCAGATTCAAGTTAGGTCTGGAGTGATTTGGCGGGTGGGGGTCGGTTTCTGCTTCTACAGATCAAGAGTTTCCTGCATTGGGTGGCTGGGGCTAGGGCTGGTGCTGTACCCAGCAGCCTTGCAAATTGGGGTTGAGCAGTAGGTCTGGCAGTCCTTTACCTGGCCAGCAGAGGGAGCCACTCCAAGCTGTTCTCTCTCAGGTAGCGTCTATCTGGCTTTGGACAGTGACTACAGCTACTGCTGCTTTCAGAGCCGACAGGAATCTTTTGGAGCCAACGGCTCCCCTACTCCCCCTGCCTGTCTGGGAGAAGGCAGCTCCCAGCATGGCCACGTGGGCACCACTGTTCGTGGTAGCATTTGTGCAAAGTAAGTGGCTGGGGGAGGGCCAGGGCGGATCCCTGTGGCGGCTGCAGAAGCTTCCTGCAGTGGGCGGCCAATGCCACAGGGTGGAAGCCAGCTTTGGCTCCCGTGGCTCCTGTCCAGGGGCAGCCCAACGCACTCGAGACCTCTAGGGCAGCCAGGGTCTAGCATGGCCTCTGTCATTCTGGTGTTACTTGTAAGCACTGGTGTGGTGGGTAGTTGCGCCAACTCTCCTGCCTCCAAGAGCCAAATCTTGAGAGCTTTTTGCACAAGGAATCAAGAAGCCAAGCTCAGCTCTGGCACTTGTGGAATGGAGAGGGTGGGAGATGAGGAACCTGCGGGTGAACAGCCCCCCCCAGTGAGAGGCCCACCTGGCAGGCTCCTGCTGATCCTTGGCCCCAAAGGACACCTGTGCTTGGCCTCCCTCTTCTCTCAGGCCTGACAGGTGGGTCACCTGCCGTTTGCTAGAGAGCCTGCAAGAAAGTAAGGGAATTAAGGATGAAGCTGGCATTTTTCCAGGTTGACAGTCCCTCTTTATGATATGTTCAGTCATGCAGGCTGAGGCCTGCAGCACCTTAAGACCAACAAAGCTTTACTTCTGTGTGCAAACAAAAGCTTTGTTGGTCTTAAAGGTGTGTTCTGATCCTCTGTTGCATTTTCCATTCCTGCTGGACAAAACCCTCGCCCTCTCTCACTAAGTGGGGCCCCCAGAACACTTCACTGTCATGCTTGGAGGGAGGTCTGGGGCTTGGGGCAAACCCCCAAGTTCATAGGCAGGTGGCCAGTTCTGCTCCAGAAAGCCTCTTGAGTGCCAGATGTCGGGGGGGGGGCTCCAAAAAGCTGTGGCTTCAGATGAACCAGGGCAGTTTCCATGCAACTGTGCTTTTTGCAGCAGCCGAGATCTTGTTCCCTGGAGCATCGCGTGAGAATGGGTTGGGAGCAGCCAGCTCCGGGAGAGACCGGCTGCTTCGGGCACCAAAGCACCCAACTTGGGAAGCACCCTGTCCAGTGACAAACGCTAGAGTAGAGGATTTATTTCAGACCATGTAGGTTAGCAGGCCAAAACCAATCCCTTGACATTCTTGATTTTGACCCCTTGTTGCCAATCACAGCCCAGCCCAGGGTCTGACTGGCTTTTGGGAAAGCAGAGACTTTATCTCCACACACTTGTCTTTCAGTTGCTCTCTGGTCTGCTCTGTGCAGAAAACAGCAGCACCATTGGACCCTGACCTGACATGCTCAGCAGAAATCTGGGACCAGTTTTGGGAATACTGACCTGTTGGAACAGCAGTCCTGCAAGGCCTGATCAGAGGGTGTCGCTGGCAGGGCGGCCTCCTGTGCGGGAGGGCGGAGGAAACAAGCTTTGCCACCCAGACCTCGGGGTGGACACTGCAGCTACTGAGGCAGGGTGGAGGGCCTGGGACCAGCATGACCTGCCCAACGGAGTGGTGTGGTGTTGTGGTTGAGGGTGGTGGCTTCTAATCTGGCGAGCCGGGTTTGATTCCTCACTCCCCCACGCGCAGCCAGCTGGGTGACCTTGGCCTCGCCAGAGCACTGATAGAGCTGTTCTCAGAGAGCAGGTTCTCTCTCTCAGTCCCACCTCCCTCACAGGGTGTGTGTTGTGGGTAGAGGAAGGGAAGGCGATTGGAGAGTCCATCTTGAAGTCAAAAGCGAGATATAAAAGCCAACTTCTTCATCTTGGCCACTTTTAATCTCCACTTGCTATCCTGGCCCCTCACCCTTGGAGGCAGCCAGCGGCTCTGGGGTCACACAAAATGCAGACTCCATTGAGATGCATCGGTCCTGCAGGATCTGGTGACTTGATCCAGTGAAAGGGTTGGGTTTTTTTTTGGGTGGGGGGAACGCTTCACCACTGGTGACATTTGCCTGGGCAGACTCTGAGAGATCTGCAAGTAGAATCCAAGCAGGGTTTGAATCTTCCCCTTCCCTTGTTGCCGCATCCGAAAGCAACCGTACGGGGCAGAACCCCAAACTGGTGGAGATGCCTTTACTCTCTGCTTCCGGCTCAAGGGGCTGCATTCTCTGAGCATGCACAGAGTGCCAACCCCTGGGGGCGGAAGGGGGGCAGGTGCTCCGGGCTGGAGAGGGGGGCAACGGGCCGGTTCTCAGCTTGCTCCTCCTCCTCCTCCCGCCTTAGTGGTTCCTTGCCTCGCAGTGGTGACCCCTGACGACCCCACGCCCGCCTCGCCTGCAGACAACTAGTCCTCCTTATCTGGGCTTGGGGGCTCACTGAATCTTGCCGGTAAGGGAAGAGGTGGCGTGTTCCAATGAGAGGTCAACCCAGAAGCGTTCCTGCTGTTATGGATCATACAGTGTAAAATTTACAAGACCACAACAAAGACAGCTAAGCAGCAAGAGGATTTATTTAGGATACATGTTTGCAAGCATGGAGAGAAAGCTAATTGGTGCATTCTCTGAAGTCTGCATCAGTGCAGCTCATTTTTAAGACCTTGATACGTCATCATGAGGTGTCCTGACGCTCACTCCCTCACTGTCCCTTTGACCAGTCAGATCAACGACGAAGGGCATACAATCTGACCTATCACGGATGGCTATATATCTTATTACAATTTTCTCGCTTTTTTTTTTCAAAGAATACATTCCTTTATATGGAGGGATGCTACATTCAGGAGCTATCTGCTTTTGACAAACTCAAGGTTACTTTGAGAGACAAAGAAATAACTATACACATAGTGCCACAATGAACTCAAGATACATTCTGCCTGACCTAAAAATAAACCATAGACAGACTGTGTCTAAAGTGTGTTCCACAAATCTGTATTTGTGTTCTCAATTGTGTTCCACAAATCTATGTAATCTATATCACTGCCTTTAGTCATCATCTTCATCCAAACAAGGCCAGAATCCTCTGGAATCGTTTCCCCCGTTTTGTAATAATGGTCGCCGCTAATCACAAAACAATGTGTCCTCAGGATCGCATTGCTACAATAGCATTTAAAAACAGCGACAAGGCAAATATACTTGCCACAGGAGCAGAAAATTCAAGCAGAACTCAAGGTCTCTTAGCAAGTGGCAAGGCCAGAGGAAATTTATTCATTAGAAACTGGTGGCCCTAAATGCTTTATATAATAATAAATAATAAAATTATTTTAAAAAAGAAAGAAAGAAACTGGTGGCCCTCAGGTACGCTGAAGGGAATGGGCTAAACCAGCCACTAGGTGGTGCCGTAGCATAAAAAACAGTGAAGTACAAGGAACAGCATCTCTATCTCTCTAGACCCCATAGCAGTATTATATATAGCCAGACTAGACTAGACTAGATTTAAAGCCCGTTGTATCTGTGAATACAACAGGTGCTTGCATCACCTTTCCTCCCCACCCCCCAGCAGCCCTCCCGCTAGCCCTTGCCCTGGCCTGAAAAGGACTGCCATGGCCTCTCCAAGGCTCAGCAGGCATTTTCCAGCCAGGGAACTCTGTTCCTTCCTGGCCCACCAACCTCCTTTCCCAGCAGTGGTCAGGGGCAGACTAGTGTGTCAGACTGCCCCTCACTGGGTTCGTTGGGGGCCGGTCCAGCCTCTGTTTCCGTTCCACGGGCCAATCAGGATGCGTACAGCTTGCTGTGCACGTCCTGACTGGCCCGTGGAACGGAAACAGAGGCCGGACCGGTTCCGCAGAGGAAGCCACTGTTCAAATATTATAAGAGCAGCTAAGTGTTAAAAATGATTGAATGCATCAGAAAACACTATTGTTTCCACATTGTTATCTTGGGATCACCAGCTGTCAAGGGGGAAATGCTCTTTCCGATGGTGCTGCAAAATGCCAGTGGGCTCAGTTCTCCCTCACTTAGGACTGGGAGCTACTTTTTTTGGTTTCCACCTGCCCACTGAGATTCACAGGGAATAGAACCCTGTGTGCCGGGTGCTCCTGAAGCAGACGTGGGCAGAATCCTCCCTGACTGGCACCATTTCCTCCAGTTTCCAGTTGTGAGAGAGGCGTCGGGCACTGAGAACCAGCCTCCTTTCTCACTCACCAATCTACTCAGTAGCCATGAGGAATGGAAACATTCTTTAATCAAATGGGGAGGTTCTAAGGGGCTTTACGCACCGGGATCTTTGTTGCAAATTGGTCACTGAATGAAAAATCGCCATTTAAAGTAGTGGAATTCGTCGTTATGCATACCTGCCTTTGTAGTGGAATCGGCAGACATCGGTAGAAAGGAAGCGCTATTGCCAAGCTCGTCCCACCCTTGGCCGTCAAGCAGCCAATGGGCAGCCGTTAGCATGCTCCCAAACAGCTCCTTTCCCTTTAAGAAAGGTTTTTTTTTTATAAAAAACACACCCATAGCAACGAATCTGGGTAGATTCAGTGCAATGGAGAGACCCATCCAGCTGCCTGGTGTGTTTGAGCTGTCGTTTGGTCGTTTGATCGTTTGATCGTTGCCACGTTTCCTCCGAGTGAAACCCCCCCCCTCTCACGGGCCCGATTTTCGGCTGAATTAATGTGTAAAAAATAAAGGGACTTTATTTCAGCAAACGGGCTTTTCTGTGGTTTGTGCTTAGTGACTAAAGGAGAAGGACTGAAGCCAGGGAAGCCTCTAAACAGAAGAGGCTCGCTGGTGCGTTTATCCCCGCTCGCTCGGAGAAAAAAAAATGGCGATCGCTTCGCCGGAAGATCAGAGAAGACAGCCAGGGGGAGGGACTTTGTAGAAACCGCAACAATGTTAATGCACAGGTCTTTTTCGCTACTGTTGCAGATTGGTTGCAGGAGTGTATCGCTTTCCGGAGGGTGAATCCACTTTTGGGGATTTCCCTGAAAGCGCTACAAGGAAGCGCTTTTTGCAGATTGGTTCCAGGTGTGTGGCAGATTGTCGGTGATGTCGTGCGTTATGGCAAATCAATAGCGTTTTCAATTAGTAACCATTGTGCGATTTTGAAGGTGTGCAAAAAGCCCCTAAGTCTAGGCCCAGGATTCCCTGCCAGCCTCTTGCAATGCAGAAGGTGGAAGCAGATGGTCTGGACACCCTCAGAGCCATTTCACTCTCATAGAATAGTTGGAGGGACCTCCAGAGTCACCTAGTCCAACCCCCTGCACAGTGCAGGAACTCACAACTACCCACCTACCCACAGTGACCCAAATTTCATGCCTAAATGATCCCTCCCCCAAAAAATCTCCATAATCCAGCCTGGCCTGGAGGAAGTTCATCTACCATCCCATAGTGGCAATTAGCAATTCCCTGGGTATGCAAGGAAGGGCCACAAGAGACAAACACTGGCACATCCCTTCCTGCCCACCCACTCACCATCTGCCTAAATTCATAAAACCAAGTGCTGCATGAAGAAAGTGGACGATTCCAAAATTGTAACAAAGGAGAGACAGAATCTGTCCAGTGGCTTAATTAAGTATAAGAAGATAAAAAGTCTCTTATCCCATTTATTTAGACTTTGACTCTGCCAAAACGGTCTCTAGATTCATTTGTTTTCCGTTTTCAGTCTGGCTTTCGTCAGTGGCAATGAGTCCGTCCTTGTTAATGTTTGAATATAATGAGGCAAATGCTCCTGTATAATGGAGAGTCAAGGCTCCTGAAGAAGCTCCCGAGGAAATCCTGCTGCCAGAGAGAAGCAGCCATCCGGAAGCTGGATGAAACGCCCATGGTATGTGATCCAGCGGAAGCAGGGAAATGCCAGCCTGCAGATTTGGGAGGCATTTTCCCACCCCAGCCGTCATGCCTGAGGCCTCTGCTCCACAGCTGAAAAGGCTGAAAAACGAGATGGCTGCACACTCATGTCAGGCCCCATTTCAGCCACTGGCCTCTGTTTCTCTCCTCTGCAGGCACAGGTCACAGAAGAGTACCCCTTTGCCCACCAGTCTGCCACGTCTGGCTGGATGTGAGTGGTCCCACACCAAAGGTCCTCCATCACAGTGTGGGCATATTGGTGGGTGAATAAAATGGTTGGCAGATTTGCCTCAGCTTGGTTTGTCCTCTTTTAAACAATGTTTGATTCCAGGGGCATCTTGAAGACCAGCAAAGACCAGCAAAGTTTAATTCTGGCTGTAAGCTTTCGGGAGTGTGAACGCTTCTCTGGCAGCTCAGCAGCTGGTCACAAGAGCCTGAGGTCATGACAGGGGGAATTTTTTACTTCATTTAAATCCCTCCTTTATCCCCAAGGAGGACACAAACTGGCTTCTGTGGTTCTCCTCATTCATTTTATCCTCACAACAGTCCTGCGAGGTCAATTAGGCTGAGAAAGAGTGAGTGGCCCAAGGCCACTGAGTCAGCCTCCATGACACAGGTTCTCCCAAGTCCTAGTATGACACTCTAACCCAGGTTTTCTCAACCAAGGTTTTGTAAAACCCTGGGGTTTCTTGATGGCTCGAGAAAGGTTTCCCAAATGGGTGGGAGTTGATTCGTTTTTTTAAATTTGTTAAACATTTATGGGGTGATGTGACCCCCCCCAAAAAATGGCCAATAAGAGGTGTAGACGGGGTGGGAAGGGGAGGGGCCTGGCTGGGCAGGTACACAGCTCTGCTTCCCAACCAAATTATGCACCATTGTTCCACTTCTGGGGTTTCTCGAAGCCTGAAGAATGTTTCAGGGGGTTCTCAATGTCAACAAAAAAATGAGAAAGGCTTCTCTAACCACTGAGTCACAAAACATCGGGAGGGGCCCTGCCCTGCAGAACTCCCACCCAGAATGGGGAAGGGAATCAGAGTTGTTCCAAGTGGCATGGCTGGCAGCAACAGTCTTTATGAGCTTTTAGTGGTTATAATATTGTTGTTTTTAATGTTTTCTTGTTAATTGTTGTAAACTACCCTCAGACAGCTTGTTCTGCCTGCTCTGACTGAGCCCCAGGCAATGTCATAGAATCATAGAATCACAGAGTTGGAAGGGGCCATACAGGCCATCTAGTCCAACCCCCTGCTTAGCCTATTCCACTGCTGAACTACTCTGACTGTGAATTTTTTTTTCCTGATATCTAGCCTATATTGTTGTACTTGTAGTTTAAACCCATTACTGCGTGTCCTTTCCTCTGCAGCCAACGGAAATAGCATCCTGCCCTCCTCCAAGTGACAACCTTTTAAATACTTAAAGAGGGCTATCATGTCCCCTCTCAACCTCCTTTTCTCCAGGCTGAACATTCCCAAGTCCCTCAACCTATCTTCATAGGGCTTGGTCCCTTGGCCCCAGATCATCCTTGTCGCTCTCCTCTGTACCCTTTCAATTTTATCTACATCCTTCTTTTATATATATATATATATATATATATATATATATATATATATATATATATATATATATATATATATATATATATATATATATATATATATATATATATATATATATATATATATATATATATATATATATATATATATATATATATATATATATATATACATACAAGTTTTTTTATTTTCATAAAGATAGAAATATAGGATGCAATACGAGTTATTAATACAAAAAACAGTAAATAAAATATAATCATCGTTTGAAAATATACGACCCCACATTAACTACACAGTGATATAAACTTTTGCCCAAAACTGAGTCTAAGAGCCATCCATATTTCCACTACATTTAAAAAAAAAAGGCCTATTTAGATATACAAAAGAGAAGTTGTTATTAATCAACTTACTTGAGAGATTGTAGACCTCACGTTAACTGCTTGATACAATCTAAGAGCTATCCTGGCAGATATTTCTAGGTTTAAGTTAGATGCTTAACATTAAACTTGCCCATGAGGCTGGGAGTTCAATCCCAGCAGCCGGCTCAAGGTTGACTCAGCCTTCCATCCTTCCGAGGTCGGTAAAATGAGTACCCAGCTTGCTGGGGGGTAAACGGTAATGACTGGGGAAGGCACTGGCAAACCACCCCATATTGAGTCTGCCATGAAAACGCTAGAGGGCGTCACCCCAAGGGTCAGTCATGACCCGGTGCTTGCACAGGGGATACCTTTACCTTTTTACTTTAACATTAAACATTTCTTGTAGAACAGTATGAGTTTTGGCCCTGTATCAATGCCCTAATGAAGGGAAATGAAAGTAGGGCTTTGCCTTAAAGATGTACAAAGAAAAAAATTACAAGAGGATTTCATAACTTCTCCTTATCCTTAATACAGATACATCTACAAAACAATTTATACTTGACCCATTCTAAGAGCCATCCTGACAGGTGTAAGTTGAGAGCTTTGCATTTTCTACAGATCAGTGTGAGCTTTGGCCCTATAATAATACACCAATAAAGAAAAAATAAGGGGGGAAAACCCCATTTTATATTTCCAACACTAACGATTATATTACCTATATGCCTACAAAGGAAAAGAAACAAGAGAGAGAAAAAACACTGCTTCCCCCTTTTCATAAAAATAGCAATGTAGGATACAGTATATGTTGTTAATACAGAGAATAGTAAAGTTTCCAGGTTTAGATTAAATGCTTAACATTAAACATAGAACAATATAAGCTTTCAGTCTTCTATAGCTTCTCCTTATCCTTAATTCAGATACATCTACAAAACAATTTATACTTGACCCATTCTAAGAGCCATCCTGACAGGTATATTTTCAGATTTAAGTTGAAAGCTTAACATTAAACGTTTTCTACAGGTCAGTGTGGGCTTTGGCCCTAGAACAATACAATCCGTGGGATTCCTCTCCACAGGCCCCTCACGCCATCCCCTTCAGATGTCTCCGTCCTTCTTGCCCCCTACAGTGGCCACCTTCTACAGAGGAGGGCAGCCCCTTGGCCAGCCTCCTTCCCTCACACTTGGCCAGTCCAAAGCTTCCCTGCGCCGTCCTCTCGGCTCTGGAGAGGCAGCCCCCAGGCTAATGAGTAACCATCTCCCAGAGTTAATTAGTCACATTAATTGCCCAGTCCTCCGTTGGCCCGAAGAGCAGTGGAATAGGCTGCCTAAGGAGGTGGTGAGCTCCCCCCCCCTCACTGGCAGTCTTCAAGCAAAGGTTGGATACACACTTTTCTTGGATGCTTTAGGATGCTTAGGGCTGATCCTGCGTTGAGCAGGGGGGTGGACTAGATGGCCTGTATGGCCCCTTCCAACTCTATGATTCTGTGATTCCAGGAGAGGGAAGGTGGAGACATTGCCGTATCTTTTGGCAAAACAAATGTCCGCATCAAGGCCATGGATGCGCTCACGGCAAACTGGGCTGGGTGTTACAGAGCAAAGCTGCAGGGATGAGCCTGAGCCTGTGAAATGAATGCTTGGAGGACACGGAGATCCCAGGATCCGCCCAGCCCAGACAAAGGAGCCTGGTTTGACAAAGTGTGCCACCTGCCAGCTAGAGCTTAGTCCCCACTCCATTTCCATCATCCTGCCTCCCCCACCGCTGGTTCAAGCTCTAGAAGTGCCTTGCGCTCCTCACTTCCCCACTGTGATCAGCATTTGGTGCCCAAGGAGCCCCCCATGGGTGCAAATAATTCCCCCCAGCCGTTTTGTGTCAGGACAACAATGTGTGTGTATGGGGGGGGGGTTTGCTAAAGCCTCACCCCACACCAAGGTCCCAATCTCTGCAGCAGTTGGGGACATCGGACTGCAGAACATTTGCTTTTCTGTAGTCTGAGACTGCAGTTCCCTAAAACAAGTTCCATATAAAGTGGCTGTCCAGTCACCTCATGAGAAGGAAGGACTCCCTGGAGAAGAGCCTAATGCTGGGAGCGATCGAGGGCAAAAGAAGAAGGGGACGACAGAGAATGAGGTGGCTGGGTGGAGTCACTGAAGCAGTCGGTGCAAACTTAAATGGACTCCGGGGAATGGTA